>NC_140915.1:33969260-34502198 GCF_045865225.1 Trachurus japonicus | reverse complement strand
CCTTCTGCTGTTTCTGCAGGTAGTGTGGCCGAGTGGTCAAAGGCGCTGGATTTAGGCTCCAGTCTCTAAGGAGGCGTGGTTCGAATCCCACCACTGCCAGTACCATGTTAGTCAGTAGGGCGAGTGTGCTTGCTACGGTTCAGAACTGCTCTTGGCCAATTCCAAAACATGACTGTGGCGTTTACGTCCAAACAGCAGCTGGATGCAGATGCTGACCTGGCCATGGAACTGTGGACCAGACATTTTTTCAGTGAATGCTAGACCATGGATAGCTTGTCCTTTGTCCTTGATTCTGGTTGTGGTATTCATGGACAGGCTCTCAAGGTGCAGCTGAGGTGAGGAGCGTGTGCTTTTTGCAAGCAAGATTGCACCTTTGCTCTTTGCAGTGATGTGGTCCCTTTGGCTCTGTCAGAGTGTGACGTGCCCTAAAGTCGAGTGATGATACGTGTACATGAGAGCAGAGTGGCGCAGCGGAAGCGTGCTGGGCCCATAACCCAGAGGTCGATGGATCGAAACCATCCTCTGCTACTTCTGTGAGCCTTCCTGTGTGTCACCAACGATACGTAGACTGGACTGGTCTTCCACTTTAATGGAGTGACACTACTTGTCCGGCAGAACCTCCTTGGCTTTTTTTTCCCAGTCCTTTTCGGAGCGAGTCCTGTTTGGAAGTTTCAGGTTTGCACCTTTGCTCTTTGCAGTGATGTGGTCCCCTTGGCTATGTCAGAGTGTGACCTCAAGTGCTCCAGTGTAGATGGATGGAGGGAAGGCAGCAGGGGATGTCCCAATGAGGGGTTCCTCCAATATGATGGAGTGTTTTGTCGGAAGTCAATTACAAGGTGGACAATATAACATTTCAACTCAGGAAGAATGTACAAGTCGGGTGATGATAAGGGTACATGAGAGCAGAGTGGCGCAGCGGAAGCGTGCTGGGCCCATAACCCAGAGGTCGATGGATCGAAACCATCCTCTGCTACTTCTGTGAACCTTCCTGTGTGACACCATGATATGTAAACTTGACTGGCCTTCCACTTTAATGTAGAGACCCTCCTGGTCCGGCAGAATCTGCTTGCTCTCTCAGGCCCTGTCACAGCACCCATGGATGCATGAATGTCACAGCCATTGGTTCTCTCAGTATCTTTCTCTTGCATATAACTCCAAACTAATTGATGGCATTTCATGCATCTTTTGTTGCATGCAGGGCAGGGTTTGCATTGTTGTTCGACCTATTGCACTGGTGCTAGGTCTCGACTCACCCTGCTTTGGCTGGCTCAGGATGGAACACAAGTCACCTGGTAGTGTGGCCGAGCGGTCCAAGGCGCTGGATTAAGGCTCCAGTCTCTCAGGAGGCGTGGGTTCGAATCCCACCACTGCCAATTGCTACAGTTTGCCCACATGAGTGGTGCAAGAGCTCCAACTGTGATCATCAGACAGAACACATGATGCTAGTGGAAAGTGCACATTATGTTTTCTCTTATTGCATGGTACTTGGGGTGTGCCTTACTAATCTTCAAGCGTTGATAAATACGACTACTACAGCTAAACTGCAAGTAGGCTACCCAGGTAAAGCACATAGTTTGGACACATGCATTAACCCAAATGTGGGACAGCGTCAATTGGCAGAGGTGGGGGCTGCCGCCTGGAGTTGCCTAAATGCGCCTTCTGCTGTTTCTGCAGGTAGTGTGGCCGAGTGGTCAAAGGCGCTGGATTTAGGCTCCAGTCTCTAAGGAGGCGTGGGTTCGAATCCCACCACTGCCAGTACCATGTTAGTCAGTAGGGCGAGTGTGCTTGCTACGGTTCAGAACTGCTCTTGGCCAATTCCAAAACATGACTGTGGCGTTTACGTCCAAACAGCAGCTGGATGCAGATGCTGACCTGGCCATGGAACTGTGGACCAGACATTTTCATTTCAGTGAATGCTAGACCATGGATAGCTTGTCCTTTGTCCTTGATTCTGGTTGTGGTATTCATGGACAGGCTCTCAAGGTGCAGCTGAGGTGAGGAGCGTGTGCTTTTTGCAAGCAAGATTGCACCTTTGCTCTTTGCAGTGATGTGGTCCCTTTGGCTCTGTCAGAGTGTGACGTGCCCTAAAGTCGAGTGATGATACGTGTACATGAGAGCAGAGTGGCGCAGCGGAAGCGTGCTGGGCCCATAACCCAGAGGTCGATGGATCGAAACCATCCTCTGCTACTTCTGTGAGCCTTCCTGTGTGTCACCAACGATACGTAGACTGGACTGGTCTTCCACTTTAATGGAGTGACACTACTTGTCCGGCAGAACCTCCTTGGCTTTTTTTCCCAGTCCTTTTCGGAGCGAGTCCTGTTTGGAAGTTTCAGGTTTGCACCTTTGCTCTTTGCAGTGATGTGGTCCCCTTGGCTATGTCAGAGTGTGACCTCAAGTGCTCCAGTGTAGATGGATGGAGGGAAGGCAGCAGGGGATGTCCCAATGAGGGGTTCCTCCAATATGATGGAGTGTTTTGTCGGAAGTCAATTACAAGGTGGACAATATAACATTTCAACTCAGGAAGAATGTACAAGTCGGGTGATGATAAGGGTACATGAGAGCAGAGTGGCGCAGCGGAAGCGTGCTGGGCCCATAACCCAGAGGTCGATGGATCGAAACCATCCTCTGCTACTTCTGTGAACCTTCCTGTGTGACACCATGATATGTAAACTTGACTGGCCTTCCACTTTAATGTAGAGACCCTCCTGGTCCGGCAGAATCTGCTTGCTCTCTCAGGCCCTGTCACAGCACCCATGGATGCATGAATGTCACAGCCATTGGTTCTCTCAGTATCTTTCTCTTGCATATAACTCCAAACTAATTGATGGCATTTCATGCATCTTTTGTTGCATGCAGGGCAGGGTTTGCATTGTTTGTTCGACCTATTGCACTGGTGCTAGGTCTCGACTCACCCTGCTTTGGCTGGCTCAGGATGGAACACAAGTCACCTGGTAGTGTGGCCGAGCGGTCCAAGGCGCTGGATTAAGGCTCCAGTCTCTCAGGAGGCGTGGGTTCGAATCCCACCACTGCCAATTGCTACAGTTTGCCCACATGAGTGGTGCAAGAGCTCCAACTGTGATCATCAGACAGAACACATGATGCTAGTGGAAAGTGCACATTATGTTTTCTCTTATTGCATGGTACTTGGGGTGTGCCTTACTAATCTTCAAGCGTTGATAAATACGACTACTACAGCTAAACTGCAAGTAGGCTACCCAGGTAAAGCACATAGTTTTGGACACATGCATTAACCCAAATGTGGGACAGCGTCAATTGGCAGAGGTGGGGGCTGCCGCCTGGAGTTGCCTAAATGCGCCTTCTGCTGTTTCTGCAGGTAGTGTGGCCGAGTGGTCAAAGGCGCTGGATTTAGGCTCCAGTCTCTAAGGAGGCGTGGGTTCGAATCCCACCACTGCCAGTACCATGTTAGTCAGTAGGGCGAGTGTGCTTGCTACGGTTCAGAACTGCTCTTGGCCAATTCCAAAACATGACTGTGGCGTTTACGTCCAAACAGCAGCTGGATGCAGATGCTGACCTGGCCATGGAACTGTGGACCAGACATTTTCATTTCAGTGAATGCTAGACCATGGATAGCTTGTCCTTTGTCCTTGATTCTGGTTGTGGTATTCATGGACAGGCTCTCAAGGTGCAGCTGAGGTGAGGAGCGTGTGCTTTTTGCAAGCAAGATTGCACCTTTGCTCTTTGCAGTGATGTGGTCCCTTTGGCTCTGTCAGAGTGTGACGTGCCCTAAAGTCGAGTGATGATACGTGTACATGAGAGCAGAGTGGCGCAGCGGAAGCGTGCTGGGCCCATAACCCAGAGGTCGATGGATCGAAACCATCCTCTGCTACTTCTGTGAGCCTTCCTGTGTGTCACCAACGATACGTAGACTGGACTGGTCTTCCACTTTAATGGAGTGACACTACTTGTCCGGCAGAACCTCCTTGGCTTTTTTTCCCAGTCCTTTTCGGAGCGAGTCCTGTTTGGAAGTTTCAGGTTTGCACCTTTGCTCTTTGCAGTGATGTGGTCCCCTTGGCTATGTCAGAGTGTGACCTCAAGTGCTCCAGTGTAGATGGATGGAGGGAAGGCAGCAGGGGATGTCCCAATGAGGGGTTCCTCCAATATGATGGAGTGTTTTGTCGGAAGTCAATTACAAGGTGGACAATATAACATTTCAACTCAGGAAGAATGTACAAGTCGGGTGATGATAAGGGTACATGAGAGCAGAGTGGCGCAGCGGAAGCGTGCTGGGCCCATAACCCAGAGGTCGATGGATCGAAACCATCCTCTGCTACTTCTGTGAACCTTCCTGTGTGACACCATGATATGTAAACTTGACTGGCCTTCCACTTTAATGTAGAGACCCTCCTGGTCCGGCAGAATCTGCTTGCTCTCTCAGGCCCTGTCACAGCACCCATGGATGCATGAATGTCACAGCCATTGGTTCTCTCAGTATCTTTCTCTTGCATATAACTCCAAACTAATTGATGGCATTTCATGCATCTTTTGTTGCATGCAGGGCAGGGTTTGCATTGTTGTTCGACCTATTGCACTGGTGCTAGGTCTCGACTCACCCTGCTTTGGCTGGCTCAGGATGGAACACAAGTCACCTGGTAGTGTGGCCGAGCGGTCCAAGGCGCTGGATTAAGGCTCCAGTCTCTCAGGAGGCGTGGGTTCGAATCCCACCACTGCCAATTGCTACAGTTTGCCCACATGAGTGGTGCAAGAGCTCCAACTGTGATCATCAGACAGAACACATGATGCTAGTGGAAAGTGCACATTATGTTTTCTCTTATTGCATGGTACTTGGGGTGTGCCTTACTAATCTTCAAGCGTTGATAAATACGACTACTACAGCTAAACTGCAAGTAGGCTACCCAGGTAAAGCACATAGTTTGGACACATGCATTAACCCAAATGTGGGACAGCGTCAATTGGCAGAGGTGGGGGCTGCCGCCTGGAGTTGCCTAAATGCGCCTTCTGCTGTTTCTGCAGGTAGTGTGGCCGAGTGGTCAAAGGCGCTGGATTTAGGCTCCAGTCTCTAAGGAGGCGTGGGTTCGAATCCCACCACTGCCAGTACCATGTTAGTCAGTAGGGCGAGTGTGCTTGCTACGGTTCAGAACTGCTCTTGGCCAATTCCAAAACATGACTGTGGCGTTTACGTCCAAACAGCAGCTGGATGCAGATGCTGACCTGGCCATGGAACTGTGGACCAGACATTTTCAGTGAATGCTAGACCATGGATAGCTTGTCCTTTGTCCTTGATTCTGGTTGTGGTATTCATGGACAGGCTCTCAAGGTGCAGCTGAGGTGAGGAGCGTGTGCTTTTTGCAAGCAAGATTGCACCTTTGCTCTTTGCAGTGATGTGGTCCCTTTGGCTCTGTCAGAGTGTGACGTGCCCTAAAGTCGAGTGATGATACGTGTACATGAGAGCAGAGTGGCGCAGCGGAAGCGTGCTGGGCCCATAACCCAGAGGTCGATGGATCGAAACCATCCTCTGCTACTTCTGTGAGCCTTCCTGTGTGTCACCAACGATACGTAGACTGGACTGGTCTTCCACTTTAATGGAGTGACACTACTTGTCCGGCAGAACCTCCTTGGCTTTTTTTCCCAGTCCTTTTCGGAGCGAGTCCTGTTTGGAAGTTTCAGGTTTGCACCTTTGCTCTTTGCAGTGATGTGGTCCCCTTGGCTATGTCAGAGTGTGACCTCAAGTGCTCCAGTGTAGATGGATGGAGGGAAGGCAGCAGGGGATGTCCCAATGAGGGGTTCCTCCAATATGATGGAGTGTTTTGTCGGAAGTCAATTACAAGGTGGACAATATAACATTTCAACTCAGGAAGAATGTACAAGTCGGGTGATGATAAGGGTACATGAGAGCAGAGTGGCGCAGCGGAAGCGTGCTGGGCCCATAACCCAGAGGTCGATGGATCGAAACCATCCTCTGCTACTTCTGTGAACCTTCCTGTGTGACACCATGATATGTAAACTTGACTGGCCTTCCACTTTAATGTAGAGACCCTCCTGGTCCGGCAGAATCTGCTTGCTCTCTCAGGCCCTGTCACAGCACCCATGGATGCATGAATGTCACAGCCATTGGTTCTCTCAGTATCTTTCTCTTGCATATAACTCCAAACTAATTGATGGCATTTCATGCATCTTTTGTTGCATGCAGGGCAGGGTTTGCATTGTTGTTCGACCTATTGCACTGGTGCTAGGTCTCGACTCACCCTGCTTTGGCTGGCTCAGGATGGAACACAAGTCACCTGGTAGTGTGGCCGAGCGGTCCAAGGCGCTGGATTAAGGCTCCAGTCTCTCAGGAGGCGTGGGTTCGAATCCCACCACTGCCAATTGCTACAGTTTGCCCACATGAGTGGTGCAAGAGCTCCAACTGTGATCATCAGACAGAACACATGATGCTAGTGGAAAGTGCACATTATGTTTTCTCTTATTGCATGGTACTTGGGGTGTGCCTTACTAATCTTCAAGCGTTGATAAATACGACTACTACAGCTAAACTGCAAGTAGGCTACCCAGGTAAAGCACATAGTTTGGACACATGCATTAACCCAAATGTGGGACAGCGTCAATTGGCAGAGGTGGGGGCTGCCGCCTGGAGTTGCCTAAATGCGCCTTCTGCTGTTTCTGCAGGTAGTGTGGCCGAGTGGTCAAAGGCGCTGGATTTAGGCTCCAGTCTCTAAGGAGGCGTGGGTTCGAATCCCACCACTGCCAGTACCATGTTAGTCAGTAGGGCGAGTGTGCTTGCTACGGTTCAGAACTGCTCTTGGCCAATTCCAAAACATGACTGTGGCGTTTACGTCCAAACAGCAGCTGGATGCAGATGCTGACCTGGCCATGGAACTGTGGACCAGACATTTTTCAGTGAATGCTAGACCATGGATAGCTTGTCCTTTGTCCTTGATTCTGGTTGTGGTATTCATGGACAGGCTCTCAAGGTGCAGCTGAGGTGAGGAGCGTGTGCTTTTTGCAAGCAAGATTGCACCTTTGCTCTTTGCAGTGATGTGGTCCCTTTGGCTCTGTCAGAGTGTGACGTGCCCTAAAGTCGAGTGATGATACGTGTACATGAGAGCAGAGTGGCGCAGCGGAAGCGTGCTGGGCCCATAACCCAGAGGTCGATGGATCGAAACCATCCTCTGCTACTTCTGTGAGCCTTCCTGTGTGTCACCAACGATACGTAGACTGGACTGGTCTTCCACTTTAATGGAGTGACACTACTTGTCCGGCAGAACCTCCTTGGCTTTTTTTCCCAGTCCTTTTCGGAGCGAGTCCTGTTTGGAAGTTTCAGGTTTGCACCTTTGCTCTTTGCAGTGATGTGGTCCCCTTGGCTATGTCAGAGTGTGACCTCAAGTGCTCCAGTGTAGATGGATGGAGGGAAGGCAGCAGGGGATGTCCCAATGAGGGGTTCCTCCAATATGATGGAGTGTTTTGTCGGAAGTCAATTACAAGGTGGACAATATAACATTTCAACTCAGGAAGAATGTACAAGTCGGGTGATGATAAGGGTACATGAGAGCAGAGTGGCGCAGCGGAAGCGTGCTGGGCCCATAACCCAGAGGTCGATGGATCGAAACCATCCTCTGCTACTTCTGTGAACCTTCCTGTGTGACACCATGATATGTAAACTTGACTGGCCTTCCACTTTAATGTAGAGACCCTCCTGGTCCGGCAGAATCTGCTTGCTCTCTCAGGCCCTGTCACAGCACCCATGGATGCATGAATGTCACAGCCATTGGTTCTCTCAGTATCTTTCTCTTGCATATAACTCCAAACTAATTGATGGCATTTCATGCATCTTTTGTTGCATGCAGGGCAGGGTTTGCATTGTTGTTCGACCTATTGCACTGGTGCTAGGTCTCGACTCACCCTGCTTTGGCTGGCTCAGGATGGAACACAAGTCACCTGGTAGTGTGGCCGAGCGGTCCAAGGCGCTGGATTAAGGCTCCAGTCTCTCAGGAGGCGTGGGTTCGAATCCCACCACTGCCAATTGCTACAGTTTGCCCACATGAGTGGTGCAAGAGCTCCAACTGTGATCATCAGACAGAACACATGATGCTAGTGGAAAGTGCACATTATGTTTTCTCTTATTGCATGGTACTTGGGGTGTGCCTTACTAATCTTCAAGCGTTGATAAATACGACTACTACAGCTAAACTGCAAGTAGGCTACCCAGGTAAAGCACATAGTTTGGACACATGCATTAACCCAAATGTGGGACAGCGTCAATTGGCAGAGGTGGGGGCTGCCGCCTGGAGTTGCCTAAATGCGCCTTCTGCTGTTTCTGCAGGTAGTGTGGCCGAGTGGTCAAAGGCGCTGGATTTAGGCTCCAGTCTCTAAGGAGGCGTGGGTTCGAATCCCACCACTGCCAGTACCATGTTAGTCAGTAGGGCGAGTGTGCTTGCTACGGTTCAGAACTGCTCTTGGCCAATTCCAAAACATGACTGTGGCGTTTACGTCCAAACAGCAGCTGGATGCAGATGCTGACCTGGCCATGGAACTGTGGACCAGACATTTTCATTTCAGTGAATGCTAGACCATGGATAGCTTGTCCTTTGTCCTTGATTCTGGTTGTGGTATTCATGGACAGGCTCTCAAGGTGCAGCTGAGGTGAGGAGCGTGTGCTTTTTGCAAGCAAGATTGCACCTTTGCTCTTTGCAGTGATGTGGTCCCTTTGGCTCTGTCAGAGTGTGACGTGCCCTAAAGTCGAGTGATGATACGTGTACATGAGAGCAGAGTGGCGCAGCGGAAGCGTGCTGGGCCCATAACCCAGAGGTCGATGGATCGAAACCATCCTCTGCTACTTCTGTGAGCCTTCCTGTGTGTCACCAACGATACGTAGACTGGACTGGTCTTCCACTTTAATGGAGTGACACTACTTGTCCGGCAGAACCTCCTTGGCTTTTTTTCCCAGTCCTTTTCGGAGCGAGTCCTGTTTGGAAGTTTCAGGTTTGCACCTTTGCTCTTTGCAGTGATGTGGTCCCCTTGGCTATGTCAGAGTGTGACCTCAAGTGCTCCAGTGTAGATGGATGGAGGGAAGGCAGCAGGGGATGTCCCAATGAGGGGTTCCTCCAATATGATGGAGTGTTTTGTCGGAAGTCAATTACAAGGTGGACAATATAACATTTCAACTCAGGAAGAATGTACAAGTCGGGTGATGATAAGGGTACATGAGAGCAGAGTGGCGCAGCGGAAGCGTGCTGGGCCCATAACCCAGAGGTCGATGGATCGAAACCATCCTCTGCTACTTCTGTGAACCTTCCTGTGTGACACCATGATATGTAAACTTGACTGGCCTTCCACTTTAATGTAGAGCCCCTCCTGGTCCGGCAGAATCTGCTTGCTCTCTCAGGCCCTGTCACAGCACCCATGGATGCATGAATGTCACAGCCATTGGTTCTCTCAGTATCTTTCTCTTGCATATAACTCCAAACTAATTGATGGCATTTCATGCATCTTTTGTTGCATGCAGGGCAGGGTTTGCATTGTTGTTCGACCTATTGCACTGGTGCTAGGTCTCGACTCACCCTGCTTTGGCTGGCTCAGGATGGAACACAAGTCACCTGGTAGTGTGGCCGAGCGGTCCAAGGCGCTGGATTAAGGCTCCAGTCTCTCAGGAGGCGTGGGTTCGAATCCCACCACTGCCAATTGCTACAGTTTGCCCACATGAGTGGTGCAAGAGCTCCAACTGTGATCATCAGACAGAACACATGATGCTAGTGGAAAGTGCACATTATGTTTTCTCTTATTGCATGGTACTTGGGGTGTGCCTTACTAATCTTCAAGCGTTGATAAATACGACTACTACAGCTAAACTGCAAGTAGGCTACCCAGGTAAAGCACATAGTTTGGACACATGCATTAATCCAAATGTGGGACAGCGTCAATTGGCAGAGGTGGGGGCTGCCGCCTGGAGTTGCCTAAATGCGCCTTCTGCTGTTTCTGCAGGTAGTGTGGCCGAGTGGTCAAAGGCGCTGGATTTAGGCTCCAGTCTCTAAGGAGGCGTGGGTTCGAATCCCACCACTGCCAGTACCATGTTAGTCAGTAGGGCGAGTGTGCTTGCTACGGTTCAGAACTGCTCTTGGCCAATTCCAAAACATGACTGTGGCGTTTACGTCCAAACAGCAGCTGGATGCAGATGCTGACCTGGCCATGGAACTGTGGACCAGACATTTTCAGTGAATGCTAGACCATGGATAGCTTGTCCTTTGTCCTTGATTCTGGTTGTGGTATTCATGGACAGGCTCTCAAGGTGCAGCTGAGGTGAGGAGCGTGTGCTTTTTGCAAGCAAGATTGCACCTTTGCTCTTTGCAGTGATGTGGTCCCTTTGGCTCTGTCAGAGTGTGACGTGCCCTAAAGTCGAGTGATGATACGTGTACATGAGAGCAGAGTGGCGCAGCGGAAGCGTGCTGGGCCCATAACCCAGAGGTCGATGGATCGAAACCATCCTCTGCTACTTCTGTGAGCCTTCCTGTGTGTCACCAACGATACGTAGACTGGACTGGTCTTCCACTTTAATGGAGTGACACTACTTGTCCGGCAGAACCTCCTTGGCTTTTTTTCCCAGTCCTTTTCGGAGCGAGTCCTGTTTGGAAGTTTCAGGTTTGCACCTTTGCTCTTTGCAGTGATGTGGTCCCCTTGGCTATGTCAGAGTGTGACCTCAAGTGCTCCAGTGTAGATGGATGGAGGGAAGGCAGCAGGGGATGTCCCAATGAGGGGTTCCTCCAATATGATGGAGTGTTTTGTCGGAAGTCAATTACAAGGTGGACAATATAACATTTCAACTCAGGAAGAATGTACAAGTCGGGTGATGATAAGGGTACATGAGAGCAGAGTGGCGCAGCGGAAGCGTGCTGGGCCCATAACCCAGAGGTCGATGGATCGAAACCATCCTCTGCTACTTCTGTGAACCTTCCTGTGTGACACCATGATATGTAAACTTGACTGGCCTTCCACTTTAATGTAGAGACCCTCCTGGTCCGGCAGAATCTGCTTGCTCTCTCAGGCCCTGTCACAGCACCCATGGATGCATGAATGTCACAGCCATTGGTTCTCTCAGTATCTTTCTCTTGCATATAACTCCAAACTAATTGATGGCATTTCATGCATCTTTTGTTGCATGCAGGGCAGGGTTTGCATTGTTGTTCGACCTATTGCACTGGTGCTAGGTCTCGACTCACCCTGCTTTGGCTGGCTCAGGATGGAACACAAGTCACCTGGTAGTGTGGCCGAGCGGTCCAAGGCGCTGGATTAAGGCTCCAGTCTCTCAGGAGGCGTGGGTTCGAATCCCACCACTGCCAATTGCTACAGTTTGCCCACATGAGTGGTGCAAGAGCTCCAACTGTGATCATCAGACAGAACACATGATGCTAGTGGAAAGTGCACATTATGTTTTCTCTTATTGCATGGTACTTGGGGTGTGCCTTACTAATCTTCAAGCGTTGATAAATACGACTACTACAGCTAAACTGCAAGTAGGCTACCCAGGTAAAGCACATAGTTTGGACACATGCATTAACCCAAATGTGGGACAGCGTCAATTGGCAGAGGTGGGGGCTGCCGCCTGGAGTTGCCTAAATGCGCCTTCTGCTGTTTCTGCAGGTAGTGTGGCCGAGTGGTCAAAGGCGCTGGATTTAGGCTCCAGTCTCTAAGGAGGCGTGGGTTCGAATCCCACCACTGCCAGTACCATGTTAGTCAGTAGGGCGAGTGTGCTTGCTACGGTTCAGAACTGCTCTTGGCCAATTCCAAAACATGACTGTGGCGTTTACGTCCAAACAGCAGCTGGATGCAGATGCTGACCTGGCCATGGAACTGTGGACCAGACATTTTCATTTCAGTGAATGCTAGACCATGGATAGCTTGTCCTTTGTCCTTGATTCTGGTTGTGGTATTCATGGACAGGCTCTCAAGGTGCAGCTGAGGTGAGGAGCGTGTGCTTTTTGCAAGCAAGATTGCACCTTTGCTCTTTGCAGTGATGTGGTCCCTTTGGCTCTGTCAGAGTGTGACGTGCCCTAAAGTCGAGTGATGATACGTGTACATGAGAGCAGAGTGGCGCAGCGGAAGCGTGCTGGGCCCATAACCCAGAGGTCGATGGATCGAAACCATCCTCTGCTACTTCTGTGAGCCTTCCTGTGTGTCACCAACGATACGTAGACTGGACTGGTCTTCCACTTTAATGGAGTGACACTACTTGTCCGGCAGAACCTCCTTGGCTTTTTTTCCCAGTCCTTTTCGGAGCGAGTCCTGTTTGGAAGTTTCAGGTTTGCACCTTTGCTCTTTGCAGTGATGTGGTCCCCTTGGCTATGTCAGAGTGTGACCTCAAGTGCTCCAGTGTAGATGGATGGAGGGAAGGCAGCAGGGGATGTCCCAATGAGGGGTTCCTCCAATATGATGGAGTGTTTTGTCGGAAGTCAATTACAAGGTGGACAATATAACATTTCAACTCAGGAAGAATGTACAAGTCGGGTGATGATAAGGGTACATGAGAGCAGAGTGGCGCAGCGGAAGCGTGCTGGGCCCATAACCCAGAGGTCGATGGATCGAAACCATCCTCTGCTACTTCTGTGAACCTTCCTGTGTGACACCATGATATGTAAACTTGACTGGCCTTCCACTTTAATGTAGAGACCCTCCTGGTCCGGCAGAATCTGCTTGCTCTCTCAGGCCCTGTCACAGCACCCATGGATGCATGAATGTCACAGCCATTGGTTCTCTCAGTATCTTTCTCTTGCATATAACTCCAAACTAATTGATGGCATTTCATGCATCTTTTGTTGCATGCAGGGCAGGGTTTGCATTGTTGTTCGACCTATTGCACTGGTGCTAGGTCTCGACTCACCCTGCTTTGGCTGGCTCAGGATGGAACACAAGTCACCTGGTAGTGTGGCCGAGCGGTCCAAGGCGCTGGATTAAGGCTCCAGTCTCTCAGGAGGCGTGGGTTCGAATCCCACCACTGCCAATTGCTACAGTTTGCCCACATGAGTGGTGCAAGAGCTCCAACTGTGATCATCAGACAGAACACATGATGCTAGTGGAAAGTGCACATTATGTTTTCTCTTATTGCATGGTACTTGGGGTGTGCCTTACTAATCTTCAAGCGTTGATAAATACGACTACTACAGCTAAACTGCAAGTAGGCTACCCAGGTAAAGCACATAGTTTGGACACATGCATTAATCCAAATGTGGGACAGCGTCAATTGGCAGAGGTGGGGGCTGCCGCCTGGAGTTGCCTAAATGCGCCTTCTGCTGTTTCTGCAGGTAGTGTGGCCGAGTGGTCAAAGGCGCTGGATTTAGGCTCCAGTCTCTAAGGAGGCGTGGGTTCGAATCCCACCACTGCCAGTACCATGTTAGTCAGTAGGGCGAGTGTGCTTGCTACGGTTCAGAACTGCTCTTGGCCAATTCCAAAACATGACTGTGGCGTTTACGTCCAAACAGCAGCTGGATGCAGATGCTGACCTGGCCATGGAACTGTGGACCAGACATTTTCATTTCAGTGAATGCTAGACCTTTGTCCTTGATTCTGGTTGTGGTATTCATGGACAGGCTCTCAAGGTGCAGCTGAGGTGAGGAGCGTGTGCTTTTTGCAAGCAAGATTGCACCTTTGCTCTTTGCAGTGATGTGGTCCCTTTGGCTCTGTCAGAGTGTGACGTGCCCTAAAGTCGAGTGATGATACGTGTACATGAGAGCAGAGTGGCGCAGCGGAAGCGTGCTGGGCCCATAACCCAGAGGTCGATGGATCGAAACCATCCTCTGCTACTTCTGTGAGCCTTCCTGTGTGTCACCAACGATACGTAGACTGGACTGGTCTTCCACTTTAATGGAGTGACACTACTTGTCCGGCAGAACCTCCTTGGCTTTTTTTCCCAGTCCTTTTCGGAGCGAGTCCTGTTTGGAAGTTTCAGGTTTGCACCTTTGCTCTTTGCAGTGATGTGGTCCCCTTGGCTATGTCAGAGTGTGACCTCAAGTGCTCCAGTGTAGATGGATGGAGGGAAGGCAGCAGGGGATGTCCCAATGAGGGGTTCCTCCAATATGATGGAGTGTTTTGTCGGAAGTCAATTACAAGGTGGACAATATAACATTTCAACTCAGGAAGAATGTACAAGTCGGGTGATGATAAGGGTACATGAGAGCAGAGTGGCGCAGCGGAAGCGTGCTGGGCCCATAACCCAGAGGTCGATGGATCGAAACCATCCTCTGCTACTTCTGTGAACCTTCCTGTGTGACACCATGATATGTAAACTTGACTGGCCTTCCACTTTAATGTAGAGACCCTCCTGGTCCGGCAGAATCTGCTTGCTCTCTCAGGCCCTGTCACAGCACCCATGGATGCATGAATGTCACAGCCATTGGTTCTCTCAGTATCTTTCTCTTGCATATAACTCCAAACTAATTGATGGCATTTCATGCATCTTTTGTTGCATGCAGGGCAGGGTTTGCATTGTTGTTCGACCTATTGCACTGGTGCTAGGTCTCGACTCACCCTGCTTTGGCTGGCTCAGGATGGAACACAAGTCACCTGGTAGTGTGGCCGAGCGGTCCAAGGCGCTGGATTAAGGCTCCAGTCTCTCAGGAGGCGTGGGTTCGAATCCCACCACTGCCAATTGCTACAGTTTGCCCACATGAGTGGTGCAAGAGCTCCAACTGTGATCATCAGACAGAACACATGATGCTAGTGGAAAGTGCACATTATGTTTTCTCTTATTGCATGGTACTTGGGGTGTGCCTTACTAATCTTCAAGCGTTGATAAATACGACTACTACAGCTAAACTGCAAGTAGGCTACCCAGGTAAAGCACATAGTTTGGACACATGCATTAACCCAAATGTGGGACAGCGTCAATTGGCAGAGGTGGGGGCTGCCGCCTGGAGTTGCTTAAATGCGCCTTCTGCTGTTTCTGCAGGTAGTGTGGCCGAGTGGTCAAAGGCGCTGGATTTAGGCTCCAGTCTCTAAGGAGGCGTGGGTTCGAATCCCACCACTGCCAGTACCATGTTAGTCAGTAGGGCGAGTGTGCTTGCTACGGTTCAGAACTGCTCTTGGCCAATTCCAAAACATGACTGTGGCGTTTACGTCCAAACAGCAGCTGGATGCAGATGCTGACCTGGCCATGGAACTGTGGACCAGACATTTTCATTTCAGTGAATGCTAGACCATGGATAGCTTGTCCTTTGTCCTTGATTCTGGTTGTGGTATTCATGGACAGGCTCTCAAGGTGCAGCTGAGGTGAGGAGCGTGTGCTTTTTGCAAGCAAGATTGCACCTTTGCTCTTTGCAGTGATGTGGTCCCTTTGGCTCTGTCAGAGTGTGACGTGCCCTAAAGTCGAGTGATGATACGTGTACATGAGAGCAGAGTGGCGCAGCGGAAGCGTGCTGGGCCCATAACCCAGAGGTCGATGGATCGAAACCATCCTCTGCTACTGTGTCACCAACGATACGTAGACTGGACTGGTCTTCCACTTTAATGGAGTGACACTACTTGTCCGGCAGAACCTCCTTGGCTTTTCCCAGTCCTTTTCGGAGCGAGTCCTGTTTGGAAGTTTCAGGTTTGCACCTTTGCTCTTTGCAGTGATGTGGTCCCCTTGGCTATGTCAGAGTGTGACCTCAAGTGCTCCAGTGTAGATGGATGGAGGGAAGGCAGCAGGGGATGTCCCAATGAGGGGTTCCTCCAATATGATGGAGTGTTTTGTCGGAAGTCAATTACAAGGTGGACAATATAACATTTCAACTCAGGAAGAATGTACAAGTCGGGTGATGATAAGGGTACATGAGAGCAGAGTGGCGCAGCGGAAGCGTGCTGGGCCCATAACCCAGAGGTCGATGGATCGAAACCATCCTCTGCTACTTCTGTGAACCTTCCTGTGTGACACCATGATATGTAAACTTGACTGGCCTTCCACTTTAATGTAGAGACCCTCCTGGTCCGGCAGAATCTGCTTGCTCTCTCAGGCCCTGTCACAGCACCCATGGATGCATGAATGTCACAGCCATTGGTTCTCTCAGTATCTTTCTCTTGCATATAACTCCAAACTAATTGATGGCATTTCATGCATCTTTTGTTGCATGCAGGGCAGGGTTTGCATTGTTGTTCGACCTATTGCACTGGTGCTAGGTCTCGACTCACCCTGCTTTGGCTGGCTCAGGATGGAACACAAGTCACCTGGTAGTGTGGCCGAGCGGTCCAAGGCGCTGGATTAAGGCTCCAGTCTCTCAGGAGGCGTGGGTTCGAATCCCACCACTGCCAATTGCTACAGTTTGCCCACATGAGTGGTGCAAGAGCTCCAACTGTGATCATCAGACAGAACACATGATGCTAGTGGAAAGTGCACATTATGTTTTCTCTTATTGCATGGTACTTGGGGTGTGCCTTACTAATCTTCAAGCGTTGATAAATACGACTACTACAGCTAAACTGCAAGTAGGCTACCCAGGTAAAGCACATAGTTTGGACACATGCATTAACCCAAATGTGGGACAGCGTCAATTGGCAGAGGTGGGGGCTGCCGCCTGGAGTTGCCTAAATGCGCCTTCTGCTGTTTCTGCAGGTAGTGTGGCCGAGTGGTCAAAGGCGCTGGATTTAGGCTCCAGTCTCTAAGGAGGCGTGGGTTCGAATCCCACCACTGCCAGTACCATGTTAGTCAGTAGGGCGAGTGTGCTTGCTACGGTTCAGAACTGCTCTTGGCCAATTCCAAAACATGACTGTGGCGTTTACGTCCAAACAGCAGCTGGATGCAGATGCTGACCTGGCCATGGAACTGTGGACCAGACATTTTCAGTGAATGCTAGACCATGGATAGCTTGTCCTTTGTCCTTGATTCTGGTTGTGGTATTCATGGACAGGCTCTCAAGGTGCAGCTGAGGTGAGGAGCGTGTGCTTTTTGCAAGCAAGATTGCACCTTTGCTCTTTGCAGTGATGTGGTCCCTTTGGCTCTGTCAGAGTGTGACGTGCCCTAAAGTCGAGTGATGATACGTGTACATGAGAGCAGAGTGGCGCAGCGGAAGCGTGCTGGGCCCATAACCCAGAGGTCG
This sequence comes from Trachurus japonicus, assembly GCF_045865225.1. NCBI lineage: Eukaryota > Metazoa > Chordata > Actinopteri > Carangiformes > Carangidae > Trachurus > Trachurus japonicus. Next base: position 34,485,165 of record NC_140915.1, on the reverse strand, counting down.
ATGGATCGAAACCATCCTCTGCTACTTCTGTGAGCCTTCCTGTGTGTCACCAACGATACGTAGACTGGACTGGTCTTCCACTTTAATGGAGTGACACTACTTGTCCGGCAGAACCTCCTTGGCTTTTTTTCCCAGTCCTTTTCGGAGCGAGTCCTGTTTGGAAGTTTCAGGTTTGCACCTTTGCTCTTTGCAGTGATGTGGTCCCCTTGGCTATGTCAGAGTGTGACCTCAAGTGCTCCAGTGTAGATGGATGGAGGGAAGGCAGCAGGGGATGTCCCAATGAGGGGTTCCTCCAATATGATGGAGTGTTTTGTCGGAAGTCAATTACAAGGTGGACAATATAACATTTCAACTCAGGAAGAATGTACAAGTCGGGTGATGATAAGGGTACATGAGAGCAGAGTGGCGCAGCGGAAGCGTGCTGGGCCCATAACCCAGAGGTCGATGGATCGAAACCATCCTCTGCTACTTCTGTGAACCTTCCTGTGTGACACCATGATATGTAAACTTGACTGGCCTTCCACTTTAATGTAGAGACCCTCCTGGTCCGGCAGAATCTGCTTGCTCTCTCAGGCCCTGTCACAGCACCCATGGATGCATGAATGTCACAGCCATTGGTTCTCTCAGTATCTTTCTCTTGCATATAACTCCAAACTAATTGATGGCATTTCATGCATCTTTTGTTGCATGCAGGGCAGGGTTTGCATTGTTGTTCGACCTATTGCACTGGTGCTAGGTCTCGACTCACCCTGCTTTGGCTGGCTCAGGATGGAACACAAGTCACCTGGTAGTGTGGCCGAGCGGTCCAAGGCGCTGGATTAAGGCTCCAGTCTCTCAGGAGGCGTGGGTTCGAATCCCACCACTGCCAATTGCTACAGTTTGCCCACATGAGTGGTGCAAGAGCTCCAACTGTGATCATCAGACAGAACACATGATGCTAGTGGAAAGTGCACATTATGTTTTCTCTTATTGCATGGTACTTGGGGTGTGCCTTACTAATCTTCAAGCGTTGATAAATACGACTACTACAGCTAAACTGCAAGTAGGCTACCCAGGTAAAGCACATAGTTTGGACACATGCATTAACCCAAATGTGGGACAGCGTCAATTGGCAGAGGTGGGGGCTGCCGCCTGGAGTTGCCTAAATGCGCCTTCTGCTGTTTCTGCAGGTAGTGTGGCCGAGTGGTCAAAGGCGCTGGATTTAGGCTCCAGTCTCTAAGGAGGCGTGGGTTCGAATCCCACCACTGCCAGTACCATGTTAGTCAGTAGGGCGAGTGTGCTTGCTACGGTTCAGAACTGCTCTTGGCCAATTCCAAAACATGACTGTGGCGTTTACGTCCAAACAGCAGCTGGATGCAGATGCTGACCTGGCCATGGAACTGTGGACCAGACATTTTCAGTGAATGCTAGACCATGGATAGCTTGTCCTTTGTCCTTGATTCTGGTTGTGGTATTCATGGACAGGCTCTCAAGGTGCAGCTGAGGTGAGGAGCGTGTGCTTTTTGCAAGCAAGATTGCACCTTTGCTCTTTGCAGTGATGTGGTCCCTTTGGCTCTGTCAGAGTGTGACGTGCCCTAAAGTCGAGTGATGATACGTGTACATGAGAGCAGAGTGGCGCAGCGGAAGCGTGCTGGGCCCATAACCCAGAGGTCGATGGATCGAAACCATCCTCTGCTACTTCTGTGAGCCTTCCTGTGTGTCACCAACGATACGTAGACTGGACTGGTCTTCCACTTTAATGGAGTGACACTACTTGTCCGGCAGAACCTCCTTGGCTTTTTTTCCCAGTCCTTTTCGGAGCGAGTCCTGTTTGGAAGTTTCAGGTTTGCACCTTTGCTCTTTGCAGTGATGTGGTCCCCTTGGCTATGTCAGAGTGTGACCTCAAGTGCTCCAGTGTAGATGGATGGAGGGAAGGCAGCAGGGGATGTCCCAATGAGGGGTTCCTCCAATATGATGGAGTGTTTTGTCGGAAGTCAATTACAAGGTGGACAATATAACATTTCAACTCAGGAAGAATGTACAAGTCGGGTGATGATAAGGGTACATGAGAGCAGAGTGGCGCAGCGGAAGCGTGCTGGGCCCATAACCCAGAGGTCGATGGATCGAAACCATCCTCTGCTACTTCTGTGAACCTTCCTGTGTGACACCATGATATGTAAACTTGACTGGCCTTCCACTTTAATGTAGAGACCCTCCTGGTCCGGCAGAATCTGCTTGCTCTCTCAGGCCCTGTCACAGCACCCATGGATGCATGAATGTCACAGCCATTGGTTCTCTCAGTATCTTTCTCTTGCATATAACTCCAAACTAATTGATGGCATTTCATGCATCTTTTGTTGCATGCAGGGCAGGGTTTGCATTGTTGTTCGACCTATTGCACTGGTGCTAGGTCTCGACTCACCCTGCTTTGGCTGGCTCAGGATGGAACACAAGTCACCTGGTAGTGTGGCCGAGCGGTCCAAGGCGCTGGATTAAGGCTCCAGTCTCTCAGGAGGCGTGGGTTCGAATCCCACCACTGCCAATTGCTACAGTTTGCCCACATGAGTGGTGCAAGAGCTCCAACTGTGATCATCAGACAGAACACATGATGCTAGTGGAAAGTGCACATTATGTTTTCTCTTATTGCATGGTACTTGGGGTGTGCCTTACTAATCTTCAAGCGTTGATAAATACGACTACTACAGCTAAACTGCAAGTAGGCTACCCAGGTAAAGCACATAGTTTGGACACATGCATTAACCCAAATGTGGGACAGCGTCAATTGGCAGAGGTGGGGGCTGCCGCCTGGAGTTGCCTAAATGCGCCTTCTGCTGTTTCTGCAGGTAGTGTGGCCGAGTGGTCAAAGGCGCTGGATTTAGGCTCCAGTCTCTAAGGAGGCGTGGGTTCGAATCCCACCACTGCCAGTACCATGTTAGTCAGTAGGGCGAGTGTGCTTGCTACGGTTCAGAACTGCTCTTGGCCAATTCCAAAACATGACTGTGGCGTTTACGTCCAAACAGCAGCTGGATGCAGATGCTGACCTGGCCATGGAACTGTGGACCAGACATTTTCATTTCAGTGAATGCTAGACCATGGATAGCTTGTCCTTTGTCCTTGATTCTGGTTGTGGTATTCATGGACAGGCTCTCAAGGTGCAGCTGAGGTGAGGAGCGTGTGCTTTTTGCAAGCAAGATTGCACCTTTGCTCTTTGCAGTGATGTGGTCCCTTTGGCTCTGTCAGAGTGTGACGTGCCCTAAAGTCGAGTGATGATAAGTGTACATGAGAGCAGAGTGGCGCAGCGGAAGCGTGCTGGGCCCATAACCCAGAGGTCGATGGATCGAAACCATCCTCTGCTACTTCTGTGAGCCTTCCTGTGTGTCACCAACGATACGTAGACTGGACTGGTCTTCCACTTTAATGGAGTGACACTACTTGTCCGGCAGAACCTCCTTGGCTTTTTTTCCCAGTCCTTTTCGGAGCGAGTCCTGTTTGGAAGTTTCAGGTTTGCACCTTTGCTCTTTGCAGTGATGTGGTCCCCTTGGCTATGTCAGAGTGTGACCTCAAGTGCTCCAGTGTAGATGGATGGAGGGAAGGCAGCAGGGGATGTCCCAATGAGGGGTTCCTCCAATATGATGGAGTGTTTTGTCGGAAGTCAATTACAAGGTGGACAATATAACATTTCAACTCAGGAAGAATGTACAAGTCGGGTGATGATAAGGGTACATGAGAGCAGAGTGGCGCAGCGGAAGCGTGCTGGGCCCATAACCCAGAGGTCGATGGATCGAAACCATCCTCTGCTACTTCTGTGAACCTTCCTGTGTGACACCATGATATGTAAACTTGACTGGCCTTCCACTTTAATGTAGAGACCCTCCTGGTCCGGCAGAATCTGCTTGCTCTCTCAGGCCCTGTCACAGCACCCATGGATGCATGAATGTCACAGCCATTGGTTCTCTCAGTATCTTTCTCTTGCATATAACTCCAAACTAATTGATGGCATTTCATGCATCTTTTGTTGCATGCAGGGCAGGGTTTGCATTGTTGTTCGACCTATTGCACTGGTGCTAGGTCTCGACTCACCCTGCTTTGGCTGGCTCAGGATGGAACACAAGTCACCTGGTAGTGTGGCCGAGCGGTCCAAGGCGCTGGATTAAGGCTCCAGTCTCTCAGGAGGCGTGGGTTCGAATCCCACCACTGCCAATTGCTACAGTTTGCCCACATGAGTGGTGCAAGAGCTCCAACTGTGATCATCAGACAGAACACATGATGCTAGTGGAAAGTGCACATTATGTTTTCTCTTATTGCATGGTACTTGGGGTGTGCCTTACTAATCTTCAAGCGTTGATAAATACGACTACTACAGCTAAACTGCAAGTAGGCTACCCAGGTAAAGCACATAGTTTGGACACATGCATTAACCCAAATGTGGGACAGCGTCAATTGGCAGAGGTGGGGGCTGCCGCCTGGAGTTGCCTAAATGCGCCTTCTGCTGTTTCTGCAGGTAGTGTGGCCGAGTGGTCAAAGGCGCTGGATTTAGGCTCCAGTCTCTAAGGAGGCGTGGGTTCGAATCCCACCACTGCCAGTACCATGTTAGTCAGTAGGGCGAGTGTGCTTGCTACGGTTCAGAACTGCTCTTGGCCAATTCCAAAACATGACTGTGGCGTTTACGTCCAAACAGCAGCTGGATGCAGATGCTGACCTGGCCATGGAACTGTGGACCAGACATTTTCATTTCAGTGAATGCTAGACCATGGATAGCTTGTCCTTTGTCCTTGATTCTGGTTGTGGTATTCATGGACAGGCTCTTCCACTTCGTAGACTGGACTGGTCTTCCACTTTAATGGAGTGACACTACTTGTCCGGCAGAACCTCCTTTGCTCTTTGCAGTGATGTGGTCCCCTTGGCTATGTCAGAGTGTGACCTCAAGTGCTCCAGTGTAGATGGATGGAGGGAAGGCAGCAGGGGATGTCCCAATGAGGGGTTCCTCCAATATGATGGAGTGTTTTGTCGGAAGTCAATTACAAGGTGGACAATATAACATTTCAACTCAGGAAGAATGTACAAGTCGGGTGATGATAAGGGTACATGAGAGCAGAGTGGCGCAGCGGAAGCGTGCTGGGCCCATAACCCAGAGGTCGATGGATCGAAACCATCCTCTGCTACTTCTGTGAACCTTCCTGTGTGACACCATGATATGTAAACTTGACTGGCCTTCCACTTTAATGTAGAGACCCTCCTGGTCCGGCAGAATCTGCTTGCTCTCTCAGGCCCTGTCACAGCACCCATGGATGCATGAATGTCACAGCCATTGGTTCTCTCAGTATCTTTCTCTTGCATATAACTCCAAACTAATTGATGGCATTTCATGCATCTTTTGTTGCATGCAGGGCAGGGTTTGCATTGTTGTTCGACCTATTGCACTGGTGCTAGGTCTCGACTCACCCTGCTTTGGCTGGCTCAGGATGGAACACAAGTCACCTGGTAGTGTGGCCGAGCGGTCCAAGGCGCTGGATTAAGGCTCCAGTCTCTCAGGAGGCGTGGGTTCGAATCCCACCACTGCCAATTGCTACAGTTTGCCCACATGAGTGGTGCAAGAGCTCCAACTGTGATCATCAGACAGAACACATGATGCTAGTGGAAAGTGCACATTATGTTTTCTCTTATTGCATGGTACTTGGGGTGTGCCTTACTAATCTTCAAGCGTTGATAAATACGACTACTACAGCTAAACTGCAAGTAGGCTACCCAGGTAAAGCACATAGTTTGGACACATGCATTAATCCAAATGTGGGACAGCGTCAATTGGCAGAGGTGGGGGCTGCCGCCTGGAGTTGCCTAAATGCGCCTTCTGCTGTTTCTGCAGGTAGTGTGGCCGAGTGGTCAAAGGCGCTGGATTTAGGCTCCAGTCTCTAAGGAGGCGTGGGTTCGAATCCCACCACTGCCAGTACCATGTTAGTCAGTAGGGCGAGTGTGCTTGCTACGGTTCAGAACTGCTCTTGGCCAATTCCAAAACATGACTGTGGCGTTTACGTCCAAACAGCAGCTGGATGCAGATGCTGACCTGGCCATGGAACTGTGGACCAGACATTTTCAGTGAATGCTAGACCTTTGTCCTTGATTCTGGTTGTGGTATTCATGGACAGGCTCTCAAGGTGCAGCTGAGGTGAGGAGCGTGTGCTTTTTGCAAGCAAGATTGCACCTTTGCTCTTTGCAGTGATGTGGTCCCTTTGGCTCTGTCAGAGTGTGACGTGCCCTAAAGTCGAGTGATGATACGTGTACATGAGAGCAGAGTGGCGCAGCGGAAGCGTGCTGGGCCCATAACCCAGAGGTCGATGGATCGAAACCATCCTCTGCTACTTCTGTGAGCCTTCCTGTGTGTCACCAACGATACGTAGACTGGACTGGTCTTCCACTTTAATGGAGTGACACTACTTGTCCGGCAGAACCTCCTTGGCTTTTTTTCCCAGTCCTTTTCGGAGCGAGTCCTGTTTGGAAGTTTCAGGTTTGCACCTTTGCTCTTTGCAGTGATGTGGTCCCCTTGGCTATGTCAGAGTGTGACCTCAAGTGCTCCAGTGTAGATGGATGGAGGGAAGGCAGCAGGGGATGTCCCAATGAGGGGTTCCTCCAATATGATGGAGTGTTTTGTCGGAAGTCAATTACAAGGTGGACAATATAACATTTCAACTCAGGAAGAATGTACAAGTCGGGTGATGATAAGGGTACATGAGAGCAGAGTGGCGCAGCGGAAGCGTGCTGGGCCCATAACCCAGAGGTCGATGGATCGAAACCATCCTCTGCTACTTCTGTGAACCTTCCTGTGTGACACCATGATATGTAAACTTGACTGGCCTTCCACTTTAATGTAGAGACCCTCCTGGTCCGGCAGAATCTGCTTGCTCTCTCAGGCCCTGTCACAGCACCCATGGATGCATGAATGTCACAGCCATTGGTTCTCTCAGTATCTTTCTCTTGCATATAACTCCAAACTAATTGATGGCATTTCATGCATCTTTTGTTGCATGCAGGGCAGGGTTTGCATTGTTGTTCGACCTATTGCACTGGTGCTAGGTCTCGACTCACCCTGCTTTGGCTGGCTCAGGATGGAACACAAGTCACCTGGTAGTGTGGCCGAGCGGTCCAAGGCGCTGGATTAAGGCTCCAGTCTCTCAGGAGGCGTGGGTTCGAATCCCACCACTGCCAATTGCTACAGTTTGCCCACATGAGTGGTGCAAGAGCTCCAACTGTGATCATCAGACAGAACACATGATGCTAGTGGAAAGTGCACATTATGTTTTCTCTTATTGCATGGTACTTGGGGTGTGCCTTACTAATCTTCAAGCGTTGATAAATACGACTACTACAGCTAAACTGCAAGTAGGCTACCCAGGTAAAGCACATAGTTTGGACACATGCATTAACCCAAATGTGGGACAGCGTCAATTGGCAGAGGTGGGGGCTGCCGCCTGGAGTTGCTTAAATGCGCCTTCTGCTGTTTCTGCAGGTAGTGTGGCCGAGTGGTCAAAGGCGCTGGATTTAGGCTCCAGTCTCTAAGGAGGCGTGGGTTCGAATCCCACCACTGCCAGTACCATGTTAGTCAGTAGGGCGAGTGTGCTTGCTACGGTTCAGAACTGCTCTTGGCCAATTCCAAAACATGACTGTGGCGTTTACGTCCAAACAGCAGCTGGATGCAGATGCTGACCTGGCCATGGAACTGTGGACCAGACATTTTCATTTCAGTGAATGCTAGACCATGGATAGCTTGTCCTTTGTCCTTGATTCTGGTTGTGGTATTCATGGACAGGCTCTTCCACTTTAGACTGGACTGGTCTTCCACTTTAATGGAGTGACACTACTTGTCCGGCAGAACCTCTTTGCTCTTTGCAGTGATGTGGTCCCCTTGGCTATGTCAGAGTGTGACCTCAAGTGCTCCAGTGTAGATGGATGGAGGGAAGGCAGCAGGGGATGTCCCAATGAGGGGTTCCTCCAATATGATGGAGTGTTTTGTCGGAAGTCAATTACAAGGTGGACAATATAACATTTCAACTCAGGAAGAATGTACAAGTCGGGTGATGATAAGGGTACATGAGAGCAGAGTGGCGCAGCGGAAGCGTGCTGGGCCCATAACCCAGAGGTCGATGGATCGAAACCATCCTCTGCTACTTCTGTGAACCTTCCTGTGTGACACCATGATATGTAAACTTGACTGGCCTTCCACTTTAATGTAGAGACCCTCCTGGTCCGGCAGAATCTGCTTGCTCTCTCAGGCCCTGTCACAGCACCCATGGATGCATGAATGTCACAGCCATTGGTTCTCTCAGTATCTTTCTCTTGCATATAACTCCAAACTAATTGATGGCATTTCATGCATCTTTTGTTGCATGCAGGGCAGGGTTTGCATTGTTGTTCGACCTATTGCACTGGTGCTAGGTCTCGACTCACCCTGCTTTGGCTGGCTCAGGATGGAACACAAGTCACCTGGTAGTGTGGCCGAGCGGTCCAAGGCGCTGGATTAAGGCTCCAGTCTCTCAGGAGGCGTGGGTTCGAATCCCACCACTGCCAATTGCTACAGTTTGCCCACATGAGTGGTGCAAGAGCTCCAACTGTGATCATCAGACAGAACACATGATGCTAGTGGAAAGTGCACATTATGTTTTCTCTTATTGCATGGTACTTGGGGTGTGCCTTACTAATCTTCAAGCGTTGATAAATACGACTACTACAGCTAAACTGCAAGTAGGCTACCCAGGTAAAGCACATAGTTTGGACACATGCATTAACCCAAATGTGGGACAGCGTCAATTGGCAGAGGTGGGGGCTGCCGCCTGGAGTTGCCTAAATGCGCCTTCTGCTGTTTCTGCAGGTAGTGTGGCCGAGTGGTCAAAGGCGCTGGATTTAGGCTCCAGTCTCTAAGGAGGCGTGGGTTCGAATCCCACCACTGCCAGTACCATGTTAGTCAGTAGGGCGAGTGTGCTTGCTACGGTTCAGAACTGCTCTTGGCCAATTCCAAAACATGACTGTGGCGTTTACGTCCAAACAGCAGCTGGATGCAGATGCTGACCTGGCCATGGAACTGTGGACCAGACATTTTCAGTGAATGCTAGACCATGGATAGCTTGTCCTTTGTCCTTGATTCTGGTTGTGGTATTCATGGACAGGCTCTCAAGGTGCAGCTGAGGTGAGGAGCGTGTGCTTTTTGCAAGCAAGATTGCACCTTTGCTCTTTGCAGTGATGTGGTCCCTTTGGCTCTGTCAGAGTGTGACGTGCCCTAAAGTCGAGTGATGATACGTGTACATGAGAGCAGAGTGGCGCAGCGGAAGCGTGCTGGGCCCATAACCCAGAGGTCGATGGATCGAAACCATCCTCTGCTACTTCTGTGAGCCTTCCTGTGTGTCACCAACGATACGTAGACTGGACTGGTCTTCCACTTTAATGGAGTGACACTACTTGTCCGGCAGAACCTCCTTGGCTTTTTTTCCCAGTCCTTTTCGGAGCGAGTCCTGTTTGGAAGTTTCAGGTTTGCACCTTTGCTCTTTGCAGTGATGTGGTCCCCTTGGCTATGTCAGAGTGTGACCTCAAGTGCTCCAGTGTAGATGGATGGAGGGAAGGCAGCAGGGGATGTCCCAATGAGGGGTTCCTCCAATATGATGGAGTGTTTTGTCGGAAGTCAATTACAAGGTGGACAATATAACATTTCAACTCAGGAAGAATGTACAAGTCGGGTGATGATAAGGGTACATGAGAGCAGAGTGGCGCAGCGGAAGCGTGCTGGGCCCATAACCCAGAGGTCGATGGATCGAAACCATCCTCTGCTACTTCTGTGAACCTTCCTGTGTGACACCATGATATGTAAACTTGACTGGCCTTCCACTTTAATGTAGAGACCCTCCTGGTCCGGCAGAATCTGCTTGCTCTCTCAGGCCCTGTCACAGCACCCATGGATGCATGAATGTCACAGCCATTGGTTCTCTCAGTATCTTTCTCTTGCATATAACTCCAAACTAATTGATGGCATTTCATGCATCTTTTGTTGCATGCAGGGCAGGGTTTGCATTGTTGTTCGACCTATTGCACTGGTGCTAGGTCTCGACTCACCCTGCTTTGGCTGGCTCAGGATGGAACACAAGTCACCTGGTAGTGTGGCCGAGCGGTCCAAGGCGCTGGATTAAGGCTCCAGTCTCTCAGGAGGCGTGGGTTCGAATCCCACCACTGCCAATTGCTACAGTTTGCCCACATGAGTGGTGCAAGAGCTCCAACTGTGATCATCAGACAGAACACATGATGCTAGTGGAAAGTGCACATTATGTTTTCTCTTATTGCATGGTACTTGGGGTGTGCCTTACTAATCTTCAAGCGTTGATAAATACGACTACTACAGCTAAACTGCAAGTAGGCTACCCAGGTAAAGCACATAGTTTGGACACATGCATTAATCCAAATGTGGGACAGCGTCAATTGGCAGAGGTGGGGGCTGCCGCCTGGAGTTGCCTAAATGCGCCTTCTGCTGTTTCTGCAGGTAGTGTGGCCGAGTGGTCAAAGGCGCTGGATTTAGGCTCCAGTCTCTAAGGAGGCGTGGGTTCGAATCCCACCACTGCCAGTACCATGTTAGTCAGTAGGGCGAGTGTGCTTGCTACGGTTCAGAACTGCTCTTGGCCAATTCCAAAACATGACTGTGGCGTTTACGTCCAAACAGCAGCTGGATGCAGATGCTGACCTGGCCATGGAACTGTGGACCAGACATTTTCAGTGAATGCTAGACCATGGATAGCTTGTCCTTTGTCCTTGATTCTGGTTGTGGTATTCATGGACAGGCTCTCAAGGTGCAGCTGAGGTGAGGAGCGTGTGCTTTTTGCAAGCAAGATTGCACCTTTGCTCTTTGCAGTGATGTGGTCCCTTTGGCTCTGTCAGAGTGTGACGTGCCCTAAAGTCGAGTGATGATACGTGTACATGAGAGCAGAGTGGCGCAGCGGAAGCGTGCTGGGCCCATAACCCAGAGGTCGATGGATCGAAACCATCCTCTGCTACTTCTGTGAGCCTTCCTGTGTGTCACCAACGATACGTAGACTGGACTGGTCTTCCACTTTAATGGAGTGACACTACTTGTCCGGCAGAACCTCCTTGGCTTTTTTTCCCAGTCCTTTTCGGAGCGAGTCCTGTTTGGAAGTTTCAGGTTTGCACCTTTGCTCTTTGCAGTGATGTGGTCCCCTTGGCTATGTCAGAGTGTGACCTCAAGTGCTCCAGTGTAGATGGATGGAGGGAAGGCAGCAGGGGATGTCCCAATGAGGGGTTCCTCCAATATGATGGAGTGTTTTGTCGGAAGTCAATTACAAGGTGGACAATATAACATTTCAACTCAGGAAGAATGTACAAGTCGGGTGATGATAAGGGTACATGAGAGCAGAGTGGCGCAGCGGAAGCGTGCTGGGCCCATAACCCAGAGGTCGATGGATCGAAACCATCCTCTGCTACTTCTGTGAACCTTCCTGTGTGACACCATGATATGTAAACTTGACTGGCCTTCCACTTTAATGTAGAGACCCTCCTGGTCCGGCAGAATCTGCTTGCTCTCTCAGGCCCTGTCACAGCACCCATGGATGCATGAATGTCACAGCCATTGGTTCTCTCAGTATCTTTCTCTTGCATATAACTCCAAACTAATTGATGGCATTTCATGCATCTTTTGTTGCATGCAGGGCAGGGTTTGCATTGTTGTTCGACCTATTGCACTGGTGCTAGGTCTCGACTCACCCTGCTTTGGCTGGCTCAGGATGGAACACAAGTCACCTGGTAGTGTGGCCGAGCGGTCCAAGGCGCTGGATTAAGGCTCCAGTCTCTCAGGAGGCGTGGGTTCGAATCCCACCACTGCCAATTGCTACAGTTTGCCCACATGAGTGGTGCAAGAGCTCCAACTGTGATCATCAGACAGAACACATGATGCTAGTGGAAAGTGCACATTATGTTTTCTCTTATTGCATGGTACTTGGGGTGTGCCTTACTAATCTTCAAGCGTTGATAAATACGACTACTACAGCTAAACTGCAAGTAGGCTACCCAGGTAAAGCACATAGTTTGGACACATGCATTAACCCAAATGTGGGACAGCGTCAATTGGCAGAGGTGGGGGCTGCCGCCTGGAGTTGCCTAAATGCGCCTTCTGCTGTTTCTGCAGGTAGTGTGGCCGAGTGGTCAAAGGCGCTGGATTTAGGCTCCAGTCTCTAAGGAGGCGTGGGTTCGAATCCCACCACTGCCAGTACCATGTTAGTCAGTAGGGCGAGTGTGCTTGCTACGGTTCAGAACTGCTCTTGGCCAATTCCAAAACATGACTGTGGCGTTTACGTCCAAACAGCAGCTGGATGCAGATGCTGACCTGGCCATGGAACTGTGGACCAGACATTTTCATTTCAGTGAATGCTAGACCATGGATAGCTTGTCCTTTGTCCTTGATTCTGGTTGTGGTATTCATGGACAGGCTCTCAAGGTGCAGCTGAGGTGAGGAGCGTGTGCTTTTTGCAAGCAAGATTGCACCTTTGCTCTTTGCAGTGATGTGGTCCCTTTGGCTCTGTCAGAGTGTGACGTGCCCTAAAGTCGAGTGATGATAAGTGTACATGAGAGCAGAGTGGCGCAGCGGAAGCGTGCTGGGCCCATAACCCAGAGGTCGATGGATCGAAACCATCCTCTGCTACTTCTGTGAGCCTTCCTGTGTGTCACCAACGATACGTAGACTGGACTGGTCTTCCACTTTAATGGAGTGACACTACTTGTCCGGCAGAACCTCCTTGGCTTTTTTTCCCAGTCCTTTTCGGAGCGAGTCCTGTTTGGAAGTTTCAGGTTTGCACCTTTGCTCTTTGCAGTGATGTGGTCCCCTTGGCTATGTCAGAGTGTGACCTCAAGTGCTCCAGTGTAGATGGATGGAGGGAAGGCAGCAGGGGATGTCCCAATGAGGGGTTCCTCCAATATGATGGAGTGTTTTGTCGGAAGTCAATTACAAGGTGGACAATATAACATTTCAACTCAGGAAGAATGTACAAGTCGGGTGATGATAAGGGTACATGAGAGCAGAGTGGCGCAGCGGAAGCGTGCTGGGCCCATAACCCAGAGGTCGATGGATCGAAACCATCCTCTGCTACTTCTGTGAACCTTCCTGTGTGACACCATGATATGTAAACTTGACTGGCCTTCCACTTTAATGTAGAGACCCTCCTGGTCCGGCAGAATCTGCTTGCTCTCTCAGGCCCTGTCACAGCACCCATGGATGCATGAATGTCACAGCCATTGGTTCTCTCAGTATCTTTCTCTTGCATATAACTCCAAACTAATTGATGGCATTTCATGCATCTTTTGTTGCATGCAGGGCAGGGTTTGCATTGTTGTTCGACCTATTGCACTGGTGCTAGGTCTCGACTCACCCTGCTTTGGCTGGCTCAGGATGGAACACAAGTCACCTGGTAGTGTGGCCGAGCGGTCCAAGGCGCTGGATTAAGGCTCCAGTCTCTCAGGAGGCGTGGGTTCGAATCCCACCACTGCCAATTGCTACAGTTTGCCCACATGAGTGGTGCAAGAGCTCCAACTGTGATCATCAGACAGAACACATGATGCTAGTGGAAAGTGCACATTATGTTTTCTCTTATTGCATGGTACTTGGGGTGTGCCTTACTAATCTTCAAGCGTTGATAAATACGACTACTACAGCTAAACTGCAAGTAGGCTACCCAGGTAAAGCACATAGTTTGGACACATGCATTAACCCAAATGTGGGACAGCGTCAATTGGCAGAGGTGGGGGCTGCCGCCTGGAGTTGCTTAAATGCGCCTTCTGCTGTTTCTGCAGGTAGTGTGGCCGAGTGGTCAAAGGCGCTGGATTTAGGCTCCAGTCTCTAAGGAGGCGTGGGTTCGAATCCCACCACTGCCAGTACCATGTTAGTCAGTAGGGCGAGTGTGCTTGCTACGGTTCAGAACTGCTCTTGGCCAATTCCAAAACATGACTGTGGCGTTTACGTCCAAACAGCAGCTGGATGCAGATGCTGACCTGGCCATGGAACTGTGGACCAGACATTTTCATTTCAGTGAATGCTAGACCATGGATAGCTTGTCCTTTGTCCTTGATTCTGGTTGTGGTATTCATGGACAGGCTCTCAAGGTGCAGCTGAGGTGAGGAGCGTGTGCTTTTTGCAAGCAAGATTGCACCTTTGCTCTTTGCAGTGATGTGGTCCCTTTGGCTCTGTCAGAGTGTGACGTGCCCTAAAGTCGAGTGATGATACGTGTACATGAGAGCAGAGTGGCGCAGCGGAAGCGTGCTGGGCCCATAACCCAGAGGTCGATGGATCGAAACCATCCTCTGCTACTTCTGTGAGCCTTCCTGTGTGTCACCAACGATACGTAGACTGGACTGGTCTTCCACTTTAATGGAGTGACACTACTTGTCCGGCAGAACCTCCTTGGCTTTTTTTCCCAGTCCTTTTCGGAGCGAGTCCTGTTTGGAAGTTTCAGGTTTGCACCTTTGCTCTTTGCAGTGATGTGGTCCCCTTGGCTATGTCAGAGTGTGACCTCAAGTGCTCCAGTGTAGATGGATGGAGGGAAGGCAGCAGGGGATGTCCCAATGAGGGGTTCCTCCAATATGATGGAGTGTTTTGTCGGAAGTCAATTACAAGGTGGACAATATAACATTTCAACTCAGGAAGAATGTACAAGTCGGGTGATGATAAGGGTACATGAGAGCAGAGTGGCGCAGCGGAAGCGTGCTGGGCCCATAACCCAGAGGTCGATGGATCGAAACCATCCTCTGCTACTTCTGTGAACCTTCCTGTGTGACACCATGATATGTAAACTTGACTGGCCTTCCACTTTAATGTAGAGACCCTCCTGGTCCGGCAGAATCTGCTTGCTCTCTCAGGCCCTGTCACAGCACCCATGGATGCATGAATGTCACAGCCATTGGTTCTCTCAGTATCTTTCTCTTGCATATAACTCCAAACTAATTGATGGCATTTCATGCATCTTTTGTTGCATGCAGGGCAGGGTTTGCATTGTTGTTCGACCTATTGCACTGGTGCTAGGTCTCGACTCACCCTGCTTTGGCTGGCTCAGGATGGAACACAAGTCACCTGGTAGTGTGGCCGAGCGGTCCAAGGCGCTGGATTAAGGCTCCAGTCTCTCAGGAGGCGTGGGTTCGAATCCCACCACTGCCAATTGCTACAGTTTGCCCACATGAGTGGTGCAAGAGCTCCAACTGTGATCATCAGACAGAACACATGATGCTAGTGGAAAGTGCACATTATGTTTTCTCTTATTGCATGGTACTTGGGGTGTGCCTTACTAATCTTCAAGCGTTGATAAATACGACTACTACAGCTAAACTGCAAGTAGGCTACCCAGGTAAAGCACATAGTTTGGACACATGCATTAACCCAAATGTGGGACAGCGTCAATTGGCAGAGGTGGGGGCTGCCGCCTGGAGTTGCCTAAATGCGCCTTCTGCTGTTTCTGCAGGTAGTGTGGCCGAGTGGTCAAAGGCGCTGGATTTAGGCTCCAGTCTCTAAGGAGGCGTGGGTTCGAATCCCACCACTGCCAGTACCATGTTAGTCAGTAGGGCGAGTGTGCTTGCTACGGTTCAGAACTGCTCTTGGCCAATTCCAAAACATGACTGTGGCGTTTACGTCCAAACAGCAGCTGGATGCAGATGCTGACCTGGCCATGGAACTGTGGACCAGACATTTTCAGTGAATGCTAGACCATGGATAGCTTGTCCTTTGTCCTTGATTCTGGTTGTGGTATTCATGGACAGGCTCTCAAGGTGCAGCTGAGGTGAGGAGCGTGTGCTTTTTGCAAGCAAGATTGCACCTTTGCTCTTTGCAGTGATGTGGTCCCTTTGGCTCTGTCAGAGTGTGACGTGCCCTAAAGTCGAGTGATGATACGTGTACATGAGAGCAGAGTGGCGCAGCGGAAGCGTGCTGGGCCCATAACCCAGAGGTCGATGGATCGAAACCATCCTCTGCTACTTCTGTGAGCCTTCCTGTGTGTCACCAACGATACGTAGACTGGACTGGTCTTCCACTTTAATGGAGTGACACTACTTGTCCGGCAGAACCTCCTTGGCTTTTTTTCCCAGTCCTTTTCGGAGCGAGTCCTGTTTGGAAGTTTCAGGTTTGCACCTTTGCTCTTTGCAGTGATGTGGTCCCCTTGGCTATGTCAGAGTGTGACCTCAAGTGCTCCAGTGTAGATGGATGGAGGGAAGGCAGCAGGGGATGTCCCAATGAGGGGTTCCTCCAATATGATGGAGTGTTTTGTCGGAAGTCAATTACAAGGTGGACAATATAACATTTCAACTCAGGAAGAATGTACAAGTCGGGTGATGATAAGGGTACATGAGAGCAGAGTGGCGCAGCGGAAGCGTGCTGGGCCCATAACCCAGAGGTCGATGGATCGAAACCATCCTCTGCTACTTCTGTGAACCTTCCTGTGTGACACCATGATATGTAAACTTGACTGGCCTTCCACTTTAATGTAGAGACCCTCCTGGTCCGGCAGAATCTGCTTGCTCTCTCAGGCCCTGTCACAGCACCCATGGATGCATGAATGTCACAGCCATTGGTTCTCTCAGTATCTTTCTCTTGCATATAACTCCAAACTAATTGATGGCATTTCATGCATCTTTTGTTGCATGCAGGGCAGGGTTTGCATTGTTGTTCGACCTATTGCACTGGTGCTAGGTCTCGACTCACCCTGCTTTGGCTGGCTCAGGATGGAACACAAGTCACCTGGTAGTGTGGCCGAGCGGTCCAAGGCGCTGGATTAAGGCTCCAGTCTCTCAGGAGGCGTGGGTTCGAATCCCACCACTGCCAATTGCTACAGTTTGCCCACATGAGTGGTGCAAGAGCTCCAACTGTGATCATCAGACAGAACACATGATGCTAGTGGAAAGTGCACATTATGTTTTCTCTTATTGCATGGTACTTGGGGTGTGCCTTACTAATCTTCAAGCGTTGATAAATACGACTACTACAGCTAAACTGCAAGTAGGCTACCCAGGTAAAGCACATAGTTTGGACACATGCATTAACCCAAATGTGGGACAGCGTCAATTGGCAGAGGTGGGGGCTGCCGCCTGGAGTTGCTTAAATGCGCCTTCTGCTGTTTCTGCAGGTAGTGTGGCCGAGTGGTCAAAGGCGCTGGATTTAGGCTCCAGTCTCTAAGGAGGCGTGGGTTCGAATCCCACCACTGCCAGTACCATGTTAGTCAGTAGGGCGAGTGTGCTTGCTACGGTTCAGAACTGCTCTTGGCCAATTCCAAAACATGACTGTGGCGTTTACGTCCAAACAGCAGCTGGATGCAGATGCTGACCTGGCCATGGAACTGTGGACCAGACATTTTCATTTCAGTGAATGCTAGACCATGGATAGCTTGTCCTTTGTCCTTGATTCTGGTTGTGGTATTCATGGACAGGCTCTCAAGGTGCAGCTGAGGTGAGGAGCGTGTGCTTTTTGCAAGCAAGATTGCACCTTTGCTCTTTGCAGTGATGTGGTCCCTTTGGCTCTGTCAGAGTGTGACGTGCCCTAAAGTCGAGTGATGATAAGTGTACATGAGAGCAGAGTGGCGCAGCGGAAGTGTGCTGGGCCCATAACCCAGAGGTCGATGGATCGAAACCATCCTCTGCTACTTCTGTGAGCCTTCCTGTGTGTCACCAACGATACGTAGACTGGACTGGTCTTCCACTTTAATGGAGTGACACTACTTGTCCGGCAGAACCTCCTTGGCTTTTTTTCCCAGTCCTTTTCGGAGCGAGTCCTGTTTGGAAGTTTCAGGTTTGCACCTTTGCTCTTTGCAGTGATGTGGTCCCCTTGGCTATGTCAGAGTGTGACCTCAAGTGCTCCAGTGTAGATGGATGGAGGGAAGGCAGCAGGGGATGTCCCAATGAGGGGTTCCTCCAATATGATGGAGTGTTTTGTCGGAAGTCAATTACAAGGTGGACAATATAACATTTCAACTCAGGAAGAATGTACAAGTCGGGTGATGATAAGGGTACATGAGAGCAGAGTGGCGCAGCGGAAGCGTGCTGGGCCCATAACCCAGAGGTCGATGGATCGAAACCATCCTCTGCTACTTCTGTGAACCTTCCTGTGTGACACCATGATATGTAATCTTGACTGGCCTTCCACTTTAATGTAGAGACCCTCCTGGTCCGGCAGAATCTGCTTGCTCTCTCAGGCCCTGTCAGAGCACCCATGGATGCATGAATGTCACACTAATTGATGGCATTTCATGCATCTTTTTTTTCATGCAGGGCAGGGTTTGCATTGTTGTTCGACCTATTGCACTGGTGCTAGGTCTCGACTCACCCTGCTTTGGCTGGCTAAGGATGGAACACAAGTCACCTGGTAGTGTGGCCGAGCGGTCCAAGGCGCTGGATTAAGGCTCCAGTCTCTCAGGAGGCATGGGTTCGAATCCCACCACTGCCAGTACCATGTTAGTCAGTAGGGCGAGTGTGCTTGCTACAGTTCAGAACTGCTCTTGGCCAATTCCAAAACATGACTGTGGTGTTTACGTCCAAACAGCAGCTGGATGCAGACTTTTTTTACGGGGGGGTACGGTGCGAAGAAAATTTTGAAAATTTGCAATCTAAATGAATTAATCTGGTGCACTTTGGGAGTATCAATCACGTATCACATTTGTGACCCGATCCATCAAAATGAGTCACAGTGACCCAAATTTCAAAGTTGAGATTTTGGTATCAATGGAAAGATTAGAAAATAAGCTTTAAAATGATACCCTAGTCAGAGTCATACATTTGATGGTTTTCGAGATGTGGCCATTTGAATTACGATCTCCTACTCTCTTATTCTGTTCTAAAACCTGAGAAAATAGCAGTTAAAGTTTTTGCCAGTGACTCTGCATCTGTTCCTGTACCACGTGATTACACGCACCCTATACGGCCCCTTGTTGTCATAGAGGTAGCATTCAATGACCCTCGGAAAGCAGAGAATCTCACAATTCAGATGCTTTTTACAGCTCGTTTCTATCATAAACGGTTCAGAAGTTGTCATGTTTTGTTGACATTTTGTAAAACATGTGCAAGCGTGTACGTTTGGGTTAGCATCAATGCTACGTTCGGTTTAGCATCGATGCTACGCTCTGTTATCATCGATGCTACGCTCTGTTAGCGTCAATGCTACTCGGTTTAGCATCTGTTTCTGTACCCGTCCCTGCTCGCCATAGAGGCGACATTCAATGACCGTCGGAAAGCGGAGAATCCCGCGATTCAGATGCAGTTTACAGCTCGTCTCTATCATGAACGGTTCAGAAGATATTTCATGTTTTGCACCGAAGCAACACTCATTTTCAGAGGGTTTAAGTTGCAGGTCAACTTTAATCATCATTTACGTGCCTTTTCTCAATTATCTGGACTGTGAAACTTTGGGAGATTGTTTTTGAATGTCATTGCTTTGAAATTAGGGTAAAACATTTTTTTTGATTTTCTATGGGTTTTCCATGTTATCAGCTGATTATCTAAAAATAGAACGTTGCGACTTCTGACTCATTTTGATGGAACGGGTCACATTTAAAGGTTTTTAATAATGAAATATGAGCAGTTCACCAAAAAGAAAAAAAATTTGATCATCAGTTACTATAAAATTTTAGTTGATTTGCAGCATTTTTAACAATGATTATTATTATGGTTTGGTCTGAAACACGGGTCTGTCAGTCACTCTGCTCTGCTGTAAGCCGAGGAGAAAACTTTCCTTGTATCCTACAACCTTTATCTAATAAGGAGAGAGAACGGCATAAAGGGGCGGTCCTCTCTGTGTGTGCAGCCAAGGGATGCGCGTGAATGTGGTGACGTAGGGACGAGACCACCGGATCGTTTACTTCTGCTTTAAGTAGCTAACTAGTGTGGTTGTTGGAAACCGATAATTTAGCATTATATTCTAGATCTAAACTGCCAGCAAGTCTCTCTCTCACACACACACACACACACACACACACACACACACACACACACACACATTTCTGCTGATCCACAACATACTATCTACATAGCAAAGATGATGGCAGGTGTGTTACATGCTCTAGTCCAGACAGATTCACATCCTGTACTGGTCCCAATATTGGAATTAATGGATAAGATAGGGCTCTATAGTTTATAGGCTCAAAAGCCTGAGCTAGGGTGACTCTAATCTTTACCATTCATTCAGAAGTGAGAAACATATCAGACTATTTTAAGAAAACAGCTCACAAAGTTTGATTTTGAGGTCACCAATGTTTTCAGTATTAAAAAGGTAAAAGCCCAACTAAACCACCACTCAAAGACTATTAAAATAAAATTATAAAACATTTTTTAAAATGTGCTACATAAATAGGCTACACAAATAGCCTGAACACACAAACATCCACATTCAACTTCTCATTCACTTCAATTAATGTTGTTTCCAAAAGGGGGCAACTGTCAAACCTGGCAACGCAGCATGCGGCTTTGTTTACAACCTGACGGCAGTGCACGCTGCGCTAGCAGGTTATGATAGCTCCGCTAACCAGAGTGACGTGCACAGGGCACAAACGGACAGACACGCGGCGTGGTAAGGAATAGTGATGTAAGGAGTCAGAGGAAGCAGCATATGAAAATCAAAATGAAGAGGGACGAGATGTTGATTTTCAAGGGCCAGGTGTTCCTAGCAAAAAACAAAAGGTAGGAGGCATACGTACTGAGCTGTGGACACCTGACACAACCCCCCCACCCCCACCACCCCCCACCCCCGTGATTCGTACTATGTAGCTGTGGTACCTGCAGCCGCCGCTCCCGGTGAGGTCGAGTCATAGACTGTATGGGTCGAGTGGGAGAGAGCAAGCACGGACGCTATGTGACCCGGGTCTGAAGCATGACGAGCTAATAGCCTACCCCTACCCCTACCCCGGTGAGCGGTTCCGTCCGGATCAACCAGGAGCAGCAGAAACTCGTCCCCACGCTCCAGAAAGACACGAAGGTAATAATATAATACATCAATGGTAAAAAAATAAAAAATAAACTAACTTCCTAGCGAGCTAACTTTTACTGCTTAGAGAAAGGCGGATCGCTTTGATCGCCGGCGGAAACATCACACTGACTACAGCAATAAGAGATGTATTTTTATGGTAATTCTATATATTTCTATAATTTACAGGTCGTGGATTGAGCAGTGGTCGACCATGGGGCAGAGGTCAGCTACAAACGTACAAAAAAGTTAATGCATTTTTACTGATATTTGTAAATAAATTATTATTTTGCCATCAAAAGTCCTTTCTCAGTGTTGTTTTTGTTGTTTTATAGAAGGAGAACACTGTTCAGATGTGTGAGGTGTCACTAAAGCAAAAAATATTAACGTCAAAGTCACTGTTCTGCTTGACACGTTTCTTTCCACAAAAAAGCTTGTTTTCTCAGTGTTTTGGTCAAAAACTGGTGTTTTTGGCGAAACCAGCCTATGTTCTACTGCTGTTTACAAAAGAACGGAAAAAGGTAGAAACAACGTTTTTTTTCCTATTGAATGAAGAGAGTCTACTCTTTCTCTTGGTAGTTTCGGTGTTTACATAGTCATAGAACACAATATTCTGTGGGTCTTATAAGATCGTTCAAAATGCTCTAAAACGGCTGGCAGTATGGGGCTCTCTGCTCTGAAAATGGCTGGCAGCCAATGAGTTAATATATTAATCTAAAAAAACCCTCAAACTATTGTAAAAGCAGCGTCAGTGCAGACATGTGTCAGAGACACTGTCAAACAGTAATATTGGTTATAACTCACAAAGTCATACACTAATCGTAACTCACATGTCTAAATGGTTGAAATTAGGTGATAACCTTTCAAAATGGTCAATTGTTGACCTCACTGTGACATCATATTTTGCAATATCACCACTGGCTTTTATATGTGTCAATGCTGTGAAACAGGAAGGACAGACTGCAACTTATTTGGCTCTTGGAGGATAAAACCAGGAAGTGGTAGTTTTTGTTTACTCTGTTTTAACTTTTGTCATGCATCTTTCCATTTTAAAACTACATAATTAGCCTGTGAGACTTTCAAAGAAATGGGATATGAAACTGAACAACTTTCCAAAATGAACTTCAAAGAGTTCAGAAATAATTCATATTTACACTCTTGAATTGTGTTTGCTGCTGATTTATAAAGGATAAAATATCAAACAATTTTATTTGTTTAGATTTAAACAAGTACAACTAAATTAGGGTAATCATTAGTCCATCCTCAGATACAGTAATGAAGTCATATTGTGGAGTATGTATACATTGGCCTGAACAGATGGAAATAGGTCAATGTCCTATTCATTAACACAAAATGACAAATCTCAGCCTTCAGTTTGTCTGTATGGATATCATTATCTCTCTTCTGAGCCACGTTCTGGTCAGGTCACTTTAAAGGGATAGTCCAGCATTTTGGCAAATTCGCTTATGCCATAAACCCTATAGTCATAGGGGTAAGTTCTTTACCTGTAATTATCGGTGCATGTTGTTTTGAGATCCCCAGGGCAGAGACGTGAGCTAGTCTGGACTCGTCTGGAGATGGCACTACCTGTGATAACTGTGATAGTGATATAAAATAACTTGGCAGTGCCTCCAATAACGTTTAAGTAAACACAAAATTTGTTACTTCCCTATTAAAATAAAAGTTCACAACTTGGAAGGTTTGATACACAAATGACCCCTGGTGAACCCAATGAGAGAATGTAAAATCAAAATGACCAGGGAAACTCAAATGTCCACAGCCCACACTCACACACACATTCACGCAGGGCTATTAACTCATTGAGTGCCAACCACGTAATTTCTCGTTTTTCGTTCCCATGCATTGAGTGCCAAAAACGCGATTTCTCGTTTTTTGCTTCCTCTTTTTAAATTATGAAACTAGACACTTTAACACACCTTATGTGTAAATTTGGGGACTCTACGACGAGCAGAACTGAAATAGATGACGATCAAAAGCTCATGACAGCTCATGATCTGGAAGTTTTTATCATAACTCGAGTTCTGCATGTGGATGCAGCGCAGCTGCTCAGCTGTCACTGGTGAGGCTCCAGCAGCTTGGAGCCGAAACAGGAAGCTCTCAGCCGACAGTCCCGCCCGGTCTTCATCTGGAGCAACACCGTGTCCTCCCCATGGTCCTCCCGCGGTAAAATGTGATGGTCTCTGGGCCAAAGCCGGCCGCCGGCACCGACCTGTACCACAGAAGGACCGCGACCACCGGTGGGACCGGTGTTCCGGACTTGCTTTTGGCCGAGAGACCATCACATTCCGCGGCGAGAGGCTGTGTCACGGCACGGTGTGTTATTGTTGTTTAGTGGCACCCCCCCGCCCCCAATGGTGGATTTGTGAATAGAACAACAATTGTTGTATATATTTATCTTACACGAGCCCTTTGATCCAGAAATGCGAGTGTCAGAAGAGCGACAGACACAAACAGAGCACTTTTCATAAAAGACGCTGTATCTCCTTTTCTAGAAAAAAAGCAGGGATTTTGGTGAAACCCAGCCATGTTTAGCTTGAGTTTACTCAGGAACGGAGGCACGTAGAAACAAACGGTTTGTGGCCATTTGAAGCATAAACTTTCACCTTTCAAATGAGCCACAGTATGTGTTGGTGGCAATAATATAGAATACACTGTGGCTCTACAAAAATAGTCAAAAATGGTCTAAATTGCCGGTACACTTGACTAAAACTTTGGAAACGAGCGCGACACTCAATGAGTTAAATGTAAATAAAAAAACATTGCAGGCCTGGTCGAAGCTTGTGAGCGTGGAGGCCGGAAACGAATGGCCACTTCACTGGGTTTTAACCAGCATAAACAAAAGCATGTGCAAAGTGTTAATGGTGTACTCACGAGTCCAGCAACAGTCAGAGATGAAGATGGGAAAAGGGGCAAAAGGCAAGGTGCAGTTTCAGCGGCAAGGGAATGGAGCGTGCAGCAACATGGTGTGGTGAACCACGCTCAAGTACAGCAGTCTCCCGCCAAAGGTCCAGGGCTCTCCCGGTCCTCACTCTCTCCCTCTTGTGGCAAATGTCCAGTCCTGAATCACATAATTCCTCTCAGTAACTAAGCTACAGGCTTATTCATGGCGAAAAACAAATTAGCAATTGCTAACTGCAATGCAGAATTAATCATGTGAAAGTCTATGAGCAGGTTAAGCTAAAGGCTAGCAGCGATTAGCAATTCGGCTCGTCTTTAACACATTACAACAGCACAGAGTACATTAAAACACATGAATTTACCTCTGGCAGCTTCTCAGAGTTCTCACACATAAACCACGGGACGACTCTCCGTCCATCTTGGGAGTGAGTGTTTTACTTTACAGTTTACAGCTATCCAGCTTGGACGCCGATAAAGCAGACTCTGCTGTCACTAACTTTGCTGCGGCACATCGGTGACTCTAAGCACCTCCTACCTGAACAAGGTAAGGATTGGCTCTACAGACGTAAAGATGAGAGAATAAAAAAGATGCTTCACTGCCCCACAAACAAACGTGGTCTCCTGGCATTTGTGCTGACAAATGATTTTTAAAATAACACCACTCTTTTCCTCTGACTTTTAACTGCATATAAAAGGACTGGTTTTTTTTTTTACATTTTATAATCCAACAATTTTAAACGTATTTACACTCCATGAACTGTTATGTATTAACATCATAAACATTTTAATGTCTGTATTTGAATGAAATTAAAGACCACAGGGCTACATAAGTAATCTTGATGAGATTAAATTCCTTACCAAAATGACCAATGTAACCATTTCACTGTGTCTATGACTGCACTCATGCTACTTTTACTTTAGTTTGAGAGTTTTTTTCAGGGTTTTATTTTTAGATTTATACTTTGTAGGGGTTATGATTGGACTGAAAATGTAATTGTCTATCACTGATGGGTGAATATGTGTGTATGGTAGGATAAATGTGTGCTAAGGGTATGCAGGGCCGGCCCCTGGCATAAACACTCTATGCGGTTGTTTAGGGCCTCAGCCGTCAGGTGGGGCCACATGATCAGAAGGTACTGGGGTTCAATTCAAGTCATTTTAACACTGAGGTCGGCGCGCTTACCGGCGCGGTTTGTTTATATTTCGGTCATTTTACGCCGTTTAACTGCTCCCGTGACCGAGGGACGGCTCTCCTCTTTCAAATAACACCCGCCCTCGACAACCGATGTTATTCACAGCAAGGGTTTGAGAGCCAACAGAGCATGGTGCACGCATCGGCCCCTCTCACTGTGCGTAATTGGTTGAATCCGTTGTCCGTCAACTTGAGCATACGTGATTGGTTGAATCGCCTGTCAGTCAACTTCGGCCAACCAATTGGCACTCTGGGATCACTAAGGTCCTTCCTATCACAGTTTTAGCTCCATGGTTTACCTACAGCGGCTGGCATGGAGAGAGACGGCAGAGGAGACCGAACCTGTCAATTAAAACAACGGTGAAGCTTCAAACCCGCAGAATCGTGAGAGAGAGAGAGAGAAGCGGTGATGACGGTGCTTCAGATGCTGAAAGTTTTGACTCATCTGATGAGCATGATTATTTTAAAAAAATCTATAGGCTATATGAGAAAGTTCAGACTTAAACTCAGCTCCAGCTCTGTATACAGACCTGTTGAGCTCTTACACTTTTTTTTTTTTTTTTTACCTTTCACACAGCACAGACACAGTGACAACACACATTATATGAACAATGTAAATTGTGTGTTTTCCGTTTATTTAGTAAATATTTTTGTTTGAAGGGGGAAAAAAAGCTAATTTCTCATTTAAAAAATCTGATGAAGCTTTGAAGTCAATATTCAGCCTCTTTCATCTCACATTTGAGACATTTGGTGAACATAGAATGCCAGAATGACAAAAAGTGATTTTATAAAATGTAATTTTAGACTTGTTTTCTACACTTATCTATTACTGTGTTCATATCCTATTTCAAGCACCAAAACAGTTTGTTCTCATGACTGAAGGAGTGTTTTCACAAGGGATTTGAATTTTTTTTATTTCTTTATACAGTGTTCTAGGACAAATTGGCCTCAGTGTACTTAGAGCGGAAGATTATACATAAAACACTTGAGTATTGTTACACCTGTCTATCAAACATGTCTGTATTCAGTTTTAAGCAGTGTATGTGATTTGGTGTTTGCGCTTAGAGTGGGCCACAAACAAAAATCTTGTTTAGGGCCACCAAAATGCTAGGGCCGGCCCTGAGGGTATGAGTAGGCTAATTAGCAGTGCGCTTTCTGTAGTTGTTAAAACAGGGCAAGTAATGCAATATATGCTGTCCATTTACCATTTGGGACTTCTCTGTTAGGCCCATCCATAAATCCAACCAGTTTTTCTCTTTGCAGCTATGAGAAGTTTGAAGTAGATTTCATTATTGACACAAATGGAACCTGTAGTGTCTGGGAACCTGAGTGTAGGCCTACTTGCTCCTTCCGACTGAAGCTACTACTGTGATATATTGTATTTGTACCATGTTGTGCTTTGTTTTGTCCTTGTCTAAATGTTGTTTTAGTGTGAACCACAAGACTGCGGATGGAAATTACCGTAGCTTTAGAGCTAAATCTGGCATATTTACATTTTGTATGTTCATGAATATTCAGAGTCCCGTTACAAGTAAACAAATAAATGAAATGAAATCACAACTTTCACAGATTTTAGCATTAAGTTGCAACATTACAACATTAGAAAGTGACACCAAAATAAAGGGGCTTTACAACTCAGTGAATGCAGTCTAGTGTGGAAACTGTATGGAGAAATGTTTTTCTCCATCAATCATTAGACTGTGTTTTTGGTGTGCAAGTAGCCTACATTGATGCTGATTTTGATGTGAATTGCATGCATTCCCTCTTCATTTAGACATAATTACAAAGAAGCCTCTCTGCAGACAAACATGTGTCTGAGCCAAACAGTCTGCATAAGAATGCTTCTGAGAAACAGGCTTTTTGGAAGAAAAGGGAAGAGGAGGAGGAAGTGAAAAGCTATTGGAAAATGAAACTTGTATATCGTGTATAAAAGAGGGAGATCCGTGCTGTGAAGCATCAGGAGCTCAGAGTGAATGAAGACACAGCAGTGAGAGCCAGAACCTGTCTACAGCTCCAACCATGAACTCAGCTGTCGTTGCCTTCCTCACCTGTCTGCTGGTCCTCTGTGCACAAGGTACTGTGAGAGTTTATTGTTGTGAATCCTACATGACCATGATCTGTTTAGTCTCAGGTTCTGTTGTCACTTGTTGCAACACAAGTAGTTTCCAGGTTACAATGTGTTTCAGCTGAAAATGCCTGCAGCTGCTGGTACAACAACTTCAAAGCTGCACTCATCAGTATTTTCTGTGAACAGATGGAATGACTGGATATAATGTGAAAATTATTGCAAATAGTGATGAACTGTAATTAACAAGGTCCTGTCTCCTCCTCCCTCAGGACAAGACAACACATCTCAGAAATGCATGTGTTCAAAGGGTTTCGCCATGATCAACCCAAAGCTCATCCAGGGAGAGCCAGTCATACACCATCCAAGCATCTTCTGTTCAAACACAGAGATTATGTGAGTAGCTGAGCTGAAATAAAGCACATCCACTGATGTGTTGTTCTTCAGCTTCTCTCTGACACATCTCTCTCTTCCCTCTCAGTGTCAACCTTAGAGGAGTTGGAAAGAAATGTGTGAATCCAAACTCCCGGCTTGGAAAATACATTCAGGAAAATATCAACAAGTAAGATGCCACCCTCAGACACCATGACAACGTGATAATGCTCAGGATTTCCAGTAACCACTGTGACTGGTTCCATTGCCTTTTACTAACACTGTCCTTTGTTGACTCAGGTCTGAGAAGAAAGGAGCTGTGACCATGACGACGGCCTCCAGTCAAACCAGTACTGTGAGCTCAACAAGAGTCCAGACCACATCCAAGCTGTAGGACTCTGCACTGTTTTCATCAGTGAGTCCAGACCACATCCAAGCTGTAGGACTCTGCACTGTTTTCATCAGTGAAGCAGTTGTTCACCATCACTAAAAAACAAGCGTCTCTATGTGTTCATCATGTTTCATACTGACCAGTCTTGTCTCTGTAATGAAGTTGTAAGTAAATCATCTATATTTAATAACTTTTCTAAGAAAATAAAAACATCAAAAATGAAACAGTTGATGGACTTGTGTCTTTTGTTTCTCCCAATATTTCAATAGACTATTACACAAATATTTCAAATGTGAACATAACTTAATTTGATAAATAACATCAGCTACTTGAAATTTGAAGATTTTAAGATGGCCGTCATTTGTGCCAAAGGAAACATGAAAAGATCTTCATTGCTGCTGCGATTGATCTGTTTTCACAGATTAGTACTTGGTCACGTGGTACCACAGTCTGGGACTCGTAACATATATTTCCTCTCACACATTGTTAAATTGTTTGATTTGAAATCGTTCTTTTAGAAAATTTGTAAACTTGTTACAAAACAATGTGATCCCTTACAGACTCACTGAGGCCCGTTCACGTGAAGTGTTTGAGTGTGTGAGGGCTGTCCTGTCAGATCATCAAGTCAGTGAGTCAGTGAGTGAGTCCTTTATGCTCAAGGATGCTACAAGGAAATTACCCACAGTTCAATGTGAAGTCAAATCCAGGACTCTGAACAGTTCCACTCCCGGTCCCTGTTCTGGTCTTGGCCTTGACTCTAGTCCTTAAGAGTCCATTTCTGGTTTGTAGTCCACTTTCTGTTTCCTTTTTATGTTACATTGCTGTAATGCTGCACAATGCACCACACTTTTTCTCTTTTTCTTGCTAAAATGCTGTTCAGATGTGGATTTGGGGCTCACTTTGGTCTCTTTTATAGATAAAGTTTTATTTGTGTGGCGGCCTGGGAAAACCCGTCGGATGTCGCTGACGTTCGATTGTGGCAAATAGCCAAAATAGGTGGAAAAGCACTATTTCCACGATTTTGATATTTTGTGTGATTCTGGTACTTTGAACTCTCTACTACATCGTGGTGAATAAATGTTTTAAGAAAACAAAACGGAAAGTACTTATTTTTATGTTTTTGTGGCGAGTAAAGCGTTTCGTTTCCAGCTGAGCCACAGCACATGAGCTGCAGCAGCAGCGCTAGAGGAGAGGAGGTCCGTTGTTGTTGTTGAGGTAACATTCAATGACCCTCGGAAAGCAGAGAATCCCGCGATTCAGATGCTTTTTTACAGCTGATCTTTATCATAAACGGTTCGGAAGTTATAATATGTTGTTGATGTTTTGTAAAACATGTGCAAGTGCCGATGATAAGTTCGGTTTAGCGCCGATGCTACGTTCTGTTTAGTAATGATGCTACGTTCGGATTAGCATCGATGCTACGCTCGGTTAGCGTCTGTTCCCGTACCACGTGATTACACGCACCCTATACGGTCCCTTCTTGTCATAGAGGCACCATTCAAAGACCCTCGGAAAGCAGAACATCACACGATTCAGATACAGTTTACAGCTCGTCTCTATCATAAACGGTTCAGAAGCTGTTTAATGTTTTGTAAAACCAAGGGGGCAGTTGTCGGTCTGAGAAGTGAAGCTCACTTCCGCGTTCAAAAAACTGCAATCCCCTCGGATTCCTCTGGGGGCTGGTGTCAGAAGGGAGCATTCCCCATAGAGCCCCATGTTAAAATCGCTGACTTTACATCCTCAATAAACATGTTAAAAGCCTGGTGTCAGAACGTTTTTTCGTCTCAATCGATAGTTTCTACCCCCGCACACACTCTGAGGGGGGTGAATTTTTTTTTAACTCTACAGTTTTACTGTTATTAGATTAAAACTCTAGCCAATCAGGGCGCGGAAACGTTGAGTGACAGGTCCGAGCAGCTCCGTGGACAGCTGCTTAGAGGCCAGTGGGCGGGTTCTCGGCCGGCCAATCCAACATGGCGCTGTCCAGGCCGCCATGTTTGAGTCACAAAAACGACTCCCCAAAACCAATGGGTGACGTCACGGACGCTACGTCCATTCTTTTTACAGTCTATGTGTAAAACACTCGTCTTTAGAGGGTTAAAACAGCAACGTTCTAGTTAAAGCCATTTTTCTCACTTTTCAGTTTTTTGGTCATAATAGATTAAAATGCCCATAACTTTTGATCTGAAAGGGCTATCTCAGTTATTCAGACAGTTATGAATGGCTGAAGACTTCTAGTTTATGGAAATATCAAAAAATGAAAATGTCAAAATCCCACCATGTGAAGGGTTTTCCCAGGCCACCACACATTTTAGTTTGAAATCTTTGAGCTACGATTGGCAGAGGTGGAGGTAAAAGTTCTGTGAGTGAATCTGTCAATTTTTTCTGTATAGTAATAACTGCAGACCCACTTTTGCAGTAAAAGATTAAAACTTTTAAAACGTCTGATACGATGTCTATTCTGCTATTAAGTAGCACACTACTTGAATGTTATGGAGATGTGCCAATTATGAACTTACTGTAAAGCTGTCTCTCCATATTTTACATGGGTCAAATAGATCTCATTTGACATAACCAAAACATTTACATAATTTAAAGAATATGCTTTGGAACATTTTATGTTACCTTGTGTATTTATTACCACTCCCCCTAGAGGAACTTTAAAAAAAAAAATGTTGAAAGTTGTGATATTTGTAGGCTTTATTTTCTTTACATCACAGGAGAAATGGCAAATTTAAACAATCTTGCATTCCTGTAATCAACACCATATGACATGTATATTTAATAGGGCTGGGACTCGATTAAAAAAATCAATCAAATTAATTAGAGGCTTTGTAATTAATTAATAGTAATTAATCGCATTTTAATCGCATATAAATATTTGACCTGAGAACAGTGAGAAGCATTTTTTTTTCACATGGATTTTAGTATACCATTGAATGACTGAATACATAAGCTTAAGCATTCAAGGTGGTACTTAACCAAGACCAACAGACTAGGGATGCAAATTATCGATTAATTCATTCATACACTATGATGATTACTGTAGTATTTAACTAGGCTACTTAAATCACAGTAGCATAAACTGATTTGTTGAACTCAGCCTGATGTAAACATTAATAAAACTCAGTAACCAATCACACAGGCAGCTCCATGTTGTCCCTGTGTGATGTTCAGGGACAGGTCAGGACAGTCTGAAGACAGACAGCTCTGAGGGTGAAGTCCTATCATAATGAGATGAGATGCACCTGTGACAGTGACAGGTCATAGATATAGCGCTGCAGCTGAGCAATTAGCGCTATATAGCGCATTTAGCGTGCGCTCGTGTCTGTGTATCAGGGGTGGAAAGAGTACCAAAAAAATCTACTCAAGTAAAAGTACAGTTACCTTGATGAAATTTTACTCAAGTAAAAGTAAAAGTACTGGTGTAAAAATCTACTCAAGTAAAAGTAAAAAGTAGTTCATTTAAAATTTACTCAGAGTAAAAGTTACTTAGTTACTTTTTTATTTTTTTTTGGGGGGGGGCTATAATGGCCAGAGATTGGCCTCACATTCTCCGTGCATGTCTCTGTGTTTCAAATTTGTCCCTTCTCCATCGATACACTGGTCTCCATCATCTTTTAGCTCCTGTGGCACCAACTTGATTCTGACCTTCTGACACTGCAGTTGTCCAGAGCCAATCAGATGGACAGTTACAGTTACTGGCACTAAGGTTGTCACGATCATGATCATGATACTAAAATTTTCAACTCAATATCGATATTAAGGAAAATATTCGATACTCAATACCATTTTCAATACGGATAAAAAAAGAAAAGAAAAATCTCTCTCTCCCTCTTTCACTCACACACACCTGTTTTTTTACTGTCTTTCCTGTCTGCTCTCAAGGAGGAGGAGGAGGAGGAGGAGGGGGGGGGTTACTGTAGGTTCTCTCTCTCTTGCCTCTTTACTGAAACTGCTCTGAAGCAGTGGGCTGCTTGTCTGTTCCTTTGAGCATGGCCATGGATCTGACTGGGCTCCTACATTTAACTCAACGGACTGCCGGTCCGGCCTTCAGCCCCGGTGTGTCTGGCACGGTCACCATAAACGTAGCCGAATAGATGGACATGCCTGATAACGTTGTCTTTAATCATTAACGTCAGCTTTTAACCGCTAGCTGTGGCTAATGGCTAATATAAGACGACAACATAGCGACGAGCCCTGTTATGCACAAACTCACGTAGCGGTGAGGGGGAAAGAGGTGTGTACCTGCCTGCATAGATGACCTGCCTGCTGCTGTGTGCGTCTGTGAAGGGGGAGAAATCGAGGCGGCAGCAGCGTAGCTACTTTTGACAACCCACACAGAGTTAGCTATATATTTTTTACTTTGTAACTTAAGCTATTTAAAATGTAACTAAGTAAATTTCTTCCAACAATATGTACTCAAGTAAAAGTAAAAGTACTGATTTTAAAAATTACTCAAAAAAGTACAAGTACACAAAAAAGCTACTTAATTACAGTAACTTGAGTAAATGTAACTAGTTACTTTCCACCCCTGCTGTGTATCTATGTGCAGGTAGAGATCAGAGATAGTGTTTTAAATAACCATGCTAGCGTTTCACCAGCTCTCATCTCTGCCAGTCAGCCTCTCAAACTGCCGCCTCTCTCGCACGTAGACACACTCTACGAATTTTTTTTTTAATAAGTGCGATTAAAATGCGTTAATTATTTTTAACGCGTCAATTTTTGTGTAATTAATTAATCGTAATTAATGCGTTAAAGTCCCTGCCCTAATATTTAATTATATTTATTTAGACATTTAGTTTACATCAGCTCATGACCCTTCAAATACTCAGATATGTGACTAATGCATAGACTGTAAAAAGAATGGACGTAGCACCCGTGACGTCACCCATTGGTTTGGGGGAGTCTGTTTTGTGCCGCTACTACGGGGGTTTGAACCGCGCCATGTTGGATTCTGCTTGCCATATTTGGAGCGGTGCGGCCGTTGGCCGGCCTCGAAGCAGTGGTCTCCGGACCTGTCACTCAGCGGTTCTGCGCCCTAATTGGCCAGAACTTTAAACCTAATAATAGTAAAACGGTAGAGTTTTAAAAAAATTCACCCCCCTCAGAGTGTGTGCGGGGGTAGAAACTATCGGTTGAGACCAAAAAAATAAAATGTACCAGGCTGTAAATATGTTTTTTTTAAGCTGTAAAATCGGCTATTTTAACATGGGGCTCAATTGACCCTTCGCCAACTCCTCCCACAAACGGCTATTGTCCAATCCTACGTTAGCAACCGTAACTATAGGCCTGGCAGGATTGATGAGTGAACGCCGCATGGAGTAGTCGTGTCTTCGAGTAGCTCCTCCACACTCTCGTTAAATACTCGCTAAAAATCAACACTTACTCAACTATGAGCGGTTCCAACAAAAACAAAGCTAAGGAGAAACCTACGCATCCGAACTCAAACCCGAAGAAAAGCGTAAAGACAGTTCCTGCCATGAATACGGTCAGGGTCGTTAGCCCCGAGCTAAGCCCGGCTAGCAGCCCAGGTACCACCACTGCTAGCACCAATAGACCTTCAACTTCTCAGCCCACGCTGGCTAGCGTCATGGCTGCCATTGGGAAACTGGACGAAGACATGAACACCAGATTTAACACGCTCGACTGCACACTCCACCAAGTCCAGACTTCCCTGGCAGACCACACATCACGCATCTCCGACCTGGAGGGCTTTGCAGCCGACCACGAGTCCCGCATCACAGATCTGGAGAAACAGTGCACGGAGCTACTGCAAATCAATAAGTCAACTAAACGTAAGCTAATAGATCTCGAGAACCGATCTAGACGCTGCAATATTAAAATCACTGGCCTACCAGAAAAAGTTGAGAAAGGCAACCCAACACAGTTTGTCACTGAGCTCCTGCCGCAGCTCCTCGGAGCCAACAACTTCACCAGCGGACTCAAAGTTGACCGGGCACACCGTATCGGTCCACCCGCAGCCGGACGTCAACGCACCATGATCGGCAGAATTCATCACCCTGACCTACAACGGTGCCAGGATCAGCGTGTACCCGGACTTCTCACCTGAAGCCACCGAACAACGCCGCGCCTTTGATGGAGCAAAAAAGAAACTGAGGGACGCCGGGGTCAAACACGGTCTCCTCTTTCCAGCCAGACTGACCTTCAACTACGGTACGGAGCAGAAAATATTTCAGGATGCCAAGGATGCCGAGACTTTCATAGACAGATTCATCACATCCTCCGCCGCTGCGGAGTGAGCTGTACCCCCGGCCGGGGAATATTCAGCCTGCTGCCGCTCCCAGTCACCTGTGTAAGACACTTTAGTGGTACTCTAATGTTTCTCAGTCTCATCAAGAATTGAGTTTTATTTAACCGCTAAATACGTAAGTGTTTGTTTTTGTTTTTGTTTTCACACGAGTGTGGAGATAGTTATGTTCTCTGCTTTAGTCAGGAGTATTATTCCAGCTCGACGGTTTCTTGCAGTGTCTAGCTGTTTCTCAGTGTTCATGGTTTTTTCGTCCCACCTCGTTTGGGGAGGGGGACAGGGGGAGGGATTTAATCTGTATGTTTTCCTGTTTTTTCTTTTTTACCTGCTCTTCTTAATATGTACCCCGCTAATTATGCTTTGGATATGTTACGTGGTCATATACTTATCATCCTTTTATGGTTGCTAATGACCCTCTCACCCCACCACACGGTGGCAGCTTAACATTACTCAGCTGGAATGTCAGAGGTTTAAGGACTAATTTAAAAAGGGGCAAGGTTTTTTCCCATTTAAAGTCACTATCTGGAGATATAATTTTTATGCAGGAAACGCATATCAAACATAATGAGCAATGGAGGTTGAGATGTGCTTGGATATCTCAGATATACCAGTCAATTTTTTCTTCTAAGGCTAGAGGTGTAGCCATATTAATCAGAAAGAATGTTCCATTTGAACATATTTCAACTATTTCTGATCCTAACGGCCGCTATTTGATCGTGTCAGGTCGCATTCTGTCACGACATGTAATTTTGTTTTGTTTTTTCAAAACTTTTTGAATATTTATGCGCCCAACTTCGATGACCCTGGTTTTTTTAGGAAAGTCTTCAATCTTATCCCGGATTTATCATCTACTCACTTAATTGCAGGTGGAGATTTTAACACAGTTCTGGACTGCTTTCTTGACAGACTCTCCACCCGCCCCACCAGTCCCTCTAACGCCAGTATTGCTCTTAATAATATAGTTAAGTCAATGAACCTGGTTGACATCTGGAGACTGCAACACCCAAACGATAAGGACTTTTCCTTCTTCTCTAACGTTCATAAATCATATACAAGAATTGACTACTTTTTGACTGACGCCATTTTGACCTCGGATGTAATCTCCTCCAAATATCATGATATTGTAATCTCCGACCACAGCCCTGTTGAACTAAAAATCTATATTGGTAGAACTAAAGCTGCGTTCAACTGGCGGTTCAATCCTTTACTACTTAACAACATTCAATTCCGCCAACAAAATAACAGAATACTTTGATCAAAATGACACATCCGAGGTAAATGACTCCACCCTGTGGGAGGCCCGTGAAAATCGTGTTTTCTGAGCTTTTCACATGTTCCTGTGGCATTTTTCTTGTGTTAGAGCACTTATCAGCAGAGAAGGAAGTGCAAAATTGCATTTCAGAGTTTTTCTGCCTTCAAACTGCTGTGAACCAATGGCAGACGCGAACTGGCAGTTTCAGGAAGACTGGAGTTGAGGGTGTCACAGCTCCAGGGGAGGGCACTAGTGCTACAAGCTCCCGCCCCGCTCTGCATCTGGCTCAGAGGTGAAAGCCTTCACAGCTCGGTGTAGCTGTCTAGGTATAATAGGTATAGCTCACCTGGTAGAGCAGCTTGCACCATGAGCAAGGACTATGTTCCAGTCTGGGATCGAATCCCAGTGTGGAGTTTTACGCTAAACGCGCTGAATCTGTAATTGTACAATGTCCAGCTGTCAGCAAGCGGGGGGGTGGGGTGCGAGGAGGTGGCTGGGCGGGTGCAGAGCAGCGCAGTCTCCGCCCACCCCCCAGAGGTACATTGCTAATGTGCATGGCTAATGAGCTGGTTTTAAAATGGCCGAAAAGGGTCGCGGGAGTGGGACTTTAAAGCTGTTACACGAGGAAATATTATAGCCCACGAGGCTAAAATAAAAAAGGATAAGGAGAAAGAATTAGCAGATATCACAGCCCAACTCAAACCACTAGAAAAAGACCACAGGGCGACCGCCTCTCCAACCAAGCTTAATGAAATAATCAAATTAAAGTCGAAATATAATGCTGTTCTTTCTGACCGTGTCAGCTTAATGCTGCTAAAAGTAAAACAAAAGCATTTTGAATTAGCTGACAAGCCAGATAAACTACTGGCTCGCCAGCTCAAGAACATCCAGGCCAGCAGAACAATTCACAAAATTAAGACCAAAATGGGAACTACTACCACAGATCCTGAGAAAATTAACGAATCCTTTCGTGAATTCTATGAAGATCTTTATACTTCAAAGTCCACCACTGCTACATCACATATCTCTGAATTCCTTCGTACTCTCCACCTGCCTAAATTGAGTCCCTCAGCACAAACAGACTTAAATGCAGACATTACATTAGAGGAAGTTAAACAGGCAATTCGCTCCTTTCCTAATGGAAAGGCAGCCGGGCCAGATGGATTTGGCATTGAGTTTTACAAAGCATACTTAGACATTATAGCTCCTTTTATGTTAAGAATGTTTAACCATTCTATTTCAGTTGGTCTGCTCCCAGAAACGCTTTACTCTGCCAACATCTCTTTGATCCTGAAAAAAGGGAAGAACCAGACAGACCCTTCTTCATACCGGCCCATTGCACTCCTTGGCTGTGATCTTAAGGTGTTTACTAAAATCCTCGCAAACAGACTTAATAAATGTATTGCAGATATTATCCATGAAGACCAAACTGGATTTATTCCAGGTAGATTTTCATTTTTTAATGTTAGGCGTCTGCTGAATATTATGTACACTAAATTTAGCAAAGATTCTAAAATTGCCGTTCTCGCCCTTGACGCTCAAAAGGCGTTTGATCAAGTTGAGTGGTCATACCTTTTATCTGCAATTAAGGAGTTTGGTTTGGGGGAGAATTTCGCCTCCTGGGTCAAAATGCTATACGCTCGCCCCACTGCCTCAGTCATCACCAACAACAACAGATCTCCTGCCTTTACTTTGCAACGATCCTGCCGACAGGGCTGCCCCCTCAGCCCTTTATTATTTGCTGTTGCTATGGAACCCCTGGCTATCAGTATCAGGAATCACCCTTCTATTGCCCCTTTAATTTTGGGAGGAGTAGACCATCGCATCTCGCTGTACGCGGATGATGTTGTTCTGTTTCTGTCTCGCCCAGAAGTCTCTCTCCCCCCCTTATTAGGACTCATTGAAAAATTTGGTGAAATTTCTGGCTACACTGTAAATTGGGATAAAAGTGAATTCTTGCCGCTCACAGGTGATCTGGACCCAAATTTTCTTAAAAACTTGTCATTTAAAATTGTCTATGATAAAATCAAGTACTTAGGAGTTACAATTCCTAAAGACCCCAAGCTAATTTATAAATTGAATTTCCTCGACATGATTGATAAGTTAAAATCGAATATTGAATCCTGGAGACTGCTACCATTATCTCTTATAGGTCGGGTCAACGCAATTAAAATGGTTACTCTTCCCAGATTCCTCTACCTGTTCCAGAACCTACCTGTTTTCTTACCAAAATCCTTTTTCAAATTAATAGATTCACTCATTTTACCTTTCGTGTGGGGTTTCAAGGCGCATCGTATCTCTAAAAAGCATTTAACCAAACCCAAATCAGCTGGTGGCCTCAGTTTACCAAACTTCTGCCACTACTATTGGGCTGCGAACTGTAGAGTATTAATGTACTGGCAAAATCCACGACAAGGTAATGTTAATGCCTCCACCCCGTCATGGCTTGCAATTGAACAGAGTCTCCCTATCAGTTCTTTGCCTGCCCTCCTCTTCTCCTCAGCTCAGCCCCCTAAATCTAATCCTGGAAATAATTTCGTAGTTACAAGTTCTTTAAAAATCTGGTACCAAATAAGGAAATCGTTTAACCTGCCTGAAATCTCCACCTCCAACCCTCTCTACCGAAACCACAGTTTCCCACCCTCACTGTCGGACAACGTTTTTCTGCTCTGGGTGAATAAGGGTATCACTACCATTGAGGACCTTTATCTCAATAAGACTTTTGCTACCTTTACTCAGCTGAAAGAGAAATTCACATTGTCAGATACGCATTTCTTCCGCTATCTACAGGTTAGAGATTTCGTCCGTAAAAACATTTCTCACTTTCAGTCATTACCAGCTCCCATTGAACTGTATACTCTTCTGAATCGTTCCCCCGACTCTAAGAGACTTACTTCACGATTCGTCGACCTTTTTAACTTACTTAACCCGACTTCATCCCACCATTTGAAAGAGGCTTGGGAAAAAGACTTAGCTCTGTCAATAAGTGACAGTGACTGGGAAACTTACCTTGGTGACATTCGCAGCTGCTCAATCAATTCGAGACACCAACTTATTCAGTTTAAAGTTATCCACAGGCTACACTACTCTTGTGTTAAACTTCACTCTTTCTACCCTTCTATATCCCCAATATGCTCAAAATGTAAATCAGCGGAGGGAACTCTGGGCCATCTATTTTGGTTTTGTCCCAAATTAAATCAATTCTGGTCTGATATTTTCAAATGTTTTTCTGAGGTATATAATTGTCATATTTCTCCAGATCCTCTCACCGCAATTCTAGGTGGCTCTCGACACCTTTCTATGCTCACCAACTTGCACCGTAAAACTATACAATATGGAATGGTCATTGCAAAAAGGAACATCTTATCTCATTGGAAAGGTGACGAGGCACCTTCCTTTAAGGCCTGGCTTTCAGAAATTACTAATTTGTTGCATATGGAAAGGATTCGACACAATGTATCTCTCAGCTCTGCAACCTTTGATAGGATGTGGCAACCATTTCTTCTACATTTGTCAAGACTGACTTAAAAGTAACACTTAACTCTCATACATCTTTGTCAACATAACCCCATGTTTTTGATTTTTATATAATACCTGGTACGTTCTATATGTCAAGGTATACTGTTTCTGAGCAGGGCCCTTTTATTCTTCTTTTTTTTTCTCTCTGTCTACTTGTCTATGTTTATTTTCTTTTGAGCTAGTGATGTGCTTTTTTATAATGTCACAGTTCGTCTGTTGTCTTGTTTATTGTTTATTATATTGAAAATTCATAAATAAAATATAAAAAAAAAAAAAAAAACTATAGGCCTGGCGAGCTTTCCGCAGTGAGTCATTACGTTTGCTTTTGTGGACACATTTTGAGACTAAAAACGAAAAACATTTGTTTGTAGAGAAGGATGTTGTTGTTGCTGCTGCTACTATGGCGGTGGCGGCGGCGTCGGCAGCAACATAGAGATGTTCAGATACGAGCGGACTTTTTTTTCGACTTGAGCAAGTGTAAATGTGGGGATAACCATATGTTCACCTCCGAAATGACAGCTGTACTTTTACGGCTTTTACCTGGGCTTTTAGGCGAGGGATCCTCCAGGCAGGGACTGCTTTCACTGACTGATACAGCGGTGGGAGAAAAAAAAACAGCAGCGAAAGCTGTATGTGGTTCACAATCGCCCAAAAACTTAGAGTTTGACAACGTTTCATGACCAGTGAGATGACGTAAGTCTTGGTGGGTTGATAGACGGTAAAATTACCGGTCCTTACTGCTGCTCTGTACATTGTCCAGTCGTGTCGTTGAACAGATGTTTTATCCTCCTGCGCGAGTCACGTCACTGAAAACTATGAATGATCTTTGTGACTTCTTCTCTCTATTATCTCAGAACAGTTTATCCAGAAATTTGCTGATATTTCCTTTGAAATCGATACCAAATACTGCCAGGAGCATGGCTGGGAGTGAAAGCTTGCCCGCCGTAGCAACAGTAACCAAGGGGGCGGGGCTTACGCGAAGGGGAGCCAGCCCCCAGCGACAGCCGAGGGGATTGCAGTTTTTTGAACGCGGAAGTGAGCTTCACTTCTCAGACCGACAACTGCCCCCTTGGACTAATGATGCTAAATCTTTCAATTCTGAAACTCATAACTTTACTCAAGATTCTCAAACAGTCCAGTTGCCTTCATACTTTAGATGAGCCTTTGCTTTACCATGACCTGGTTGACTAGGGACCTTCACACACATCTTTGCTCAAACACATAAATGTATTAACATTTTAAAAGAAAAATACACACACACAGTACATCTGTGATTTCATTTTACATCTGAATACTTCAAAAAAGCTCCTATAAACTACACTTAATCTTATTTTTTCTGAGATATTGTAATTAGTAAACTCTTCATCCCTCATTCATTATGAAAGTGACTCTGATGATGTTCATGAGTATGTATGGGGTCTGGGGGCTAAGATGATACCTCTTTCTCTCTTTCTCAGCCAAACTGGTGTGAGGAGGTCTAATATGTTGTAAAAGACTAGTTTCCTTACACCATGTTTAACATGTATGTTCTCATATACAGTCCTGCCCTTACTGTAACCCTTATATTTTACAGTGTGCTATGAAGTTCACGGACTCACTTAATGTAACTTGATCCAGAAGCCCCCACTTCTGAGTCCCCAAAGCACACAGTGACATCTTGTGGTGTAACACAATATAACATCCCACAACTAAATCACATCACACAGTGAAACCCCAGGCAGTGCAACCTGAATCGGCAGCCCACCGATCCATTATGCTTGTGCCTCAACATTGCTGTCTACCAGGATATTTCACTGGGCTATGGACTTTTGCCATGATGATATTATTTGCTCTTATCTCAGAACCAGCTTATTCTCTAGAAATAACATCAGACAATAATTACTATTATGGAGCTAGACATAGAAGTGTGTCTCTTACGTGTGAGTTCACCCTTGAGGATTTGGAAAG
The DNA here is from genome assembly GCF_045865225.1 of Trachurus japonicus. NCBI lineage: Eukaryota > Metazoa > Chordata > Actinopteri > Carangiformes > Carangidae > Trachurus > Trachurus japonicus. The sequence goes on along the minus strand of NC_140915.1, from coordinate 34,444,302 downwards.
TTTGGACATAGAGTGGAACATTGTGTCACCAATCAGTCAGGAAAATGACAAACCTATAGTCAAAGTATCATTCATAATAATTTATATGCCCCTTTAAAGAACAGAACTTTCAGATTCTGGAACGTACCAATGTAAGGTGAGACAGTTAGCTTGGGAACAGATTAAAGACATGCTACTGATTGTAATGGAGAAGCCAGACAAGCCACTATGTCACATGGATGATGAAGCTGTGTTAGATACAAATATAAGCCTCAGATGCAATCAATCATCAATCATTAGACTGTGTTTTTGGTGTGCAAGTAGCCTACATTGATGATGATTTTGATGTGAATTGCATGCATTCCCTCTTCATTTAGACATAATTACAAAGAAGCCTCTCTGCAGACAAACATGTGTCTGAGCCAAACAGTCTGCATAAGAATGCTTCTGAGAAACAGGCTCTTTGGAAGAAAAGGGAAGAGGAGGAGGAAGTGAAAAGCTATTGGAAAATGAAACTTGTATATCGTGTATAAAAGAGGGAGATCCGTGCTGTGAAGCATCAGGAGCTCAGAGTGAATGAAGACACAGCAGTGAGAGCCAGAACCTGTCTACAGCTCCAACCATGAACTCAGCTGTCGTTGCCTTCCTCACCTGTCTGCTGGTCCTCTGTGCACAAGGTACTGTGAGAGTTTATTGTTGTGAATCCTACATGACCATGATCTGTTTAGTCTCAGGTTCTGTTGTCACTTGTTGCAACACAAGTAGTTTCCAGGTTACAATGTGTTTCAGCTGAAAATGCCTGCAGCTGCTGGTACAACAACTTCAAAGCTGCACTCATCAGTATTTTCTGTGAACAGATGGAATGACTGGATATAATGTGAAAATGATTGCAGATAGTGATAAACTGTAATTAACAAGGTCCTGTCTCCTCCTCCCTCAGGACAAGACAACACATCTCAGAGATGCATGTGTTCAAAGGGTTTCGCCATGATCAACCCAAAGCTCATCCAGGGAGAGCCAGTCATACACCGTCCAAGCATCTTCTGTTCAAACACAGAGATTATGTGAGTAGCTGAGCTGAAATAAAGCACATCCACTGATGTGTTGTTCTTCAGCTTCTCGCTGACACATCTCTCTCTTCCCTCTCAGTGTCAACCTCAGAGGAGTTGGAAAGAAATGTGTGAATCCAAACTCCCGGCTTGGAAAATACATTCAGGAAAATATCAACAAGTAAGATGTCAACCCTCAGACACCATGACAAAGTGATAATGCTCAGGATTTCCAGTAACCACTGTGACTGGTTCCAGTGCCTTTTACTAACACTGTCCTTTGTTGACTCAGGTCTGAAAAGAAAGGAGCTGTGATGACGACGGCCTCCAGTCAAACTAGTACTGTGAGCTCAACAAGAGTCCAGACCACATCCAAGCTGTAGGACTCTGCACTGTTTTCATCAGTGAAGCAGTTTTTCACCATCACTAAAAAACAAGTGTCTCTATGTGTTCATCATGTTTCATACTGACCAGTCTTGTCTCTGTAATGAAGTTGTACTGTAAGTAAATCATCTATATTTAATAACTTTTCTAAGAAAATAAAAACATCAAAAATGAAACAGTTGATGGACTTGTGTCTTTTGTTTCTCCCAATAGTTCAATAGACTATTACACAAATATTTCAAATGTGAACATAACTTAATTTGATAAATAACATCAGCTACTTGAAATCTGAAGATTTTAAGATGGCCGTCATTTGTGCCAAAGGAAACATGAAAAGATCTTCATTGCTGCTGCGATTGATCTGTTTTCACAGATTAGTACTTGGTCACGTGGTACCACAGTCTGGGACTCGTAACATATATTTCCTCTCACACATTGTTAAATTGTTTGATTTGAGATCGCTTTTATAGAAAATTTGTAAACTTGTTACAAAACAATGTGATCCCTTACAGACTCACTGAGGCCCGTTCACGTGAAGTGTTTGAGTGTGTGAGGGCTGTCCTGTCAGATTATCAAGTCAGTGAGTGAGTCCTTTATGCTCCCGCACCAGAAGTCGGTGTCGATACTGACTACAAGGAAATTACCCACAGTTCAATGTGAAGTCAAATCCAGGACTCTGAACAGTTCCACTCCCGGTCCCTGTTCTGGTCTTGGCCTTGACTCTAGTCCTGGTAAGAGTCAATTTCTGGTTTGTAGCCCACTTTTTGTTTCCTTTTTATGTTACATTGTTGTAATGCTGCACAATGACACCACACTTTTTCTCTTTTTCTTGCTAAAATGAAAATGCTGTTCAGATGTGGATTTGGGGCTCACTTTGGTCTCTTTTATAGATAAAGTTTTATTTTAGTTTTAAATATTTGAGCTACGATTGGCAGAGGTGGAGGTAAATGTTCTGTGAGTGAATCTGTCCATTATTTCTGTATAGTAATAACTGCAGACCCACTTTTGCAGTAAAAGATTAAAACTTGTAAAAAGTCTGATACGATGTATTCTGCTATTAAGTAGCACACTACTTGAATGTTATGGAGATGTGGCAATTATGAACACAACTTACTGTAAAGCTGTCTCTCCATATTTAACATGGGTCAAATAGATCTCATTTGACATAACCAAAACATTTACAACATAATTTAAAGAATATGCTTTGGGACATTTTATGTTACCATGTGTATTTATTACCACTCCCCGTAGAGGAACTTTTAAAAAAAAAGTTGAAAGTTGTGATATTTGTAGGCTTTATTTTCTTTACATCACAGGAGAAATGGCAAATTTAAACAATCTCGCATTCTTGTAATCAACACCATATGACATGTATATTTAATTATATTTATTTAGACATTTAGTTTACATCAGCTCATGACCCTTCAAATACGCAGATATGTGACTAATGATGCTAAATCTTTAAATTCTGAAACTCATAACTTTACTCAAGATTTTCAAACAGTCCAGTTGCCTTCATACTTTAGATGAGCCTTTGCTTTACCATGACCTGGTTGACTAGGGACCTTCACACACATCTTTGCTCAAACACATAAATGTATTAACATTTTAAAAGAAACATACACACACACAGTACATCTGTGATTTCATTTTACACCTGAATACTTCAAAAAAGCTCCTATAAACTACACTTAAAATATTTTTTTCTTAGATATTTTAATTAGTAAACTCTTCATCCCTCATTCATTATGAAAGTGACTCTGATGATGTTCATGAGTATGTATGCCGTCTGGGGGCTAAGAGGATACCTCTCTCTCTTTCTCTCTCTCTCAGCCAAACTGGTGATAGGGGTCCCTGATGTTGTAAAAGACTAGTTTCCTTACACCATGTTTAACATGTATGTTCTCATATACAGTCCTGCCCTTAAAACCTGTTAAAATCCAGAGTCCCCCATTTGGGGGACTTGAAGACATGCATAACAATAACAGAGCCCCCAGTGCACTGATTATGAAAGAATATGGTCATATTATATGTCAAATTAAACAGCAGAAGCTGGGCTACAACGTGTAAAAAAACATGTTTATGACCCAAACACAGCCCAAACACTACTCAAACAAACAACTAGACATCAAACTTCATAAAGCACCTCTGTGTGGACCCAGTCGCCACATTTCTGGCTCGTATACTACTGTACATTATGCAAAACACATCAGCGACCTCTCATCTGAACGTAAACATCGGGGCGTCCCTCAACAACCGCGGCTAACACAGCAGCTAGCAGCAGCACGGCAGAGGGAGAAGCCAACAACCAGCAAAGTCGAGCAAAAACAGACACTGCGTGGCCAAAACATGGTCGTACATTTGCTCTTACCTTTGCTGTTTTGCCGTGAAAAGGTTGTGTTATGGGTAAATCCACAATATTTCCAGTTGAACTCTGCCTAGTGTTTACATCTGAACCAGCCGGGCCGAAATCCGACGGCTTTAGGACCCTGCACGGAGCCTGACGGAGCGCATACAACCCCACGTTGGCCTGCACGTGGATCTGCTGATCTGATTGGTTCATGGCTGTCACATGGCTGCCAGTGCGGCCAACCACATCGACCTGGGTCTAGCGTCATTCCTCTCTCTCTAATGGTCACAATGAGCCGCCACTCACTCGAATCGACCAATGTGCTGCAGAGATAGAGGCTGAAAGCCAAATAACCACCCAGAAGCTGCTCTGAGTGCAGCAGGGCGCAGAGACACTGAATCCACTATGTTAGTTATTTACAATCGGTTCCAGTAGATTTATTTTCAGTTAGTTTATCCAAATTGTGTGAAAATAAAGATTAAACAATAGTTTATAGTAGCAGGTGGTTCCAAGCTGTGCCAAAAATGGACATTTTGGAAAGTTCGCCTGGATATTTTGTAGTAAAATCTCAATAATTTTGTCCTGCTTCAATTAATCAGAATCAACCACTGCAGAGACAATGTTCACATGTTGTACAATCATTTTATAGAGAGTTTGAGCTTCATCAGCATTATTCTAAAGGGCACTCATCAAAAATATGATTTTTTTTTAAGGCGAATATTAATTTTATTAATTTTTTTCTGTGTGTCATCTTCATTTACTCTTCACCAGTAACAGATATACTGAAATTTACACATCTCAGCAATTCCTCATTTTTTTCCCTTTACTATGACACCAAAAGTATTCAAATAGACCTTGTGGTTGCAGAGATATACTCATTTTATTATGGATATGCAATTTTCGAGAAAAGGCCTAAAAAATAGGCTTGAATTTTTCACGGACTCACTCGATGTAACTTGATCCAGAAGCCCCCACTTCTCTGAGTCCCCAAAGCACACAGTGACATCTTGTGGTGTAACACATATAACATCCCACAACTACAGTAAATCATGTCACACAGTGAAACCCAGGCAGTGCAACCTGAATCGGCAGCCCACCGATCCATTATGCTTGTGCATCAACATTGCTGTCTACCAGGATATTTCACTGGGCTATGGACTTTTGCCATGATGATATTATTTGCTCTTATCTCAGAACCAGCTTATTCTCTAAAGATAACATTAGACAATAATTACTATTATAGAGCTAGACATAGAAGTGTGTCTCTTACATGTGAGTTCACCCTTGAGGATTTGGAAAATTTGGACACAGAGTGGAACATTGTGTCACCAATCAGTCAGGAATATGACAAACCAATACTCTGGTATAGTCAAAGTATCATTCATAATAATTTATATGCCCCTTTAAAGAACAGAACTTTCAGATTCTGGAACGTACCAATGTAAGGTGAGACAGTTAGCTTGGGAACAGATTAAAGACATGCTTCTGATTGTAATGGAGAGGCCAGACAAGCCACTATGTCACATGGATGATGAAGCTGTGTTAGATACAAATATAAACCTCAGATGCAGATCCTCACAAGGCACTCCACCACTTAAATACAGCTGGGTAAGGCTCAGCGGAAACGGGGTGCTGACTCCGGTGCTTGTTGATGCTTCAGGAGGGGACTTGGATAAGATCCCAGAGAGGGACTCTGGAGCCTACCGCTGTACCGTGCAGAACCTTGTGGGTATGGAACAGTGAGCATATACTCAAAATCAAACCGCCATCAACAGTGATTGACGGACATGGATCTTTAGCAGGTACTACAGCTGAAATTACTGTGAGCCTATACTCAATATCACATCTCCATCAGCAGTGATTGACAGGATTTAAATTTATAATTAAATTTATAATTTAAATCCTCCCAATTATTAACCCGGTGTTACACTCACCCATACTTACCAAAGTATTATCCTCCAAGTCTGTGCTCACCAAGAATGTCTGCAATTTTGCTGTGTCCAGTTGTAATTGGACTTTTCCTTTGAAGGCATTGGAGTGTCTGCCAGTCACACTCAAGCCCATCCTCCCAGGTGATTTTAGTTGACCTGTAGGTAGATGCAACTAGAGCACTGGAAAGAGAGTAACGACACCACCATTGACTCCCGTGGTAAGGGTTATGCGCTCCGAGTGGCAGGATATGGGTATTGCAAAAGCGCCCAGAAAACCCATTCACTCCAATGTATGTGTGTTGCCTACTTGCTTGTAAATTGATGAAAACAGCCGTGTTTTTGTTTTTAGGTGTCTTGGTCATATCAAATTATACTTATAATTTGTTTATTACAAAATGTAGATTGAAACATTAATGTAGACAACTGTTTTTTGTTTTTTTTACTCGCCTATGTGTTAATGTTTATCTGTAAAGGGTCCTCAATGATGCCGTTAACGTGGGTGAGCTATAAATGTCCTTAAAGGGATAGTTCACCCAAAATTCAAATTTTACTCATTATCTACTCACCCTCATGTGGACTAAGGGCTGCACTGCATGTCCATATGACGGTTGCGAACGGAGCTCACTTTTCTTTGTCCAAAAAGACACACCAAAAACCATCCAAATACCTCCATAGTGCTGTGTCTGTAATGTCCGTCTTGTATTGAAGCCCCAACATGAGAAATTGTTCCGAAATAAATTAAATAAGTCTATATTTCAAGCTTGTTTGTAGCGGAAGCTCCTCTTCCTGGTCCGTCCAATTCTCGCGCGATTTACGCCGGCGCAAAACCGCGCCCCACCCTCCTACAGTGGTTTAGTTTGCGAGTATGGTGTGTATGTGAGTGAGTGAGTAAGTGAATGAAAGGGGGGGTCCATAATAATCCATATTAATGGAGATCCATACTAATAAACTAAGCTAAACTGCATTAATCAGTAAATAGTTTGAAAAAGTGCGCCCCCCTGAAAAATGTAATGCCTCCCCCTTTAATTTGTTTCTGCAGCCGGGTCTGGCCCGTTACAAACTTGATGAGCAGGACCGCAGAGATTCAGTCAGTGCAGAGAGTTGAGATCCTACACGATGAGCACCTAAGCGGTCATCGTCGCTAATCAAGATAGGATTAATAGAGAGTTGGCCACTCCGAGGTAAAAACCAATACCCAAATAAAATAAACAGCTTCCAATCCAGGGCGGGCATGGCTGACTCTGTGGGCCCGTGCCCGCCCGTGCCGCCAGGACTGATGGGAGGGCTCCGATTTTCGTTGTGCAGCGCTTCCGTGGCCGGTGTGTCCCTGGCGTAACGCTGCAGTTAAAAAGAGCCTAAGAGGAGATATCTCGTCCTTGGCAATCTACGTTTGGCTTCTCAAAGACGAGATAACTAGTCTTCAGCAGTCAAAGAGTTAACAGTGGATGATACAACAGAATTCCATCAACTATTCACCAGATTTACATTCATCGAAGAACAAAGAGATGACAGTTTAGTTTATCTTGTTAAATGATAACCCCTTTAATTAAAAATAACACATTAGTGGCATAATAATCACCAGAAGTAGCAGTGAAAGAAGTAGTGAAACAGATACTGTATTGACAGGACAGGTTAGAACTCAAACTATCACAAAACTCATGTGAGACACCAGCCAAAACCACATGCCAAGATAAATGTAGAGGAAAATTACTGTCTTGGTCAAGTGTGGATATTTTGCACATTTTGAGTCAAAAAATGAAGAAGAAGAAGAAGAAAAAAAAAACAAGACATTTGCAAATCACAAAGCACACCCTATGTTAAAACAACAGAGATATCTCTTTAGCATCACAATGATGGTGCTGCAGTCATTGTTAGAGAGCAGGAGTCCACCTCAGTGTCAGACTGTTAGAATGCTGATTACTTTCAATGGAGATTGACATGCTATTATTATACACTGTGCCCAGTTTGTAGAGATTCTCTGGACCGAGGCCACCACACAGTGATATGTTAAAAGCACAAAGGAGTGCCTTCAATAGAAAAGGGCCAAATTATACATTGACAAAAGACATTGGACCATCACCATGTATATTCCCACCGTGTCTCTGACAGTCTGTCTTAAATCCAAAGGCCAAAAGCTCTCACAAGCCTACACTTGCCCCCTCCAGTTTTCTTTTCACTTGGTCTGCATTCTAGTGTCCTTCTCAATATTCAAAATAAATTATTCTGCTCACCACTAAAAATAGACTGTATTACACTACCACTGGGAACCGGTTTCATCACAGTATGCTCTCAGAGTGACCTGTGGTGTCAGACACTTGGCTTTAAACATATCACCAATAATGTGTTCAGTCAATAGCAAATGCATCTAATCTTTTGTATCCATCAGCCAGCTAATGTGATAGAGACTTAAAAGAAAATCAATATGAAAACATTCCAGGGTTACGTTTCAATCCAAAAGTGATCACTGATGCTGCTGTTCCTCATTCCTACTGGGATGAAGAATTTGAGGCTGAAATACAGAACTACTGGTCCCATGTCCCATAGGGTTTGGTCTTCCTTTGGGTTAAATTAGCAGCTCTGTTCTCCTCACCCTAGGTTTCAGAGCTCAGACAGATGGGTTTGAAGTTCTGTGACGTTCCATCTCTCTCAAGTGGCTGATTTCAACAAAGTGTGTCTGTGTTGAAGGAAAGCTGCACCTGCCACACACACACACACACAGAGAGAGAGAGAGACACACACACACACACACACACACACACGTACAGTATATATAAACAGTATCTCACAAAAGTGATTAAACCCCTCACATTTCAGCAACCATTTTATTGGTTCACTTGTGCTCGTGTTGCCAGTATAAACTTGTCAAGATATGGCCATGATGATTCACGAGATGAACTCAGTGTAAAATGATCGAGGGTCGGCTTGATCCGTTTATATTTACTTACTTACTAACACATTAACTGCTCTTTGTTACAATGTTACTGTGGCAACATTAGTTCCGCTATAACTATAACTATAATGACATCTCCCCCTTTTAAGTTATTATAATATTATAAAGTGATTTGAACTATAACAAACACATACAGTATGGTGTTATAAATGTTGTCAGTTTGCTGCTGTCTGGATGCAGAGGGATCTGCCAGAATCCAGTTCTCTTTTGATTGACTTATTTAGTTTTGTCAGGTCAATGCAGATTTGGGCTGTGCCTGTGTTCCTCTTCAGGACTGGTACCATGGAAGCACACCATTCTACTATGGTTGTTGTCACCCGCACGATGACACCATCCTTGATTTTTTGTTCTTTTGGTTTGTCCTCAAAAGAGTGATTTTTTTTGTTTGCACCTCATCAGAATAAATACTGTTAATACTGAAACTGAGTTTGAGATGTGCATTTGGGTTCTGACACCAGTCTTGTTAGGGTTGGGCACATTTTACACTGCTTTTTGTACCACCATCACATCATATTGAAGGGATCAGTGAGACATTCACAGACCATCCACAGTCACTGTGATGTGGAAGTAACCGTGAGAAGGGAGGGTGGCGCACTGAGCCCATGGATGCCTGACTGGGAGCTGTCACCGCAGTAATGGCGGCTGCTTCCAGTTATTTCGCTGAATTCGTCTATAGGTTTTCCAATACAATGACATCACATTGGGTTCTATTCACCCAAGACACTCTCACTTTTCTTTTCTTTTTTTTTACATGGTATTAAAGTTTTGCTAAGGCTATGTGTTATCCACTTACCCTTTCCTCTTCAAAGCTGATCAGACCTTCATCATCGTTGCTATCAAGCTCCTCTTGAGCCTCGCCGATCAGAGTGCTGAGTTCTGTGTTGGTGGGCTGAGACTTCAGCAGGTTAAGAATGTGCTGCAGGGGAGACTGTGCACCACCTTGGGGCAACACATCCTGTTGCTCTAAGTTGTCACTCTGCTTCTTGGCAAAGTTGACAAACACCTGAACAGAAAAAGAACGTGTATTTTACTGACTCCATTGTTCCTTGTTGAAAGCCTTAAAGGGATAGTTCAACATTTTGCCAAAACGCTCTTGTGGAGAAGTTGTGACCGAATCTCAAAACAACATGCACTGATAATTAAAGGTAATGAACCTACCCCTATGACTATAGGGATTATGACAATACGGGAATTTGCCAAAAATACTGAACCATCCCTTTAACGTGACTGTTAACCTACATTGTCCAGAGTGGTCTGACTGACAGAGTAGTCCTCAATGCCCAACACTTCAACCACCTGCTCCATCTTACTAAAGACTTGAGCCAGAGAGATCCGTGCCGATTTGAGCTGATACTGGACCTTTGTGTGGTGACGCTCCTGCAAAAGTGACAACACAAAAAGAGGGAAACTCAAAGCTCACTCACACCCACTATTCCTAGAAAAATAAAATCCACAAACCTAAACAGGACCTGACCAAAGCATAATTTTTAGTAAGATGTTTTTGACCAAAATAACTTGAAGCTGGGGGATACCTTGAAATCATTAGGAGAGTGATCAATTGTATCTGAATTGAATCACCCGAGGGTGGGACTGTAAATCAAGATGGACATCTCTAATGAACAGCTTATACCAAAATGATCAAAGAGGTGCAGTACAACCTTCAGCACAGCCTCAGGGAAATTTCTGTTGAAGAATCGAACCACCTCCTTTACATTGGAGCTGCTCTTGGTCCTCACTGTGATCATGTAGCCATCCCCAAACCTGTAACATAACCATACACACACATGCACACACATGCACACACACACATACTTAAAAACATAGATGTATGTGTCTGCGTGACCTCAGACATCCATGCAAAAATATTTTCATTCTCATTAAAGCTATACAATTGTGAAGTGTGACAATTGGTGGTACTGTATTAAATCATCTTGGCTTTTACATCATTACTGTAATTCATTAACGTTATTCTGGATATGTTTCACAGGCGTCATTTACGCTGGGGACGCCATGGGGACATGTTCCCACCACTTTTTGTCATGAACAATTGTGAGGTTGTGAGGGCGTGGCTTCTGTTGTACTCTGAAATCAAAACAAAAAGCTGGGTTCATTCTTTCATAGATTGTCTTGCCCAAATTTTAAATATTTCTTCACACTCTAACCCTGACCACATGTGCATACTCAAATGACATCATCTCACAGCGCCATCTACTTAAAACAGGAAGTTACTTTTGACTCACAATCATTTTATGTCTATGACATTTTCATTATGTGGTCTCATACATAGACCTACTGTATGTCTACCTATTCTGTGGCTCTTACTCCATCTGAAGGAGACAACTGACATTTGGTATAAAAATTCAGAACAAAGCTTGTCTACTGTCACATGCTCCCTGCAGACCACATAAAACACAGAGATCAACACTACAAACTGACTGGACTCTCATTACACACTTATTTTCTTTATTTATTATTTTTCAACATATTTTTGTTTGTTTGTTTGTTTTCAAATTAAAATAAAAGGCCTTGTAGAAACCAAAAAAAAAAAAAACACAAAGCACAGGGATCTTTGTCTTTCTCACCTGTTCTTCAGGTGTTGGATGCTGCCCAGACATTTAAATCTGCCATTCACCATAATGCCCAGTCTGGTGCACAGAGCTTCACACTCTTCCATGCTGGAAGGTACACCATGAAATACTATGTAAGTCCATTAGTGAAAGACAAGTTATAATAAGCCATTGTTTCTGAGAGGTGATATGTCTTACCTGTGTGATGTCAGCAATACTGAGCGTCCAGTCTTGATGATGTCCAGGATTAAATTCCAGAGGAATCTCCGAGCCTTTGGGTCCATCCCAGTGGTGGGTTCATCCTGACAAAACCCACAAACACAAAGGGTAGCTTCAAAGTATTTACCGTAAAATGTAAATGAATTAAGTCTCAAAATGTAAAATATAAGTTTGAAGTTTCATTCTTGTGACAATCTTGTCAATCTTGTGAGTTTTATTTTTGTGTATAAGGGGCTGTCAGAGACATTATCTACAATTACCACATGATGTCATACTGATGCATGTACTGTACTGAAAACCTCACCTACAAGTGAAAAAGTTTTACACACTACTGAAACACTCTAACACACTGATGATATGATATGATTTTGATACCCTTAAGACCAAAAGTTGTCTTTTTTTCCTACAGTTTTTATAGTGTTTTAATTCATGATTAGACTGTTATGAATAGACACAAACAGCTTTCATTTTATCTAATCCTTTTTCCTCTCTGTCTTCTTCAGATGCACTTTCCCTTGAACCCTCTTCAGCCTGGGCCAATGTACTTCTTGACTCCACAGAAATGTGGCCTTTTTGGTGTCTCCTGTGAAGGGCTGCAAAAACAGGTGAATTTCCTGATTGCCTGATGGCAGAGTGATGGACAAAACCTTCGATAGGCCAAAGTATCTGAGCCTCTACTTCCAAAAGCTGCCACAGAAGTATCTGTAGTCAGAATACACCAATTTAAACTGTAACGGAATACAGTTACTCATATTCTGTATTTTAAATACGTAACGCTGTTACGTGTAATCCGTTACTCCCCAAACTTGGACATAATACACTCACCATAAGTATGGAGGAGCAACAATCAGGCCAGGATTAGAAGATCATGTGATGAGTCATGACAGTCCTCTACTATTCTCTGCCTCTGCTGTTAATGGACCATGTTTAGAAAAGTACAGATATATAACATCTTACCAGGAAGATGAGTGAGGGGTATCCAATCAGAGCAATGGCAGTGGAAAGCTTGCGTTTGTTCCCTCCACTGTAAGTGCCAGCCGGCTTGTCTGCATACTTGGAAAGTTCCAGCTTCTCTAGTGCCCACTGCACCACCTTGAGGTCAATGAAGAGTAAAGTCAGGGTTTGTTGAGACAGAGGATTTGACAGATTTTGCTTCTGGCTCATTGAATTGAATTGAATTGAATTGAATTCCTTTATTGTCATTCATACCAAGGTATAAACGAAATTTAAATGCAAACCTCCATGTGGTTAAAAACATCAATGAAGATAAAAAAGAAAGACACACAATCAACAACAATAAGACAATACAATTCAATATTGCACAGTCTCTAAAGTGCAGCAGTCAATTTTTAAAGTGCAGTCAGTGTTGTCAGTGTGGAAGCATGTGGCAGTCTATTTGTATGAGTTCAGTTGCCTGATGGCGCTGGGGTAGAAGCTGTTGGTCAGTCTGGATGTGTGGGACCGTGTTGATCTGTAATGTCACAGCTACCCCAGCTCATGCTGCCCCCTTGTGGAAACATCACATTGTCCGATTTCCTCGAAACTTTACATGTCTGATGACGGTCCACCCCTGAATGCACGTGGCCACGTTTGGTTATGCTACTACCGCCCCCTGGTGGATGAGCCATCAACTTGTCATAACTCCTTCATGTATCGTCCGATTTGCTTGAAACTTCATATGTGTGATGACGGTCCACCCCTGAGCTCAACTTCCCACATCTGGTTAAAACCCCCAGGTGGATGAACAAAACATTGCATTTTTTTTTTTTGCTCCTACCAGGTTTTCTCTCCCTTCTCACTTCGCGCCACAGCCCCCGCGTGCCTCAGGACCCCATGGTGGCATGGGGGAACGAGGGCCCGATCATCGCCACTTGCGACTTTGATTTTATTATTATTATTTCAAATAGAATAAATTGAAATATTTTTGGAATAACTTCAAACAACCTGTTTATAAACGAATGGCAACTGGTAGATTGAAATAAAAAACGGTCTTGAATAGAAAACCTTTTTGATTATTCTCTGCAACATCTAATAATCCTGCTCTCATCCCTTATAAATAAGCTCCAGCCTTTCTCAATGGGACACAATGTTGTGAATGTGCATGAAACCTACTTTCTCCTGGTCCTTCCAGGGAATCCCACGAAGGCGGGTGTAAAGCTCTAGATGTTCCTTGGCTGTCAGGTCATCAAACAGGGCATCAAACTGTGGGCAGTAGCCAATACTCTGCTGCACGTGTAACAGATCTTTGAGGATACTGTAGATAGACAAACACACGCACACAAACATGTTCTTTATCAACTTCACACTTTATGCACCTACTAGTTAATTTATAAAGAACTTATAAAGAATATACAGTGAGATACCATTTAAAAAACACAGATCAATAATAAAACACTCAGTAGAATGCAGACTTCAAATACCACAGGGAGGCTATTGAAATCCTGGAGTTGCTTGCTGAAAACTAGTCCTAAAACAAGTCCAAGGTACACTTTATAAACTTGGGGAAGAGAATAAATGTATGGCTTGTGGAATAGTGGAGTAGAAGATAAGTGATATACTGCGGAGCCTGGCCATGTAGTATTTTAAGTACGAGTACACAAGGTAGAGTCTGTAGGATTTTCCTAAAAAATAAAATATCTAGGCTATTTATACAAAAGATATCCTGCTTAATCATCACCTGTGGCCTTCTACTCATGTCCCCCCCCCCCGCCTGTATTGATGTTTTGTTGTAGTCAGGATGTTTCTTGGCGGAGAGGTGGAGGTGAAGCTGGCCGTGCAGTGATGGCCGTGGTGGCTTGGCTCAGCCTTTGCCGGCGACGGTATGATCCCGACGATCAAGCGCCTCACTCAGACTGTGTTTTCTTTTCTTTGTTGCTAATTGTGTATCCACAATTTCCCCTGGCTTGACGGCGTCCAGTCACTATCTTGGTGGTAGTAGCAAATACTCAAAGGAGAACTTTGAAGACTGAAGTGGAAAAGGGTTCTATGTGAACAGCAGTAGAACATGGGTCAGTCCTGACCACTGCTATCCGGGGCAGGGGGCGATGTTCATTTGAGCCCGAGAGGAGGGGCCCAAATTGAATGTTATGTTTACAAACTGCAACGAACAAACCTACAGACTCTAACTTGAAACTCTAAAATGCATTCTAAAGTGAACTGGATGCCAACATAGAGCAACAAGGTAACTAAGCAGTACATGAAAACTGGCACTGACCTGTTTCCATTAATAAAGGCCTCTCCCCCAGTGGTGCACTCATCTCCTGTCAGCATTTTAAAGGTGGTGGTCTTCCCTGCTCCATTCACTCCCAGCAATCCAAAACATTCACCAGGCCGGACACCAAGACACAGCCGGTCCACTGCCAGAATACGACCCATCTTCCTGGATTTATACACCTGAGGCAGATATTTCACATGTATGACTGGTAGGTTAATTTTATGTACTGGCTGAACAGGACACTTATCTGAGTTGTTTGCTGTAGAGACTAGACCTTGAAAAAGTATTAAAGGATCTGCCCTAAAATGGTTTGAGTCATACCTATGACAGGTACAGTTGAGTTACGTATGGTGTACAGGGTACAGGGTTCTATTTTAGGGCCAATTCTCTTCATTCTGTACATGCTTCCATTAGGGGATATAATACAGAAGCACTCAATCAATTTTCATTGTTATGCTGATGATACTGAGCTCTACTTATCGATAGAGATGGATGATAGAAGCCGCTTAATCAATTTGCAAGATTGCTTGAAAGAAATCAAATCTTGGATGTCCTCTAACTTCCTGCTACTAAATTCTGATAAAACAGAGGTAATTGTGTTTGGACCTAAACATCTCAAGGACACAGTTTCTAATCAGATTGCTACTCTGGATGGTATCACCCTGAACTCGAGTACAACTGCAAGGAACCTTGGAGTCATCTTTGACCACGATCTTTCCTTCAGCTCACACATAAAGCATGTCACTAGGACCACCCTCGTTCACCTGTGCAGTATAGCTAACAGAGGCTGACATTTTCTCTGGATTCCCGCGGGACACGGGAAATGTTTAATCTGGGCGCAGCGCGCTGTGACAACATCTTGGTGCGTCCAATAGGAGAGGATGTAGTGGAGAAAAATAATAAAAATAATAACAACATCTCGGTGCGTCCAATAGGAGAGGATGTAGTGGAGAAAAATAATCAGTCGCTTGCAGAGTGAAAACAAATGGCCAGATGTTCAGTTAAAGTGACGGGATGCATGAAGTGAGTACCAACTCTCCCTAACAGGCTGTTAAACTGCTCACTGCTCAGCCTGACGCTAAAGTACTCCTCGAAGCGATCAGGGATCAGGGAAATAGCTTTTTGGTGTCTGTAGTTGAGGATGGATATTGGTTGTGTAATGTAGGAAACTAAAAATGTATTTCTAGCAACGAAAATTGAGTTTTCGACCTGTTTCGTTTTTGAGTTGTGTAGGTGTGTGGATAGTTATAGGATTGTCGGTGGGGGACATATTGTGTACGATGTATATGTATGTATGTATGTATGTATGTATGTATGTATGCATGTGGCTTTCTCATTAGACTGCCTATGGTTTTGTAATGAAATGGGAAATGAGGGTTCGGCAGCTATAAGCTTTGCTTCAGCCGAAACCCTTTTTGACCAGTTATATTCTGTTATTACCTTGAAAAAAAAACATGCTGTGATCAAAATAAACATAACATAAACATGACATGTGTGTTTTATAACGGCAGAAAAAAACAAAAACAACTACGTTGATCATCCTCAGGGCACAAGCCTAGTCACAGACACTCAATAGAGCGTTTGAGCCAAGTTTGTCTGCTTTCGCGTACCGTATTCAAAGTGTGTTGTAAACTGTTTTCTTGTCTGTATACAACATCTATTGCACGTCTGCCCATCCTGGGTGAAGCATCCCTTCTCTGTTGCTCACCCTGGTTTTCTTGGGAGTTTTTCCTCAGTCGATGTGAGTGTCTAAGGGCAGAGGATGTTGTAATGATGCTGTGTAAAGCCCTTTGAGACAAACTGTTTGTAAAACGGGCTATACAAATAAAATTGCCTTGCCTTGCCTTAATGCTTGAATAAAACATCCAATTGCTTAAAAATCAGTATGTAATTAGCAAGGGTGATTTTATTAAAAATGGGTTGACTTTAAACCTTTGTCAGGTTCTCGATCTTCAGCATGTCATTATCAGCGTCTCCTCGCAGAACTCTTCTTCTCTCAGAGGCCACATCTGCATCATCATCGTCAATTGGTTGGCAGTTGACTGGCACCCTCCTGGACACACACATAAACATTATTTTACCCTCAGCATCAGGTCCATTGTACCTTCACCTCAATTATTGCTATTATACATTTCACAAATTTCCAAAATGCCTTTTTAACCAATCGCCAAAGAAGAGCCAGTTGTACCTTTCTTTCCCTGTTCTAACTAGAAAACTATCTATTATCTACTACTAATATCTCTGAATTATCTATTATCTGCTACTACTGCCTTTTACAAAACAAAATTACAAAATATATTGCTAAAATATATACTTTTAATCATATTGGAAGTGCTCTATATCTGAAAACTTTAGAATATCATTACCAATAAGTCCACAATTCTAACATTCTTGATGTTTTAGACATTTATGGCAAGAAAACCCATTTCATGAGAAGATAGCCTAGCTAGCTGGGCCTCTCCAGAATATCTTCACCTCCTTATCACAAACAGGAAGGGTCCAAACCTTGTGCCAAATATTACATTCCATTCTGATACTTAGAGTAGGGCAAACAGCTGAGATAACTGACCACAGATCAGTGCCCCTCAGATCCCATAACATGAAGATCCTAGAGTGGTGCTACTCTGATTTCTGAGGCCACAGGTTGAACATGCCAAATATGCCTACAAGGAGCATATTGGAGTGGAAGATGTCATCCTTTATATGCTCCACTGGACCCATTCTTATGTGGATGAGTCAGATGGCTAAATGAAAATTCTTCTTCTTTAATTTCTCAAGTACATATAACACCATTCAAACTCCCATTCTTAAAGACAAGCTCAAAGGGATCTTGGATTGTGGATCACCTGACAAGATGACCAGTGTTCTTCAGGTGCATTGGGGCTTTACATGAAACTCTCTCTGTTTCTGTTCACTCTGTCTATGACAGACTATAAATGCAACTCTGTGGCTTACCACATCGAGAAATACTGGGATAACAGCTAATGTGGCAATCAAGAACAGGATGAAAGAAGAATGCAGGGGATCTGTTACTGTAGCTGTCAACAACACGTCTTGGGAAACACATAAGCAAATCATTTTTGAGTTAACGTTAACAAATCATAAAATATATAGAAAAAACCTATATGTGCTGAATATATTAATAAAAGGAAAAGGTCTAGACTGAGGCTCATTAAAAGCTGTGTAATAGTGGTAAATACCAGTAGAATTTCACTGGATCATATTATATTAGTCTGTTATAACACGTTGCCAACACTGAACTAACAATAAATAACTAATAAACTGACACTAGAGACCACAGTGTGTCAGTCCCCATTGACCCAAAAATATCGACCATATCTGTTTATTTCAGTATAGCATAGTGTAGTATTTGTTCATATCATTTACGAAGGGGAGACAGATATTTTATAAAGAAAGCTCCAAACAGCAGCCAGTAGTAATAGCTCCTCTTATGGCAGCATGTCTTCCTTCCTTCCCCGTCTCCCCTGTAGCACCACCCAGACTGTTCCTGACCTTTGTTTTTCTAGAGGTGTTTTGTGAGTCTGTTTTTCACTGGTAGAGTGCTGCACGCCCATTTCTGCCACCCATGTGGTGGCGTAACACCAAACAAATTTCTTGGTGCTTGCAGGGTGGTTGGGTAGTTGGGTGGGTGGGGGGTGTTGGTGTCTTTTTCTGTGAGTGTGTGTGACTTGACAAACAACTAACAAATCTTTAGATACACTCTTCACTCACAGCGGTTTCCTGAGGAAGTTGTACTGGCATAGAATGGTGATGAGGAAACCAACAAAGCCTTCAACTGTCATTGCAACGAGTCCTCGCGTCACAATATCCCACTCAAATGGTGACTTCATCTTGTCAAACTGGCCTGAAAGTACACATTTCCAGCAACTTAAACCTTCTCACTTTGATTTGTTAAGATTTCTTAAACTTATTGTAAAAAAGAGGTGATGATTGTCCACAGAACAGGTTTAAAGGGGCAATATGTAAGATCTGACAGAGTATTGGGATTTGGGTAGCTCACCTAGTAGAGCAGGGACAGACAGGAAAATGACAAACATTGAGAATACATTTTTGTTATCAAAAACAATATTTATGTCTGTCCCAAAACAACTTTTTTAATGCGATTGCTTTCTTTACATTTCAGATTTTGTTTTCAGTAGCAATTTGTATTTTCAACATCAAAATTAGGGCTGCCAAAGTTAACTTGATAATAATGAGTTAGTGCAAATAACTTTAAATTCCACAGATTTTTTTGACGCATGATTAACGCATGTACTTCAAGCGACGCAGCAGTAACATGTGGATGGCAAGTAGAAACAAACCTCAGAAACTGGTAAAGAAACAGATATTTTGAATGGCAAGTTCAGCTTCAAAGTCCTGCCAGATGGTGCTCTCAACAAGACCAAAGTTATTTGCATTTATTGCCAAATGCATTTTCACACAGGCAGTGTTTGGGCTGGCTCAGTAGAACTTTGGACCTGAGCAATGCATTTGGGTCAGTGTGAATATAACAGTTGCTCTCAGGTCCATTTGTTATGTGAACGTGGCCAGACCTTGATCCGCTTCAACTGCCTAGACCTGCTGTGTACAACCAATCCACCTCAGAGGTTATTCTGGAGAATATTCTGGACAGTATTGTCCTTGTTTCAGATTGTTGCAAAAACATAAACATATATTTGCATAAAGCAAACATATTTGTCCACTCCACTGTTGATAAGAGTATTAAATATTGAAAAAATATTATTAATATTATTATTCTCACTCTGTTGATAATCTTGCCAATTTTTAAAAAATGTTTTTATCCAAGTATTTACATATTGGCCCCTTAAAGACTCAATCTGGAATTAGTTGATTGTTTTTGTCTGTAAAAAGACCCAAATCAACAATCTGAGCAACAAGTACTGTGTAGGGACTTAAGCAGCGGGAGCTGAAGTAATGGCTATGGTGCCCACATACATTCCAATGCGCTTCCTTATAAATGGAAATCAAAGATGTCTTGGTAACATTTTACTCTTATCAATGGCTTTTTCACTATTTCAGGAAGCTGAGGTCACTCTGAACATTGCTACAAGGTGTCTCCTAAATTGCCTCGAGAGAACATACATGCAATTTAACATCAAATGAGGAGTAATAACTTGTATAAATGTGAAGGGGGCAGCAGGTTAATTGTGGTTGGTGCTGACATGTCTATGAATAAACTGGAAAAATCTGTCAAATCAGCAGGTATCTTTATCAAATATGCTAATAATCCATAAACTACTGATGATGTAATAGAATGTAACTAAAAAGACAGTGTTAAATATGACAAAAACATACAAGTACTGGCTCTTAAACATGTCACAGGGTATAGCAAACTACACTCTCTCCCACAGTAGACAGCTGGGTGGCATCTGTAGGAATGTTCAGTGTATCATGCCATAACCAATCCTTTCTCTGCCGCTGCTTTAAGTCACTATTTCTTATTTTCTAAGCACAAAGTATCATTGTCTACTGTGCTAGAAACATACCAGTGAGCCACACTGTTTTGCTTTGGAACATATTACATACTGCAGATTTTTTTTACTTAATAAAAAAAAAGCACATTCTTTAATTGTAGAGCAGTTAACAGTTTTAGATTTTAATTTTATAAAAAAATAGTAGTGAGTTTAGGTACCTATTTTAGCATAGTATTCGTTGATGTACTCGTTATATGCCATCTCCATCAGGCCATGGCCCAAGTTGTAGTTGGGGAAGATGAGAAAACAAGACTTCAGGTAACTGTTAACTTTTTTCAGATCCTAAAGAAAAGACAAGACATAAGATTCAAAGGCCATACCTAATGCTGCTGTTCTACAAGAGCCAAAAGGTGGTAAACCAGGGGGGGCAACCGCCATTCTAACATCTCACCAGTACGACATATGTCTTTAATTGTCTAAATGGCAACACTTAAAGTAGAAGTAAGTGATATATTTGTGTTAATATAAGTCTTAAATAGTTATATCTTCCGACAGCAATCACTTACATAGAGTGTTTGGACTGAAACACGGGTCTCTCAGTCCCTCTGCTCTGCTCTGAGCCGAAGAGAAAACATTTATCGTATCCTACAGTTTTTATCCAATGAGGAGAGAGAATGGCATGCAGGGCTGTGTGTGCAGCCAAGGGACGCCGTGAATGTGGTGACGTAGCGACGAGGACTGTTATGGTGCGTTCAAGGAAACTCGTATTTTTCCGACCGTGAAGTGGTACCAGTTCGATCTGGTACGAGTTCACCGGTCGGAAGTTACGAGTGGCCGTTCTAGTGACTTTCACCGGTAAAACAGGTCGGAAAAACACGAGTGGGTTGCCTGAAACGCTACAAAGTCGTAAGTTGTGACTTGAAGCTGTAATTTACGATTTCAAAAGCCTGCCTGGAACGCAGCATTAGCGAAAACGACCGGACCACTTACTTCTGCTTTAATTTTCTATCAAATGTCCCATCATTCCGACAATTATTGCCTCCTATGGTTGGAATGACGGTATTTTCCTCTTTTTTAAACATCCTGCCTTACCGACAATTCCTTTAATAGCGTATTTTTCCCCCAAAAGATTTTGCACTGGGCTTAGGCAATGAAGAAAGGAGTTGGTTAAGTTTAGTAAAAAGACCAGGTAGAGGCTAGACAGGCCAGATAGATAGAGAAAGTCCAGAAGTAGAGAGTCCAGATAAGTAAGAGGGAGTCACCTGTTGAGTAACACACATTTCCTAATACTGAAAGCCTTGTCGGAATGGCGGGACGATGGCATGTCGGAATAGCGGTATGTGTTAAATGGTGGTATGTTGGATTGGTGGGATGTCGGAATGACAGCATGTAACCGGTACACTGCTTTATTTACATTTATCTTCAAATTGTTTACAGATTTTCTCCTGCATATCTGGAAAGGTGATGAGTCTGACTGTGGCATCATTACAAACCTAGACATTAGAGACATTACAACATCAAAAGTCAAACTGACCTTGTCATGTTCAAAAAGCTGAAGCAGGAAGGTGGCAACAGTCGCAGTGATGCCAATGAAGAGGTTGATAACTATTAGAAACACGTAGGCCGTACTGGGAACCTCAAACCAGAAGGATGCTGGGTACATGATGGGAGTGATGGACCACCTGGAAGGAACACAATCACTGAGGACTCCAAACCTTGAGGAACTGTAGGGTACATATTTTACTTTATCAGGTTCCAACAAATCCATAATGCAATATTTCAATTTACATAAAGTAGTTTGAATGTTTTGTAACAGATCTTTTTGTATTTCGCAGTAGTGATTGTGATTGGATTCCAAGTCACAGCACTGCAGCAGTTTTTCTGAGTCACAGACTATAAAGAGGGAGTTCATTTGTCATCAAACATCAGAATGAAGGTAAAGCATGGAGGTGTGTGGCCTGTACTTGAGCTTCTGTATGTGCCTTTCTTTGCTCATCTTTAACCATGTTCAGTCAATGTTCTTTGCTCACAGGCTGTCAGACCTCTTAGTTTAGCTGTATGCAGTTGTGGGAGATTTGTTTCAGCATTGCCTGTATAAACAGATCAATGATCCAAAACTATGTGAATGGATCTTTTCTATGCAAAAAATTGAAGACTGTGCAAAAGAAAGTCGTGTAGTGTGGAAGTATTCCTTTTAATAACAATTAAAGTCAAATCCTCTGTGCACCTGTCATCTCAAACATCAAAGTGATTTTTTAACACTAGACTGGGTATCACATTTTAGAGAAGATGTTTATTCAGAAAGTATGAAAAAAAAGAAAAAGACCAATGGCCAATGGTTGAAGAGCATAGCAAATAATGTGGCCTGAAAGATTTCAGTAAATAGTTCTAATACAAATGTACTCCTAATAGCCTACTAGGGATGTAACAATATCAAAATCTCACAGTATTTCGATATCTCAGTAACAAGTCCACGGTACGAAATTTATTACGGTATTGTAGGCATTTCATAATATCAAAATCTCACCATACAATACCTCAGTAAGCTCCACAGTATAAATGTATTGCTATTTTTAAAGTCCAAAATAAGTAACAAAGGACATTATTTGTGTTATGACCCTCTCTACCTATTTCTACATCCAGAATAAAAAATTGAAGTTATGTGGTGTGTGTGTGTGTGTGTGTGTGTGTGTGTGTGTGTGTGTGTGTGTGTGTGTGTGTGTGCATGCATGCGTGTGTTTGAGCTCAAAATCCAGGGGCCAGCCTCTTGTGTGTGTGCAGTCGGATGTCCTACCCATACAGAAGAAAGAGGGAGAGCACTGCAGGAAAGTTGGTTGGAGAGGTATAGGCCGGCAGATCAAACACAAACAGAATTATAACACAGCATGTGGCTGGAACCAGGTAGTTGAGCTGAGTAAAAATGAAAAAAGAGAGAACTACACAGTTAAGTATCAAAGACCTCTATGGGGTAGCAGTCACACACAATCCGACACATCAATCCTCCTCACCATATCCCATATGTAGTTAGCCAGCCAGTAGATGACAGGGTCACAGCCACTGACAAACTGCAGGTGTTTGGCCTTTGTGGATTTCTCTGCAACCAGGAAAACCACAAAACTGGCTGGCACAAAGGACATAGCCACGATTATGAAGATTGCAATCACTACATCTGTTCCCTGGAGCCTGGAGAAACGAGGGTGTGGACAGGAGAAGAGAACAGAGAATATATTGTGGTTATGTAAAGAGAGATCACATTAATGTTTTACTGCGTGGCAGGATTGTAAACAATCTTATAATAGCATAGGGCTCCAGACCAAACTTTCTTCCTCTTACTTCCTCTATTTTTGCTACTGGTACGCTACTAGGTTTACTGGAGCCCTGTAATCCATCCATCCATTCTGTGTAAAATGATTTAATTATCTGAAACGGGAAACAACTGGTCAAGAAGTTATTATATTTTTTCTAAGGTAAAGTAGTGCTGAACTTACAAATAGTCCAGAGACAGGCTAGCACTGGTTCGATTCATTGGGTGGTTTGTCAGTGTAATACCTGTAAAATACACAACAAAACATCATTGTGTGGAAGATAATGGCCAAACCAGGAACCAGCTCAAAACTACAGAAATTCAGTTAACAAAACTGCTGAGATGTTACTGGTATGCCCTTACCATAGGCAGCAGGGTTTCCCTTTGTTGCAGGTAGGTTGGCACGCAGGATCGCATTGTTTAGGACATTCAAATATGTCGGCATGCTGTGGTAACCTTTGTTGTTGTACAGAACCTGAAGACAAGATGTTGCTCTGTCAGCCCTTATTTACACTTTGGAACTTGAACTCTGACCTCTTGTGATCATCTTACCTGAGCTGATCTGCGAACTGCTATTTTGCGAACCATTGGAGGTATCTTTCTCCCAAAGGATGCTGGGATTGATTTCTGAATGTTCCCCACTGTTAAACCACCATATCTATGGAGATCAAAGTCAGTGAAAAAATATGGGTAACAAACATTAAGTCACCATGATTTTCATGTCTACCACATCACTATTTAACTAGGACCAGCTGTATAATGAAATATGTGTTAAAGGGATAGTTCGACATTTTGGAAAATTTGCCCATTGCCATAATCTCTAGTCACAGGGGTTAATTACCTTTACTTGTTGATGCATGCTGTTTTGAGATCAGCGGGGCAGAGATGCGAGCTGCCTAATGTTACATAATTATACATGATCATTTCATAGCATGGTGAATGTTCATTGTTACTGATTTTGCCAATAACCACCTTACTCATAGCCCCCCTCGTGGAAAAAGGATTTTTTTATCTGAATTTAATCATACTCAATTGACCCCATCAACTTCATTCAAATCAAATCAATCAAAATAAACTTTAATGTCCCCGGAGGGAAAATTGTCATGGACAATCAATGCTGTACATCCTGCTGTACATTCCTGTTCTAAAACATAACAAGTTGATGAAGTTGCATTATGACTGCTATGAAATTCTGTGTAATGGCCTCTATGTTGCCGTGCAGCTATGAAAGTTCATAGATTTTGCATGGCTTCAAGAAACTCATAATCTCATGAAAATTGATACATGTGTCAAGAATGGTGAGTATTTCCATCTGACGGGGGTTTACACATGCCTCAAAAGCGCCCCCTTGAAACTTACAAAAGCCCGTCAGCATGAGGGCGGTCGGAGATGACATCATCCAGGTCAGAGGTCAGTAGGTCAACCTACAGACCCCAGATGTTGATAACAGCTAACCGCGGACTAAGAGGAGAATAGCACCAACGTATCATAACAAAATATTGGTGAAATGAACGAGTTTCGTGGCAGATAACGTGTTATTTAGAGGCTGCATTGCGCTGCCCCGTGCACTCGCATTATACGGATATACGCGGCACTCGGCTGGATCTAATTTCGTCAAAACGACTTGTAATGACACCAAAGTTATCTGAGTGAGTAAATGATCGTATTTTATGCTAGAAATAAGGTCCAGATTGTGAAAAATGGTAATTATCCTTTAAGGCGTAGGCTTTGGTCACAGGTTTAAATCTTGCCTGAACAATCAGCAAAAAATTTAACTACTTTAACATACTTTAAGCTAGTCTTCATTCAACTTGTAAAATGTTCGCATGACTTTCGGCTATCATTCATCCATCGTTGATTTATCACAGTATAAAACTCCTCTAACTCTAGGCTCTCTGCGGCTCAGTGGTTAGCACATAGGTTAACTGATCACGAGGTCATAGGTTTGTGTCTTGCCTTAATCATGTCTGTTGCATGTCACATCTGTACTTGCTCTCTTTGTCGATTTCTTCTGCTTTTTGCAAGAGATAATCCGTTGCAGTCGGTACTGTAAGCTACCAGCTCGAATACAGTACAAGTCAACTTTTTTTTGGTTCATTTGTATGATTAAACTGTTTGAAATACATGTTTAGAAACAGTGTTTGGTAATTAACAGTGTCAAGAGAAAAAAACTGGGTGTGGAGCACCCACGGGATCTGTGCCTACGATTGTATTTATTTTGTACTTTTATCAACAGGAGATGCTTTTTAATTCTGTATCCAACTAAGGAAACTGTCACATTCACTTATGCATTTGGGACATTTTTTTGCTTTTGTCCCGTTGTACCAAACCATGACACACAAACCAAGGTACGTATCAAACCATGACTTGTGTGTACCATTACACCCCTAATGCAGATACTCAGCTGATAGGACAGTTTCTGCCAAAGTTAAAAAATTGCACAATACCACTATAATATCAGTAGTCAAGCAACTAATATATATACAGTATTATATCATATAGCAAATGCAGTCCTACCTGTGTAGTCGCAGTCTGTCTGATGTGAAGAGCAGATACTCGGACACATTGCGACCAGTAATGTCAACAAGGATGTCACCTGTCACCACCTTCAAGAGGGGTGGGCGTCCTCCCACCCCACTGGGACAGGAGAAGCCGGTCCCCTGCATGGAGCAGGTACAACGGACAGGCTCGTGGATGGACAGAGGGAGGGTGGGAAGGGATGTCACAGGCTCTATGCAAACACAAGAGAGGCATCATTTAACTCAGTAGAGCTTTTTTATGGCAGACATTTCAAGCCGGTCATAGAGGTAGAGGGTCATATTAACGATAGCTCATTAACTCTTTGACTGCCAGCTACTTTCACAGCAGATACACACATACAGGTCACTGCAGCTGTGCCCCGCTCCACTCACACACACACGCACGCACACACACACACACACACACACACACACACACACACACACACACACACACACACACACACACACACACACACACACACACACACACGTAGGTGTCATTTTGATGTGATTATGTACAGCATACTTTAAAATAGCTGAAAATGCACTTTTGGCTATTATTATTTTGTTTTGTTGTTGACGTTGTTATTAGTTTGCAAACATAGGTATATTGGTCCTGCTCTTCACTGTCTTATGTACACTACCTGGGTGTGGTAGGGTGTTCTGTTACAATATCATGTACCCTGCTTTGCCGGATGCTGAATAATATGCTTTTATTAATTTGAAAATGACCAATATTTGATCGCAAAAGAAGAAACCACATTCAAACCCATGAGATGCATCAATAATAAACAAAATCTTTTTAGGAGGCAATTGTACTATATAGCTGTAATCTGAAATGTTATTTGTATTTCATTCTGTGTACAGTAAACCACTTTCATGCTCAGTCTCATCAGCATCATGCTCATAGGGAGCATACGTCAGTCCGACTGCCCAAAAATCCGACCGCTCATTTCTCCGACTAGTTAATCCGAGATATTCTACAGTGTTACTTTTAGGGTTAGGGTTAGAGAAATGGGAGGTCGGACTAATGGACGGAAAAAGAAATATATGGTCGGAGAAATGGGAAGTTGGAGAAATAGGTAGTCGTCATGCGCCCCATGCTCATTGCCATATGTTCTAAGGATGTGTTGTATTGTTGTTTCAACATCTTCTTCAATAGTTTGCATGTCTGTGATGAAATTAATAAAATATATTAGGATATTACCAAGACAGAGAGATAGATTTAAACTGCATAGTGGGTTACATAAAGACTCACCTTCGGCAGTAGTTGGAGGGGTAACTGTTAAGTTCCACAGACCATCCTCAAAACGGGGATCTGGGTCATCAGAAGGTGCTGGTGAGGGTGGTGGGGGTACAAAATTGGAGAGCGGGACCCCCTGTGTGAAGGAGTCCAGACACATGGAGTCAAAGTAGCGTGCAGCCAGGGTCTTGGAGTTGTTGGCGTTGGGGTTGAGGGTCAGGGCCAGTTGGTCCAGGGTGCTGTTAAAGGGGGTTTTGAGGACGCAGGTAGCACCCACACCCGAAGGCAGACGGAGGGTGTTGATGATCTTCTGTGGACTGGAGTCTAGCAACAGCTTACTCCTAACAGGGGAGTAAAAGGTGCAACACTCAGACTGCAATTAAAGCAAAGGTTGTACGAAACCTGCTCCGAACTATGTAACAAATTATTTCAGTGGTGGTATGTCTAAATGGTGGGATGTCGGAGTGGTGGGATGTCGGAATGGTGGGATGTCGGAATGACAGCATGTAACCTGTTATAAGATATCAGAAAGCTGTCAAACAGTTAAAACAGGTGTCAAACAGATACAAAATGAACATTACTCATAAACATCGAACGTAACAATGACAGTCCACAATTTTGTAAATTTTTATTTACACACACTATTCGAAAAATAAACTAACCAAGAGCTTTCTATCTTAGTTGCCTAGCAACGTCAATTGTTACTTTTTAAAGTGTGTGTATGAATGTGAAGCATTACTATGAAGTGTTTCGAGCTGTGTGTCTGGCTGGCTATATAATGTATATGGAAATGCAGTCCATTTACCATTTTTGCATTAGAACGAATGGAGGTCAAAATGACCTTGGCAGTTTTAGGAGTAACTGCAATGTTGGCAGTTCTAGTGTTAATTCTTCTGCAAATAGTAGATGAGCTGACATATGGATGAATTTCCCTTTTGGGACTGATAAAGTACTTCTTATTCCTACTGTTCTTTAAAATCACATGGTACTGTGTATTTTAGTTTTTTCTAGTGCTGTCAAAAATATCGCATTATTAACGCGTTAACGCAATTCAATTTTAACGGTGTAAATTTTTTTATCACAAGATTAACGACGGGGACACACCAGACGTGGAAGCACCGGCAAGCGCAGAGAAGTGTCGTTCACACCAGACGATTGTGTCGTTCACACCAGACGCGCCCTGCAGTGATCATTTTGGCGTCTGGTCAATTTTGTGCGTGAGCCACGAGCGAGTATTAAAATGATAATTCAAGGGACATTTAGAATAGATAAAAATGTGCGACTAATTTGCGATTAATCACGATTAAATATTTTAATAGATTGACAGCACTAGTTTGTTCCCTATACAGACAAAGTTAAACCTCATTAGATAATGTATGACTCACAGAAGTAATCTGACATCTCCTTAGCTCTGTACTTCATTCAAACATCTTATACCAGAGAGGGCCATTTGCACACATCTTACCTGTACTGGGGTCTATCTTCATTAGCAAAAGGAATGAAGTTGCCTTTAGGCTGAGTATAGTTATGATACTGAGATGGGGACAAGATCAGGGGGGGCAAGTCTCCTGTGAAAAAAGACAAATGATACTTCAGTTACTTCTTGGCAACATTAAGTATTAGAACCATTTGCATTTTATCTTTTTGTATTATTGTTATCAATTCAAATTGGACTTAAATCTATTAAATGGTAAATGGACTTGCACTTAGTGCTTTTCTAGTCTCTAGGACCACTCTTTACACAGTGCTTTACACATTCACCCATTCATAAACACATTCATACCTTGCACTTTGTAGCTACATTTACGCTGCACAAATCATCATCAACAACTATTTTCAGTAACAAGCTCTGAAGTACACTAACACATTAGCACTAAACATGACTGTGGGGGCAAAGGATGCATAAGCCATTTGTAAAACCTCACCAATTTCGGGCACAGATAATGCCACAGTCATGGCCACACAGACAAAGAAAGCAGGTAAGAGGATCTGAGAGAAGAGGCCCTTGGTGTTCCTCTTGGCACAGTGGAACCTCTTGACAACAAGGCCATGGAACTGACTTAGCTTTAACCACCAACCCTCCAACTTAAAGCTGCCCTGCCCCTCCAGGACTTTTGGCTCTGGGGATGGTGGGTTCTCTGCATCCCCTCGAGTTGAAGTAAACATCATATGAAAAAGACAAGAAAAAATGGAAATATACTGAAACTGTTAGCAGGATGCTGTCGTTTAACACTAGAACCGCCAACATTCTAATCCCCCTTAAAACGCCACAGCGGTCTCCCAGACCGTCACGTGTAATTACATTGTTTCCAGTCGCAAACAGTTCTGTAAGTGGAAAAACTAAGATTTAATTTTTAGTAGTGTTAGTCCTTCTTCATATTATGTTGTGTTGGGGTCTTGATTGGATGTGGTTGGGGGGGTAGACTGAGTGATGTTACAGCACCGCTTGTTGCACACGTCTGCCTACAGCTGAAAGTGACGCATCTGGACACGTGTGCTGCTCTCATGTCAAGAGTCGATGTCGCTGTTCACTGGATTTTTATTTTTTCTAGGCCTGTTTGTTATCAACTCCAGTGTTTTACAGTTGTTCTACCTGGATATTACGTAGTTTAGGCTCCACGCCCACAGAAACCCGTTATTACCGGACTGGACAGCAGCCGAGATAATTAGGCTATTATTACGTTATAATTCAATAATCATTATAAACGAGAGTGAGTAGGCTATATATATGGCGCTTTATATCTAACACAGACTAATCTTTTTATATCTAACACAGACTAATCATGATCTAGTCTTATATAAGTTTGTGAAGTGTCTGTGTAACGGAGCTCCGCGCACCTCCGTTAGATCTGCATGGAGCACACGTCAGCTGACAGCTGACAGATGCAGCTTACAATTTCCTCATCACTACCTGAGCCACCAACCGATCCCCCCTCCCTCACGTCCCGAGGAGTCTCCTGGACATATCCTGTATTCTCTGATTTTCCTTTTTCTTTTCTAACCGGCCTGTTTCAGTTAATGCCCGTATACACCCGGTGTCTCTCTCTCTCTCTCTCTCGTCATATAAAAATAAATATAGCCACATAGGAAAACAATAAGTGAAAAAAAGAAGCGCGATAACTGCAAAATGGAAACATTGTAATAATTGCTGTGTGATCACAGCTGGACACAGCGATCTATAACTGCCGTTTATGCAGCGGTCTATGGGACCGCTGTTGGCGGTCTGAGGTATAATTGCTCAGAAATCGAGTGTGTTTCATTTGTTGTAAGCTTCAGAAACCATCAAACACATATATTTAGAAAAAGTCACGGACTGAGAGACCTGTAGGTTTAATGTAAACAAAGTAATTTACATAAGAAAAACACAGACAGTCTGTGAGACCGTCTTGGCAGTTCTAGTGTTAAAATTGTTTCATATTAAAAAAGAAAAAACAGAATCACAGATACTGTGGTTTATTACTTCATGCATTCTTCTTTGTGAAAATCATATAACGGAGAAAGAGCGCAATGCCGAGATGAATGAACGGAGCGATATTGCGTTGGTCAAGCCAAAAGCCGAAAAATCTATTCGTGGCGGTAATTTATTTGTGGTGGGCCGCAAGAAATAGGTAGTCAGACAGACGTCATGCACCGCTCTACTTAGACACTAGTTACAGGGAAATTAAGATCTACTTGATCTACCACACTACAGTAAGGAGGGGAGAACAGTGCAAGCTTCATAATCCAGCCTGGTTCGCCATTATTAGGCGGTACTTAGACAGAAATAAGGCTCTAGTTAGACATTAGTTACAGGGAAATTAAGGTCTACTTGACACTAATTACATTTCTGGACTTACGGAGTATGGATGAGAGGAATAGCACCTGTCATGAGTTTTCTGTGTCATTAAATAATACAACATTTTATAACTCTCTGAATGACTCTTATTGTGGATGTACTACTGTATAGTTTATGTTTTGCCTTGAAATGACAGTACAATACCTCCATAGATGTGCATTTTAGAGAGGTAAGTTTGCTACCAGCCAGCCTGTTATTAGCCAATTTCCATACTGTATACCCATTTGTCAACATATTCTTATTCCAAACCATACAATTAATTAATAAATAATAAATCCCTGGAATATGGATGAAATTTGCCTGCTGACACCTAGAAAAAAATGATTGTAACAATTGCAAAGAGCAAAAACTTGTGCTCATATTGTACAGTAGACTATTTGATTAAATATACCTGGTACTTCAAATGATTCGGAAGTTACACCTTGAGTTCCGTGAATTACCCAGTAAATAGCTGCGAGACTGTAGTTCTGCTATAAGACTGGAGAAAGTTGGTGGGAAATGACCTGGAGTTACACTGACTGGAAGTCCGGGCAAAGTATGACGTAATTGAACGGGAATTATGCTCTAAGATTCAGCCTAGTTATACGTAAAACACAGGGAAAATAGTGGGGGAATTAAGCGAGAGTCTGTGGAGTTAGGTGCAACGTACGTAGGTGAAAGTGAGCGCTAGGTACGCACCAAGACGCAGGCCGTATTATGTAGTGTTACCGGAAGTTGATTATATAAAGGTGCAGTCACATCTCTGCACTGCAGTTTCTTATCATTTTCAATTCTCCTTCACATCCTTTCTTAACCTCATGATATATCACATAACCCCAGGGTAGGAGAAGTGGCTAGGAAAGAGGGTGGTTTACATGCCATGAAGTGTCTGACAGAGCACAGCTGAAATCTTGCTGTCTTACCCCTTAAGCTGGCGGAGTCAGACTCTTGGCCATTGTCAAAAAGTGGACAGTAATCTCCATAGAAATCTGCATAGAGCCCCCCTTCGTCCCCTCTCGTGGAACCGATGGATGAAGAGGATTTCAGGGAGGAATGGCTCTGGCTCAGTTTAGCACATGTCACCAGATTACTCAGCTCCACCTCCAGCTTCTCACCCTCCACTGAAGATGCCATCTCACACTGTGTCCCCCACAGGCCTCCAGAACCCACTGAAGATTTCCCCACTGAGCTGCCCCCTGGGGAACCCTTCATGTCTGCAGGGAGAGAGAGAGGAGCACATTAAATCAGATAGTACACTCTGTATAATAAGGACAAAAACGTTGGATGTATGTGGATGGTGGATGTGTCGTACTACCTGGAGGCCCAGGAGAGGTCTCACCAGCATCGCTGTTCTCCAGCGACTGGTCCTCATCTGAAACCTTGAGAAAGACCTCCTCCAGGGTGGTGTCCATCACCCCAAAACTGGTCAGGGCCAGGCTGTCCAGACTCTGCTCTAAAGCCTAAAGACACACAAAACAGAAGAGAGTGAACCAGCTACCCATCTACCTACCCAACTACCAACTTACCACTGTTCATTATATGAAATATATGTTCACTGGACCCCTTGATTTTTCCACTTGTCATATATTAGACGTTTCTAAAATTTCTTAAATCAAAACAAACAGTAAATAAATAATGGAGATTTATACCTCTGAGGGCCCCTCTACAATAGAAATCAATATTGTTCATAAAGTTCCCACAAATGTGTGTCATCATGCAAAACCTCATCGTGGTCCTGCAGGTAGAAGCGCCTCGGGGTGACTCAGTGCTCTACACTGTGTGCATTTGCGGAGAACGCATCCCCTCGCGCAAAATGGGGACCCATGGATCATGGTGCCCTACACACTGTGCAGATTCTGTGTGTAGGGAGGGGCGGCTCTGCTAACGGTTATCAGAGGGTCCAGAAATACAGTCTGTACAGTCAAAGGGTTTCCAAAAGGAGGAAATGTATCAGTTACAGTTAATTCTAAATTTACTTCACTGCTGCAGAGAAAGATAAAATTCACCATTTTCCTTTTGCCTACAAAGCACATATGAATAAAATAATCAATCAACATCATGACTGAGAGTTTCCACTTTGAACTGCAGTTAACCAACGACAGTCTCATAAACACTATTTCAGGGTTCATGCATCACAAACTTGGGGTGACCAGTCAACTTGTGTGGACAGGGGGCTGGCTAAATCAACCTGAAATCTCACCAGCTCAGAGAGGGCAAATTTACAGATAGCACAGACACTAATACTTGGTTCAGACTCTTCCAGTTGCAAGCTAAAAAACAACATTAACACATAAAAGATGCTAACTGCATGAACCATTCTGATCCGCCTGCTAGTCTCTAGAAACTTTTGACAAGAAACTTTAATGTGTTTATTTATCTACCTGAAAAAGTCTCTCAAAGCAGCCCTTCTTCACAGCCTCAGAGGGGAGCACATAGGACAGCTCAGTGTTGGAGTCAGAGATAAGAAGGCAGGAAGCAACAAAATGGCGAATAAACTGGGTGACCCGGGTCTCTGAGCAAGGCGACAGAGAGGAGGAGGGAGACAGTGATGAAGGAGGCTGCAGCTGTCTGCCTTGGCCTGAAGGATGAGGGGAAAACATGCAAAATGATGGATGGATGGATGGATGGATGGATGGATGGATGGATGGATGGAGAGGTGGAGGACAGTTTGGGTTATTGGAAAAAGCGAAGGATGAAGGAAAAGACAAAGAAAACACATTGATATCAGTCAAAACCTACAGGCAGAAGTGAGAACTGAGAAAAGGTAAGAGGCAGGTCAACAACCTGGCAACCAATTAATGACTTTTCACAGTCAGGAAACTACAGGGAAATTTATTAACTCGATGGAAACATCATGTATCCTGTTTACATCACCATTGTTAGCCTGTTACTCATGCTGATATTGACTAATTCTAAATGACAGGAGCTAAGCCTGGGGTTGAAATGGTTCCAAGACATGTCCAGGGACATTTTCTGCTGTCAGTACCACTGTAATGTAACAGCCATTCAGAATTCATACAGAAAACTTGCACACATGTACCCATGAACAAACCTTGCTCTTCACTCTGCTTTTTAACCAGTGTCAGTTTGTATCCGTCTCCATAAGTGCTCTTCAAGAAGAGTGGTGAGCCACAGCATTTCAGTTTCCCATGTGAGATAATGGCAATGCGATCTCCCAGAAGGTCTGCTTCATCCATGTGATGGGTGGACAGCAGAATCGTACGACCTGAGTCAAAGATGGAACACACATTGACACCATATACAAAAGTTGGTTTGCACAATGATTATCAGGCATTTCATGTACACAACTGTGACAGAGTACCGCAGCAATTACCCCTGGTTTAACATATGGACACAAGTTAGCATTTCAACCTAGTCCCAAGTTCAGTGGGTTTTTTGTATGTTGAGGTTAGATAACTCAAATAAGGTCTTTATTTAACTCAAACAAAATTCTAAAATCAGCATAGAGCTGCATAGAGTTACTCACAGCCCTTAAGTGGTTGTTTGCAAACTGTAATGGAAATTTTTATGTTTATGACCCTTGATTGAATGAATATGTATACTCATGAACCTTAGGTGAACCTTGAAGAAAGCACAAGTTACACTTGTCTGCTGTGCATAGGGCAGTATGCAGGTGTCCGACTTGGTTCCTGTTATTTTGTGATGATTACGCTTAAAGCAGAAGTAAGCGATCCGGTCGTTTTGGCTAACTTCTTGTGAGCCGATGGAGTTAGCAGTCCCCGCCCTCGTCATGGATCTATTGGTCCTCGTCCCTACGTCACCACATTCACGCGCATCCCTTGGCTGCACACACAGAGAGGACCGCCCCTTTATGCCGTTCTCTCTCCTCATTGGATAAAGGTTGTAGGATACAAGGAAAGTTTTCTCCTCGGCTTACAGCAGAGCAGAGTGACTGACAGACCCGTGTTTCAGACTAAACACTCAAAATAAGTGATTGCTGTCGGAAGATAGAACTATTTAAGACTTATATTAACACAAACATTCAGCTTACTTCTGCCTTAAGCAAGCAGTTGTCTCCATATCCAAAACCACGGTGAGACGCCATTCCAAACGTTTACTTTCATGTTTCGGAATGCCGATAAGTTGGTTAAATTTGCTGTCATAGAGCACAAGAATTGACTGCTGCGGTAGTACAGTGGGTAGAGCAGTTACCTGCCACACAGGTGATCGAATCCCGTAAGGGGTACACAGTTGTATGTTTTTTGTGTTTTATATTAGCCCACTGTGCATTATTAGCTGGCCGGGGACACTAACAATTTGTTAGTGTTTATTTCAGTATGCAAAAAAGTCAGACTCCAGGCAGCCTCATCTTTTGAAATGAAGAAAAGCAAGCCAAGGAATACTTTTGGTGATTGGTGAGAGGTATTACCAAAGGATACAGTTACATGATAGCCTTTATAATCAGCATCATCATTTATAATCAGCTGTTGCAGGGACACCCTCTGCTATAGAGCCTCAACTCACCCTGTTTGTACTTGAGGATGAGGTCCCAGATGGCCCTGCGGGCATAGGGGTCTACTCCCGCTGTAGGTTCATCTAGGATGACAGCCCTTGAGCCACCAATGAAGGCGATGGCCACAGACAACTTCCTCTTCATCCCACCGGACAAAGTTTGCACCAAACTGTGACGCTTATTTGATAACTCCAGGTCAACGATCATCCTGGAGACATGTAGCGAAGACAGACATGGAGCAAGTGTAAAGGGTTAAAAACTAAGTTCATTGAGTGTAGAGGTTAAAAAAGATGTTTAAAATACATTGAATTCATAGAAAGAAATGATTAAAAACAGTATACAGAAAATAAAGTAGTTGTACCGTTCATTATGTGTAAAAATAATAATGAGTGCATTTAAAATTGTGTTGGAAATGGTTTAACAAAAAAGAGTTTTTTCAAATTCATTTTATTGTGCAAATAATGGGATTTCAGTGCTCATTTTATTGTACTGTTGTTGTTTTTGGTGTTAGCGCGATACCCTTGACCATGACCCCTTGCCTTAGAGGCAGATCCTGCAGAATAAATCCTGCAGTCCTGCTAAACAGAAGCCGATGTCGTTCTGCCTCTTTGTATTAACATACAGGTGGGTTTAACTTCTTCTAGAGTACACTTGGAGGTCTTTAATTAGGCAAGGCAATTAAATTGATATACAAGATCTAGAATACAATATCATGGTTGTTTGTTGTTATCTTAGTTATTTGTTTTCATCCCCACAATTTGTAATGCTGTTATATTTGACCAACAGATAATTACTGACTTGTCCATCTCCTTGCGTATGTCTTCTTCATCTATGCCTTTGAGTCTGGAGTAGAACCACAGGTGCTCCTCCACGCTCAGCTTGTCAAACAGGACATTGTGCTGCGGACACATGCCCAGGTTCTGACGAATACGCTCCATCTCTGTGCGGATATCATGACCATATATGGTGGCAGAGCCAGAGGTGGGTGGGAACAAACCTGTCAGGATGGACCTGTGTTGGCAGTCAACAGAAGTAAAATCAGTCATCAAATACTTCAAGTAGTATCTATATGTTGTAAACATCAGTGTCTCTAATGCATTTTTTCTGATGCTTTTTCATATAGTTAGTAAAATGATTGATAACCCTATACTTGGTTTGTAAACATTGCAGCATACATGTCCAAGTCAGAAATCCAATTTCCTCCATTGTGAATGCATTGTCGATAAGAAGAATTTAGAAATCCAGGAAAACTGATAAAGCTGGGCTTGACCTAGCCTGATCAGTGCATCCTGGTTAAATCTGTTGCACATTTGCTAGCCAGGATGACAGGGTGCAGGCATGTCAAGCCGGGTCTAAGTAATTCAGATAAGTGTGTGTCCATATCCATCTTAAATAGGCCACATAATTGACCACAAATTCACCAAAGCAGCAAGTAACAGTTACTCACTTCACAAACCAAGCTTCATATCCCCTACGACCAGTGATGGCCGGTATAAATGGGCTAGCAGGGATAAGGGATAAGCCTTCCCTGCATTATACAATAAAGATGAGAAAGTTATTGTCTAAATAGTATACAAAAGATTGTTAGAAGTTTTAGTGAAACCTGAAGTGGCAACACACCAATTAGTTACAAGAAAAACACAGGATATCTCTAATGGGCTAATTTTCTGAACTGTTGAGTGACTAATTAATCTCCACCCGCAGCTCATCCTGATCTACTTTTGTTGTGCATGATGTATAGCTGTCGATATGAGTGGAGGTTCTTTAATTGCTCGTCTAATCGGCTGCAGTGGTGCGCCTAAGTGTTCTCACACTACTCGAACAACCATCGACCGATTCACGGATCACTTCCATGCTGATCCATGAAGAGCGATCTGAACAAGATCACGGATCAACAATGATTCATTGCACCACTAGACTTTAAATAACTAAAACAATCACAGCTCTGTCAGTTCACATTCTGCATTAAACTTTCTAGGCCACTTTGTGTGTGTGTGTGTGTGTGTGTGTGTGTGTGTGTGTGTGTGTGTGTGTGTGTGTGTGTGTGTGTGTGTGTGTCCTTCACCAGAAGGCAGCAAGTGCTACAGCAGAGGATACTAGATTCAGTTATATAGCACACACATGCACAAACATACACACTAGTCCCACTCACATGGTTGTAGTTTTTCCAGCACCGTTATGGCCCAGGAAGGAGACCACCTGGTTTTCATGGAGGTTAAGGCTTAGTTTGTTGAGAGCCAGTTTGCTGCCGGTTTTGTACACCTTGGTCAGTTTGTCTATACACACCACCAGTGGCAGGTGGCTCGGCTCTTCTTCTATGCCTCGCATCCCTTCTGGAGTGACAAGGAGAAAAGGAGAAGTGTTATTCTTAAACTACGTTTTGTCCTAATTGTCTCTTACTTGATGATGTTGTGGTCATATAACATACTGGCCTTAAAACATCTTAATTAAAATCTAACTTTAGAAGCCATCCAAGGTTTTTGCTGTTGATTTTTTCATATAAAGCTCTTCAATGCTGAGCACAGACTAACAAAATAGTGAAAACTAAATAGTGAGCCTGAGTTGGTGCGGGTGTATAGAACATGAGCACTTAAAGGTAGGGCTGGAGATCCTATTCATTTTTTGAAACCCTCTTCACACTCCGAATCAAACCAATTAATTGAATGCTTTTCACTAAAATGAGTCACCTATGGGACAGGCAATCCTGAAAAAACAGCATCCAATCATCTTGCATGCCATGTTCAAGTCAATTGAATCATGATGTGTGAATCAAGTTTCCATCTCTGTCCCTCTCTCCCTCCTCTGGGCGTACTGCTCTTCTTGCACTAATTGCGTGCATGCTCAGAGTCTTCACAGAGTTACTACCGTGGAAAAGACAACGCCAGTAATCCAGTGTACCACAGTGAAGTCTAGTAGGTGGCAATGTAACTGTAAGCTTGATGCTGGGTGGTTTATTGTGATGTTAGGTGTTTTCTTTCACGTGAATGAGTCATGAGAAAAAGCTGGCAGACAGTTAGTGATGCTGCACAGTGACATGTGACAGTATCACGGAAAACTGTGTTGCTCAGATTTGGGATTACATTGGGTCACGCCTTTGCGCTTCACCTTGATGTGAACCCAATTCTGAACAAGTGTTGCGTGTTCTTGTGCTCTGGAGGCCTGACTTCGGAGAGCCTGCTTCGAATGTGGCCTGCTAGAACCATTTTTCATGAATCTCCAACTCTACCTTTAAGCTCCAAATGAATATTTGTCCATACCAGATCTCCGCTGGTCCATCGCACAAGCCTGATCTTCCTCCATCACACTCAGCCTGGTAGTCCTACCTCCACCCCATGGCCAATCCCAGGTCTCAGCACGCCCACTTCCTGACCAATAAGACCTCTGCAGGGGGAAGTACCATGGTCGAGGTAGCCCGTACATTCCTGTAAGTGAGGGAAAACACTGATCTATACTGCCTGAAAGACATGAGAGGGGACTGAGAGGTTAAAGGGATAGTAGCATTTTTTTAAAGTGGGGTTGTATGATCTACAAATAGCCCCTAAGTACTTTAATTGCAGTAGAAGACTCTCTGCACCCCTCCCGTTAGCAACGCCAGCCCATAGCCCTGCCCAGAGATTTACAACATACAGTGTTGTGAACAGACCCAAAGAAATGGCCTATTTTCGCGGCCTAAAAGAGGTTTTACCCGAAAAAAAAAAAAAATCACAGTTCCATTGTTCGCTATAATATAATTTTTTCCAGCCCCTCAAAGTGCAGGAAAAACGCAGTTTTTATTTGGACCTAACCAACTCACGTATCCCTCCGTCCAGGATTCCGTTTCTTTGG
The DNA here is from genome assembly GCF_045865225.1 of Trachurus japonicus. NCBI lineage: Eukaryota > Metazoa > Chordata > Actinopteri > Carangiformes > Carangidae > Trachurus > Trachurus japonicus. The sequence goes on along the minus strand of NC_140915.1, from coordinate 34,405,042 downwards.
GTCTGTTCACAACACTGTATGTTGTAAATCTCTGGGCAGGGCTATGGGCTGGCGTTGCTAACGGGAGGAGTGCAGAGAGTCTTTTACTGCAATTACAGTACTTAGGGGCTATTTGTAGATCATACAACCCCACTTTAAAAAAAATGCTACTATCCCTTTAATGATTTCATACCTGGATGCACAGCCTCTATGTACCAGGTGAGAACACCATACACACTGGCATCAATGATGAGCATCATCATGGATAGACCCAGGTTAAAGTCATCACCTTCTACTGGTGACTGGGTTATGGTCCGCCACTGAATGCCAACGCCTGCTACCTCATACAGTGCAAAATACTTGGAGCCAAGGCCGAAGGCTGTGGTGGACATCAGAGACTGAGGACACACAGGTGAAGCAAGATTTTGACATTGGTTATTGAAATAATACTTTACAGTGATAATGTGAGAAGTTGGGGAAAAAGAGAGATGGCCTTACAGCGATGCACTTCTCAAAGGCAGTGATCTTATCATGGGCCACCTCCTCCCTAATGGCCACATACATGTAGGGCACATAGCTGAGAAAGTAGATGATTCCACCACAGGCTGAGGCCAGCTTGGCCTTGGAGTAGATCACTGACACCAAAAAACTGGAAAACAAGTTACATTTATTTTCATGTAGTTTACTGAAATTTTGTGTATTCCAGGGGTGAAACTCAAAAGAGATTTGACAATGAAAAAAATGGTTTATGTTCTTAGCCAGAATTCTATTGGTGAATGTCTTACTGAAAGGCATTATAAAATTGGCAATAACCCAAAACATAGCATAGCAAACTGAACCATGAATGTTGTGTTGTATTGTTCCACACCGGTGTTTGATGGAGTGTGAATGTTATGCAAATAGAGTTTAAAGGGATAGTCCAGTTTTGTTGAAGTAGGGTTGTATGAGACTTTCCCCCAGTTAGCCATATGTTTTATGTCTTAACCCTCTCTCTGTCCAAACTGTTGGGAGCTGGTTATAATGTTTTGGCTCGTTGCTGGTAACTGGCGTCTTGGAGTCCGGGCCAAAGTGTGGGAAGGAAGGAGGATGAAGTTGTGCCGTTTGTGCAAAAGCGCACATTTAATTCCTTACTTTAGCAAAGGCAGAACACAACACCAAACCCTGTCTGGACACTGCTGCGGACTAGACACTTGGCATTAACAGGACCTAACTCTTTTTATGTACGTCTGTCACCGTAGATTTTTACCTTCCTGCACCACTACGTCACACACATGCACCGGGCCACAGTCTTAAAGGGACAGGGCTGGCTGGTGACACATACCAGTGTATAAATTATTTATAGTGCATCAACATCAGTGCAGCACGTTGTGCAGCCTGCCTGTGCAGAGGAATAATGAGTGAGTTAGAAACCCCGCAGATGCCCAGTCTTTTTTTTTTTTGAGGGAACGAAGTAACTAATAATAATGCAACGTAAGGTAGTTAAATACGTGTACGAGTAATCAGAACAGTAAATTGTTTACGCTACTTTTAAAAGGAGTAATAAGTAATTTAAAACGAGGAGCGAGCCGAGCCGAGCAGACACTGTGTAACCCAGGGGAGACAGCTCTCCATTCTGAAACACCTCCATTCTGACACTGCTGTTCCGAAAGCCCCCCACTCCGAAACACCCTTGTTCCGAACCCCTCCCTGCAGCTGTCCATGGTGCTGAACCAGGTGACACACCGGTTTACCGGTATACCCTTTTCAATTTGTTTAAGGTTATTTGTTTGTGTTTAGGTAGGTTATATTTGCATAGAATATTTTATGGCAACCAGAAAAACAATGTTTGATCCGGCATTTATTTGGGTTGGGCGTTTAATATAAAAATATTTTGCTACACCCGGTGGATAATTGGGAGTCGGACATTATTTGAAGTTTTACGGTATGCTATATGAACACAATGTTTCATTGTCTGAGTTGTAACAGTCTCAACTGTTGAGCCATAGGAGATCTCACCAGAACATGATGGTGGCTACAGCATAGATAGTGAGGAAGAGCCAGATGATGAAAGGATTGCTGTGCAGCAGCACCCGCCCATACTTCAAGATTGCTGTCAAAGCAGTGACCGAGATCGACAGCTGGACAAAGCCGGTGATGAACCACGCCACCCAGTGGACTGCATTGTTCAGACCCATCATCTTCATCACCTGAGAAAACGGCATAAATGTTACAGCTTACATTTGTCACTTAAAATTATTTTGGCTCATGTCATTTTTTTGGTAAACCAAACTTAATGGGTCTGGTTCATGAAACTTGAGCAGCACGAATTTGTGTGTAAACTTTGTGCAGACAGAAATTTCATTCATCAATCTTTTGGTAGCGCTGATCTTTTCGTAGCTACTCACAAAATCTACAGCTGCTCCTATACACTGGAAGGTTATGTATCATAGAAATCTAAGATGTCTCAGGCTAAACAGACAACTTGTCATGGCACACTTTCACTGTTGGTTTTAGTCTGCATATGAAATATTGTTTACAAACAGAAAAAGAAAGAATATTACCAGTATTAGTACCAGTATTGGCAACAATACTATACATCACACAAGCTCTGCTCATTGACAAAATACCAAACACCAGGCAAATCAAGGCTGTGCCCCCAGACTGATCACAGACATGCATCACAGGCTAACCTCTTTGAGTCGGTGCTCCTTCTCAGCCACAATGTGTTGAATCATCATGGCTACTGAGTAAACCCAGGAGATCACCATGCACAGAGGCATCATGTGCTCAATCACAAACAGAAAACTGAAAGAAACAACACAGGGTATCATCTTTTAAACAATACTAATTAAAATGCACAGGATCCTCACAATTTCCAATATACACAAATGTGTGACACCCATGTATTAAAGGTAGAGTCTGGTCAGGTAGAGTCAGTCCAAGTGAAGCGCTGGAACGGCGGGTCGATACCTGCCCGTATGGTGGTGGGGGGTGGGGTGGGGGTTGTGACCATGAGTTTCGCTTTACCGCGCACTGCTGTCATGCATGTGTGTGTGTGTGTGAGAGAGAGAGAGAACGCCAATAACAGAGAAAGAGCACTATGCGGAGATCAATGAACGGAACGATATTGCGTTGGTCGAGCCAAAAGCCGCATTTTATAACTCTCTGAATGACTCTTATTGTGGATTTTTTACTGTATAGTTTGTGTTTTGCCCCGGGATGACGTTACTTCGACTTCCATAGATGTGCATTTTCGAGAGGTAATTTAGTTAAGTTAAGTTAAGTTTATTGTTGTCATTGCATAAAAACATATACAACAAAATTTTGCTCGGCAGTCTCCTATAGCAGCAAAGGGCTTAGTGTCAATAAATAATTAAATGTTTGCACACATATAAAGTGCAAAGGGCCAGTGTCAAATAAATAATTATGCATCAACATATTACAAAAATAAGTTACATAAAAAAACAATATCAACCACAGCACGTGTTAATGTGCGCGTGTGTGCATGCTATTTGGGGTTTGAGGGAGGGGGGTTAGGAGTTGAGTTTGAGTAAAAGTAAAGACGCTTCTCGTTTTCTCTGCACCATGCTGTCAATGCCTGGACCTCCTCCCTGTATGCCACTTAATTATTGTTGCAAGTTTGCTACCAGCCAGCCTGTTATTAGCCAATTTCCATACTGTATAACCATTTCTCAACATATTCTTATTTCAAACCATACAATCAATTAATAAACAATAAATCCCTGGAATATGGGTGAAATTTGCCTGCTGAAATGATTGTAACAATTGCAAAGAACAAAAGCTTGTGTTACACCTTAAGTTCTGCGAATTACCCTGTAAGTAGCCGCGAGTTGTGTGGTAAGACTGGAGAAAGTTGGTGGGAAATGGAGTTACACTGGAAGTCCGGGCAAAGTATGATGTAAATGAACGGGAGTTACACTCTTAAGACGCAGCCTAGTTATACTGTAAAACACAGGGAAAATAGTGGGGGACGTGAGCAAGAGTTACTCTGTACTTCTGTGGAAGTTGGTGTAAAGTAGGACATGTTAGGGAGTTACGCGGTAAGACGCAGCTTATTTATACTGTAAGGCACAGGGAAAATAGTGGGTTAGGGTTAGATTAGATTAGATTTCATATTTTGAGCAAAAACCTCCAGACTCTACCTTTAAGTAGAAGTATTCTGCATTCCAAAATACGATGGTTTTGGAATGCACAGCCTTTTAAACTGTAGATTATTTCTTAGGATAAACACTTAACTACCTCATGATTTCATTACCATTAGACCTTAACAGAGCACAAAAGACAAAACATGAGAGGTGCCACTTTTAAATGGAAAACCCATTTCTTACTCGTCTCTTGTGTAACATGGGTACGGGAACATTTGAACGTAGTTGCCGGGCTCAACCACATCATGGCCCACAAATGTGTTGATGATGGCTCTCTCGATCATATCTGGAGGTGATAGAGATAGGCAGAGAGAGATACATAGGCAGATACTTTATAATCCACATTTGAAAACTTGTCTTAAATGCCAACTATGCCACAAATCCTTAAAACATAAGAAACACCACATTGTGCACCATTAAAACATTACTGGTCTCTCTAAGAAAAACATTTCTCCAGTCCAGTTATTTAGCTGCACATGTTCTGATGAGGACCAGAAAGAGAGCACACATTACACTCATTTTAATATTATCTATTGTTTTATTATGAAAAGCACTGCTTCCTTCTGTATGAAAAGTGCTCTGTAAATAAAGTTTGACTGATTCATTGGTAGGTTTTAGCAGACAAGTGAGTGGAGAAAACAGAACAGAGAAAGGTAACCTTCCATTTTTGTGTCGCTGTTTCTTATAAATATGTATTAAAAGTAATGTGTGTTGTAAAATGTAATTTTTATGCATCATTAATGCATTATGTTTATGGTCTGGAAAATTATAACGAGATTGCATCAAGTGCTTAGTGCTCCGTGTTGCATTGCTAGTGATGGCTACTGTGTTCACATACTGAAAATAGTATATCTGGTGGTAAAACAGGCGCAGTAATCCTTGTTCTGTACTCCGCGTTTTCATGCAGGTATGTGAGGTTGCACTGTATTTTGTTGTTTTGTCCCCCAATGCGAGTTGTGTTGTGATTCTACAAATGTAAATTATTGATGGGAATGTGATGGATATTGTTTTATTCAAACATTTTTTTTTAATTGATTTTTTTTCTAATTGAATGCATGTTATTTCTGTGTGTTCTCGCCCTTTTTCTCTGGATTCAATGGGAGAAGGTGCAGTAATCCTTGTGAAGAAACCATTTCAGAAAACCACTGTACTCTGCTGTTTTCATGCAGGAGTAATAAATGTGCCTGAATCCACGTGGTCGTCCTGTCCTACGTTAAGCCAGACACAACGCAGAATAGACTCTGCTACAAAACTGATGCCGTGACCTGCCGTGACCGGCGTTGCTGGACGTCAGCTGGATCTGCCTGCGCCGTGAGACACTGTTAGCATTGGATCCTTTGGGCAATAATTAGTTTGGTGCAAATCCCAAATATATGTTGTAGAGACATCAAAAAGTGATATTTTCATAATATGTTCTCTTTAAATAAAGGGCCTAGTTTACAGGTCACATATGACCTGGCTCTGACCTAAGCAGGTATATTTTCACAAGTGCACAGTGTTCACTAGGCAATTTACCTAAAAACAAAAACAAATCTTTGTTTTAGGGAAAGAAAGCTAAACAGTTAACTTGACATCACTGTCTGGTTCCTTGTGGATACAGTACATTACCATGAAAATGATAACTCACACCCTAAAGGCTCACATTATTAGGAACCATTGGTTTTCCTTCACATACCTTGGATCCAAACAAAACCATACAGGAAGTAGAATTTTCCTCCAGTGTTGGGCCCAGGACGCCAGTAAGCCCGTCTGATTTCATTGGTCTTCTCTGTAAAGCTGGAGTTCTGTCTAATTTTGTACAGAACATGGGGTGGCAGGGAGCCATCTTTGTTAGTCTGGAAAATCACACCTGAAAAGAAAAAGAGCATGTATCACAAAAACTTACATTAAAATTACATTCAGTGTCAGTGGGAGCTGGTCACCCTTTTTTGCCAGTGCATAAAAGTTTCAGTCTTTAGACTGAATATTTGATGGGCCATGATAAAAAACCCAATGGGCTGTCAGTGATGCACGGACAGGAACCAAAGGCAGACTCAGTTGAAGACACAAATGGTGAAGTAACACAAGATATTTATGACTTACTAGAATATCAAACGGCATGAAAACAGGGAACAACGCAGACAATCCAACAGAGGACAATGGAGGACCGCATTATAACCAAACTTTCCGACCAACTCTCTACTGACCATCAGGGGTGGATTGGCCATAGGGAGTACCTGGAGTTTTCCCGGTGGGCCGGTCAATAATGGGCTGGCAGTGGCTGCCGGGTTTTTTTTTTTGCTGCAGCCCAGCGAGAGAGAGACATGCACCGGCCCACAGAGCTCAGCTTCAGCCCACAGAAACATTAGAGGCCCTCCAGCAGGTGTCGCAGGCGGAAAGTGAAAGTGAGGCTCCCACTGCCACGGTGGTACCGGAGGAGGAGGAGATTGATAGTGGTGATAGCAGGTGTGTGGTCGCTAACATGTTGTGGATAAACACTCATTCACTAAATGTTCAGAACCGTTGTCTATGAACTTTACTTGACATAATAGATGTCTGCGTAGTGTGTGGTGTGTTATAAAAATCTAGTTATCTAAAGTGTTGGAAAATAATATACTATCCTGATTAATTAATAGTTGCTTTTATTAACCACTATTTTATATTTTCATTAAGGATGCCACACATTTTCAGATCTACAATCTTAAACCAATACTAAGGAACTTTTCAACGTTCATATAATATTTTCATAACTTTTGTGATGGTACATCGACTTACAACAGGTTGAATGACACCTCTGTCATGGCCTGAGGGGGTCTGTATCGCCTTCACTGGCACTAAGCAGCTTCGAGGAGCATGGTAGGAACCCAGCTCTCACTTAAGTTTCACTTTCACTTTCGCGAGTCACGACGAGGAGGGAGCAGGCAATGCGGCACCTTTCCGTCGGATTGTGTTATGTGTGTTTACTGTGAAATGATCCGCTGGTAACAGAAACTTAGTTTAGACGTATTCTGTTAATTTCCATGCACCGGGAGATCAGGATGTTCACAGTGCTACGCGCTAGTGCTCATGGGAAATGGAGTCTTCCTTCAGGCAAAACACTACCACTTTGGGCCACTGGCGCCGCCAAACTCAACCAAAACTGAAAGTTCTTTAGTACTGCTTTAAAACTCACAGGTTGCAATGTGGTGTGGTTTGAGCATGTAGATCTACTATTTTCACAATTTTTGACCTATAATTACATCCCCCAAATCAGGTCACCAGAGTTAAAGCTATAGTGCGTAACTTCTGTCGCCCCCTAGAGGATTTCTGCATTATTACAACGATACGGTAGGGCTGCACGATTATGGCCAAAATGATAATCACGATTATTTTTGTCGATATTGAAATCACGATTATTAATCACCAAAGCAACTGGCATTTAACTGTGTAAACCAACATTGATGTTAGTTTATTGTTTTTTTTTAATAATAGTTGTCAGTTGTCAAGTGCAAGTTTTTTTTCCTCTAGAATTAATGAATTGTTTAATTTTATATTCTATTTTTTTTTTTTTAAACTTCCCCTATTAATCACGATTATACATTATGTTAGATAAAACATGTTTTTATTGCACTTTCTATTTGAAACAAACAATAGGCTATGTGAACAAGGCTTTCAGTTCAAAATAAAACGTAAAATAAAAATAAATAATAGCCTAAAATAAAATTTACCCAAGACAAAGGGCTAGCGAAAAATAAATGCCATTGCAGAGTGCAGAGGTGTCATTCTGTACAGTAGCATACAGATACTTGTGTAAAAAACAAAAAAATAAAAAATAGAATAGAAGTAGCTGCTGATTCAGCTCCTTTACTCAAATAAAAGTAAGAAAGTACAGGCTCTGAAATGTAATTTCAATTATACACAGAGATGTGTGGGCAAGAGTCTGTCCAGCATGGACCAAAGCACAGCAGGGACGGTTCAGCAGCAATTTGGAATGAATTAATATTTAATTAACAGACAAAGTGTTTTCACACAGGCAGCGCCAGCGTCCAGCAGGTCGGCCTAGCTCAACTGTGGTGCCACCAAAACGGTCACAGATCGCCATTACCGGCCGTTATGATCACGGTCGGAACGTTTTAATTACACAACGTAATATGTAATTAAAGGAGTCATCACCTGGTTTTTTATGTATCCAATCCCCCTTAAATTGCTTTGAATCAGTTCTTAAAACTTATTGGAAACTTTTTTTTTTTTTTAATTCACACATAGAGCTTGTTCTGACACTTTTTCATATGGCAACTTTCTCTCGTGAGAGTAGGCGCGAGGTTTTGACTGGTCCGGATGTTCATTGTATTAATATGTAATGAGGCGCGCATTGATTGGACGCAGGGAGGACAGAGTCGGAATGGTGGCTGGCCCTGTGGGCTACATGCAGGCTGTATTGGAAACCGTATACTATGCTGCTCTGTCGTGTACCGTAAAACTTCATAAAATAAAACAAAATTGTATCGGTTCATTGTAAAACATGTATTTATTGATGCAAATGTGGTGATTTCTGTACGTAGGCTACAGAGCCCCGGTGCAAAGCTGCTGCTCTGTGTGAAGCTTCACTTTTCATTCAAACAAACTAATGCTACTGCCACAATTGTTAGATTTCATCAATGTGACAAACATTTATCTCCTAAAAAGAATTTAACCAGTCGGCGGTAAACCTCTACAAACCTGCGGGTAAGTTAATTAACGACCGTTTCCTCCGCGGGCATGACAACGTAGTTTGACCGGTTAACGAGCAGCTGCAGGCGGGTTGCTGACGAGTCACTCTCCGCTCCTCTGCCTCGCTGGAGCTGCACTTCTCCCAACGCGAAGCAAACTTCTAAGCCGTCATTTGGATAAACTAACCACACATTGGGGATCTAAACCCTTACTTTCTCGCATGAACAAATATTAAAACTTAATAAATGAACGACCCTTTCCTCCGGCGGCATGACGACGTTGTTATCGGCCGGCTAAACGAGCACTGCAGGCGGGTTGAGGAGTCACTCCTCCTCCTCTCCTCTGGTGCTCACTGCAGCTGGCTGCACCTCACTTCTCCCAACGCGGAGCTAACTTCTAAACAGCCGTCATTCGGATAAACTAACCGCACGTTGGGGATCTAAACCCTTACTTTCTCGCATGAAAAAATATTACAACTTAATAAATTAACGATAGTTTCTTTCAGCGGCATGACGATGTCGTTCGGCCAGGTAAACGGGGTCATCCCTATGTTCCCACAGCCCTATGTTCCCACAGCCCTATGTTCCCTCATTTCTAACTTTTGTCGTCACTGAAAATTAGGCCCTAAGTTCCCTCAGCCCTATGTTCCCTCATTTCTAACTTTTGTTGTCACTGAAAATTAGGCCCTATTCCCACAGCCCTTTGGTCTCACCATTGGTTGTGTTTAGGCAATGAAGAAAGGAGTTGGTTAAGTTTAGTAAAAAGACCAGGTAGAGGCTAGACAGGCCAGATAGAGAGAGTCCAGATAGGTAGAGAGAGTCCAGAGGGAACATAGGGCTGAGGGAACATAGGCACGCTCCCAGGTAAACGAGCGCTGCAGGCGGGTTGAGGAGTCACTCCTCCTCCGCTCCTCTGGTGCTGGCTGCAGCTGGCTGCACCTCACTTCTCCCAACGCGGAGAAAACTTTAAACAGCCGTCATTTGGATAAACTAACCGCACATTGGGGATCTAAACCCTTACTTTCTCGCATGAAAAATTATTAAAACTTAATAAAGTGACGAAATAACAGCGCTACAGTGGGAAATAAAACAACCCGTAATGGCGGCGCGGCAGAAGTCGGGGTGGTGGAAGAGAGGTGTGTTTATGAAAGCAGGCTCCACGGTGACGTCACCGTAGGAGCAGAATCAAAATCTCGTAATTTTGTGGTGCGCAGCCTCATGAGCTACTCTAGCTTAAACAAAGAGCCCAAACGAAAAAACTCAGCCACTTTCAAACCCCAGGTTTTCAGGCAAATTTCCACTGAGGTCCAACACCAGTGTACATGTTTTAACAAGGAAAAATGCGATTTCCGGGTGATGACTCCTTTAACACCAAAACGGCCGCATATGGGGTGACGGGGTCTCGGTCCAGCTTCGACACCACCCCGCAACCCGACCTCGATCCGATCCAGAGAGAGACGGCGACAGTATACGACAGCCTTTGGAGGTGCCGACTGACCAGACACAGACACACGTCATGTCTACATACTGTCACCGTCTGCTCCCGACATCGTCTCACTCTCACTTCAGAGTGAGATCCATACAGTCTATGAGTGAGACGTAACATCGGGTGCAGAAGGTGACAGAACGGCAGCATTTGAAGGTGCCGACTGACCGGCCGGGACACACACTCTGGATTGTAAACAACATGTAAAGGGAGGATGCGCTCGCTTGTTAGTTAGGCAGCTTCATGAAGCCCTAACCTCTCGTTTGCCCCCTGGTGGTTGGCGGACTATTGGTTGAGAAAGCGCTTGATTTGATATGCAGCACAGCCCGTTTTTTAATATGTTAATAATTGTGACGATCATCTTTATTTAATCGTGGCAGCCAAAATCGTGATCGTGATTAAAATTAGATTAATTGTGCAGCCCTACGATACGGTCGGCACCTATGGCCCGGTGTAACTCGCAACACACCACGCTGCTGGTCACGGACCACGGTTCACAGACTATACTCGCGACTCACCGCACACTGTTCGCCACAGCACACAGACTCCCCCGCAGCAAGTTACACACAGCAACACGGGCTACACACCTTGTAACTTACTGCTCGTTAGACTAACGATGTGGCGAACACCAGGCTGCTAACAATTACATTCATAACCGTGTTGCTTAGCAGCGGAGAGCTCTCCTCCCTTCTCGTTGTCAGGTAAAACCAGTCGTTTCCTGTGAGCCAGCGCGGGAATGTCAGCAACTACACCAAATACTGAAAAATACCGCGGGGCGTAAGCGTTGTATCATCTCCTCTTGTAGTGGCTTGGGTGAAACGGATATTTACAGACACGTAGAAGTTACGCACTATAGCTTTAAAGTGTTTCTATCAATACACTTTCTTCGTGCCCACTGTCCAATTTTTTTCAGTCAGTGTTTATGGTTTATTGTCCTTTCTTTTTTTTGAACACTTTATTTATGGACATTTTCAGATTAAATTACATCAAATAAGAGACAAGGAGAATGACCCGTTTCACATTATACAGTTAAAACTAATAAAACACTGATTAACTACATACACATTAGGGGTGTTCAAACTTATTCCATACTATTTCTCTACTTTTCATGTCCAGGTTTGTGCCCAGTACATCATCTCTCTCACCAGAGACCCCAAGCCCACCCCATTGATTATTTCACCCGTCCCAACCAGACACTCTTCAGCTATTTTTTAACCATCACCCTCAACAATCAACAAGTAACCCCAAATGGCAGAGAGTTTTCCGCTGCGAGGATGGCACCATTTGAAAGTGGCTTTCATACAGTGAGGAACGCCACACACTGTTTTGCTTCGTTTGCATGGCATTTGCCAAGTACACTGACAAAAGTCAATTCATTACAGGAATGACAGATTGGAAGCATTATGGGCAGCGCATAGAAGAGCATAATGGCAGTAAGGCACACAAGGATTGTGCAGAGGCCATGCTACAGTCTTGCAAAGCTGACATTAGGAGTTTGCTTGCTGGCAACCAGATGTCTGCTCACGGAAAGTCAGAAAGAGGCGGCAGGTTCTGGAGTGTATAGTGGATGTATAAGATAATAGGCAAGAGGGGGCTTAGCTACAGGCACCAAGAGAATTAGGCAGCATACACTCTTGAAGATATCACTCTACAGTAGATCGTGGCAACTTCTTAGAGATCATTCTTCTCCTTGGAAAATATGATGTCATCCTGAAAGAGCATCTGAGCAAATGCATTGAGCAGAGCAAGCAATTGCATCAATCTGGGGCAAAAGGTAGAGGGTTCCTTGTCACATTTATGTCCAAAACCACAGTCAATTCAGTGATAGATACAGTCAAGCTGTCACAAAGTGACTCTGGAGTTTTATTGTTATTTGCAGGTGTTTAGAATTGCAGTGCTCTTGTGTTTGTGCTGTGTTTATTCCCTTTCTCCGTTGTTTCTTTATAGACCTCCCCGAATGAGCATTCACACCTGCAGCTGGTTGACAATTAGAACAGAAAGGAAGAGACAAAGAGGAGGAAGAGGCTCAGTGACGGTGCGTCTCGTGTGGTGCCAGGCTGTTGGACAACTCCTCAGCAGACGCCGAACCAGCAGAGAAAAGGAGACTGGAGATCAGACCCAATTCAGGCGAGTGGGACACAAAGACCCCCCCCCCCCCCCCCCCTCGTTTCCTTCAAGTAACTGCTTTTGTGAGGCTTGGACAATAAACATTTTTTATTGCACAATCATTTATGTCTGTGTGTTTTGGCTACCAGAGAATTAAGTAAACCTGTGAAAAAGCTACACATTCAAGAGTCCATTTCTAGTGAGATTCAGGAAGCTGGCATGTTCTCCAAAATCACCAACATCTGCAACTGCATCAATAAAATAAAGTCCTGGATGGCAGAAAACTTCCTTCAACTAAACAAAGCTAAATCCAAAACCATTCTCTTTGGCCCCCCTGACAACATCAACCTGATTTCCAACAGTCTCAGCAACCTGTCCACCCTCATCAAACCCCACATGAAGAACCTCGGTGTCACTTTTGATTCAGCACTAAAATTTGATAAACAGGTCAACGCACCATTTAAAAAATCTACCAATTTGACCAAGAGCTTTTACAAGCATCACAAACTCAGGGGTGACCGCGCCTTTGCAGTTGCTGCCCCCAGAGTCTGGAACAGCATCCCCCTCTCAGTCAGACTTGCCCCCTCCATCAACTCTTTTAAATCCAGAGACAGTGGCGGAGCCAGAACGTAGCTAATGGGTAGGCCTGGAAAAATCAGGATGGGCCTGATAATTTTTGAAGCTGATATGAAATGTGTGTAAAAGATTTATGATATAATAAAATCTGTAAATTGGATATACAGTAGAGACCTAGCTACTCCACAACTGGACCTCTGTTCTGTTAAATTTCACTGTTAAGACCCGAAGGGGAAAAAGAGGGAGAGAACGAGAGATACCGGTTTACATGCTATTTGATGAAGCTTTATTGTCAGACTAATTGAATAAAAGATCAGAACTTCATTACAGAGACCACAATCATAACATGCGCGCCGGCTGACCAGAATACATCAGTGACAGATAAATGTCAGATCAGAACTTCATTACCGAGACCACAATCATTCATAACATGTCACGGCAGACCAGAACACAGCACAAAACAATGTCACACTTAAGCTCATGAAAGACAGAGAGCTGCGTGCTGCTCCATGCAGACACGGGTTTAGCACCATGGACAGTTCAGTGCGCACAATCAGCACAGGTGCTGAAATGGGCCTACGTTTAAGCTCAGAACTTCGTTTCAGAGACCACAATCATAACATGCACGCCGGCTGACCAGAATACATAAAATAAAATAAAGAACACTGTCTTACCGGCAGTTTTTACACAAGGCGGAGTCTTCTGGGCTTTGAGTTAAACGCACTGATTATGTCATCATAATCTGAGCTGTCAATCATTTCTTTTTCAAATGACAAAAGTGTCAAGTTATTGAGACGTCCAGTCAGCATGGATGATCTCAGGCGCGTCTGGATCCTGTTTGTTGCGGAGAAAAGTCTCTCGACGCTGCAGGAGGTCAAAGGAAGCGTAATGATGGCCCCCAACAGACTGTTCACATTAGGAAAAATGTCCGAAGAGCAGCTGTCCAGTATTTCCATCAGTGACAGTGTGGGTAAGTTGTCCCGATCCATCTTCCTTCTGATGTGCTGAGTGAACACAGTATGCTCGGCATCGGGTATTGTAATCCCATACAAGTCACACGGAGCCTTTAAACTGTCTTTGTCGCCAAAAGTGTCAGATCCAGGTGCAAAAGACGCCGATGCTCTCATGACTCCGTATGTGTCCTCTTTAAACCGGCGGTTTAACTCTGATATCTGCCTGTCCAGAACACAGTTCCACAGAGCTTTTAAATCATTGTCACTTTTGATAGCCGATGTTTTCCCCAATGTTGTGGACAACAGAAGTGTGAAACTTTGAAGGCAGCTTGCGCTCACGAGTGGCAGCCACATCCCAGTTGGCTATCTCGTGCCTTTGCATTAATTCTTCGGTCTGTGTCAGGACTTTTTCAAAGTCACCATCTGTATCATCTCGGAAACTCGCATGTGTAGCTTTCAGCGTTTCTATTAGGGATATGCAGTCTGTTACACATAGTGTTGAACTCTGCAGCCCCTTTGTAGCAAAATCACTATTGTCAAAGAGTTTGTAAAATACGAGGAGCATGAAAACAAACTTTTTAGTTTGCATTTGTTGCAACAATTGTTCTGCTTCTATTTTAGTTTGCCCACTCATTTCTGCACAGCGAGAGCCTCCAGTAACATATCCAACAATTTCAGTATCTTGTGCACTGATCCAGATTTTGAGCTCCATCTGGTGTCACTCGCTCGCTCCAGTTCCATGGTCTGACGGTCGGGGTGCATTTCTTTTTGGATCTCAATAAACCGAGCGTGCCGCTGAGCCCCTGTGAAGAAACTGTGTATTTGATTTACAACGTCAAAAAAGGTGCTGACATGCCCGGATTCTTTGGCTGCACTGCACAACACTAAGTTTAGCCGGTGAGAGTTACAATGTACATAAATGGCTTTCGGGAAATTTTCTCTCAGGACAAGCGGAAACCCGCTCCATCAAAACAGAACCCGACACAGAGAGAAGGATCCAGTTCAAGTGGATGAAGGACCTCCAGGATCTTCTGTGACAGACCCTGCGCAGACAAATCTGTGGCCTCCACAAAGCCCATTGCCTGCTCTTTAATGACTCCTCCATTAATAAATCGAACACAAACAGCAACTAACTCTCGTTTCGCCAGATCTTTATACTCATCTGCAAGTATTGCAAAATATTGTCCATGCAGTTCAGCTTTAATCTTACGAAGTAGGATTGATGCTGCAGCCTCAAGCAGCTCATCCTGAACGTGGTGGCTCATCAGTGTGGCATTTCGTGGAAGCTCCTTCAGTCTATTTTCTATGTCTGGTGCATATTGTGACACAAACTTAAAAAGCTCCAAAAAATGACCCTTATTGGGTGCGTCCTCTGTTTCTCTGTGACCCCTAAGTGGGATTTCAAGCTTGGCACACAACATAGCAAGCAATGTCCAGGACAACCTTAACATGTTCCCGGTTTCTCCCCACAAATGCCGGCACATCACCGTGCAGCTTGTTTAATACTGTTCCACGGCTTTGCGGTCCGTGGCTGCTCCTGAATGATGTTAGTTTTGTTAGCGCAATGGCATGCGACTTACTGCACTCATGCTTGTCGCAGCATCTCCGAGATGTTTCCAGTTTTTGTAACCACCTCTTATAAAAGTAGTCTCTTTGTGCATCTCCGGAAAATGTCTGCAAGCTTTATGAAACACTGCATCTTGTTCTTTGCTGTACTCGATCCATGTGTACTTCCCATACCAGTTGGCATTGAATGACCGTGATTTTCCAGCTATTACAGTAGCTGGGAATCTTGTCAGCTTGGGTTGAGTAGCTGGTTCCTCCATTGATGACAAATCCAAAGGTGTCACCGTCCAGATTGGCTCATTAGATACCGCCAGTGGCGGTCTGTGGGTCGGAGCCATAGTCGGAGCTGGTTCATTAGCACAAAAGCTAGCCTGACTCGTCTCCTGGGGTGGCGATGAGGACGTTTTTCCTTCATTCCCTGAGCCAATAAAAGCCTCATGATGACCAGCCTGGTCCGAATTTTCTTCAGTCTTAAGACGTGGTTTTTTGAAAAAGTGGCTCAAAGATAACTGTTTAGCCATTGTTCAGCTGTATCCACCTGCTCCAGTAGCCTACCATAACGTGCCTTCTGATCGCTGGACGCTGGTCAACTGAAGTGTGGCGGGACATCAATCAAGTGAAAGTTCGTTTTACCCATAGTTCCGTCCCTGCTGTGTGATACTTATGGGGCGTGTAAGGAGGACATCTCGCCATCTCTTTCTTTCAGCCTCCAAAGCTGTCATTTCCAGCTGTCATTTCCATTGTCAAGTGTTTTTCCACGACTTAAAGGGATAGTTCACCCTAGAATGATATTTCGCTCATTATCTACTCACCCTCATGTTGACTAAGGGCTGGAAGAATTTTCAGAGTCCACCGTCCCTTCTCTGAGTTACAGGGGGTCTTGGCGTAGCAGTGCATTTCAATGCAACGGTTGCAAAGGGACACCAGAGCTCTTCGTAAAAAAACACACACAAAAAAACATCCAAATACCTCCATGATGCTCGTATGTAATGTCCGTCTTGTGCTGAAGCCCCAAATTGCGTAATTGTCCCGAAAAAAATTAAATAAGTCTATATTTTAAGCTTGTTTGTAGCGGAAGCTTCTCGAAGCTCCTCTTCCTGGTCCGTCCAAATCTCGCGTGATTCGCAGTAACCGCACTGACGCCGGCGCAAATCACGCGACATTTGGACGGACCAGGAAGAGGAGCTTCGAGAAGCTTCCGCTACAAACAAGCTTAAAATATAGACTTATTTAATTTTTTTCGGGACAATTACGCAATTTGGGGCTTCAGCACAAGACGGACATTACATACGAGCATCATGGAGGTATTTGGATGTTTTTTTGTGTGTGTTTTTTTTACGAAGAGCTCTGGTGTCCCTTTGCAACCGTTGCATTGAAATGCACTGCTACGCCAAGACCCCCTGTAACTCAGAGAAGGGACGGTGGACTCAAGTTCTCTCCACTTAAAGCAGAAGTAAGTGGTCCGGTCGTTTTCGCTAATGCTGCGTTCCAGGCAGGTTTTTGAAATCGTAAATTACAGCTTCAAGTCACAACTTACGACTTTGTAGCGTTCCAGGCAACCCACTCGTGTTTTTCCGACCTGTTTTACCGGTGAAAGTCACTATAACGGCCACTCGTAACTTCCGACCGGTGAACTCGTACCAGATCGAACTGGTATGACTTCACGGTCGGAAAAATACGAGTTCCCTTGAACGCACCATAACAGTCCT
Source organism: Trachurus japonicus (assembly GCF_045865225.1). NCBI lineage: Eukaryota > Metazoa > Chordata > Actinopteri > Carangiformes > Carangidae > Trachurus > Trachurus japonicus. The sequence goes on along the minus strand of NC_140915.1, from coordinate 34,387,855 downwards.
CGTCCCTACGTCGCCACATTCATGGCGTCCCTTGGCTGCACACACAGCCCTGCATGCCGTTCTCTCTCCTCATTGGATAAAAACTGTAGGATACGATAAATGTTTTCTCTTCGGCTCAGAGCAGAGCAGAGTGACTGACAGACCCGTGTTTCAGACCAAACACTCTATGTAAGTGATTGCTGTCGGAAGATATAACTATTTAAGACTTATATTAACACAAATATATCACTTACTTCTGCTTTAATCATATTGCTTGTGTGGTCTGGACTACCCTCATGCTGCTTCAGAATGGCGTTGATATTTGACCAGTCATTAACACCTTCTCCTATTATGTTGTGTTTTTTTGTGGAAAAGAGCTTACAGCAAAAACAGTACACAGCGTTGTTTTTCCGCTGAATATGAAAGCCAGCTCCTGGTAATCTTTTCACCATTTGACAGCCGTCTCTGCGGGAGCGTGCCTATGTTCCCACAGCCCTATGTTCCCTCAGCCCTATGTTCCCTCTGGACTCTCTCTCTATCTGGCCTGTCTAGCCTCTACCTGGTCTTTTTACTAAACTTAACCAACTCCTTTCTTCATTGCCTAAACCCAACCAATGGTGGGACCAAAGGGCTGGGGAACATAGGGCCTAATTTTCAGTGACAACAAAAGTTAGAAATGAGGGAACATAGGTCTGAGGGAACATAGGGCTGTGGGAACATAGGCATGACCCCGTCTCGGTAATAATCATGGATGGAACCTTGGGGTAAGAAAAATCCACTCCTGGCTTGAATGGACCTCTGCGCACTAACTCAGTGGCAGGTAGGTCAAAAATGGCAGGTAGGTCAAAAATTTGACTGGCCAAAATATGTTTTCACCGGCCACTGAACTGCTCACAACACAAAGTCATTAAAATCAGCAGTGTTTTCCCCATTGTATTATAGTTAGGCACCTGCCTCCTAAACTAAATTGTTGCAATAAATATATTAAAAAAAATAGGTTTAGATTAGCTGATGGAATGACAACAGACATTACATAGGCTTTCAGAGGAAGATATAGTGATGTGAGTTTTGAAACTTAGCCTACATTTAATTCAGACTGAATAAGTGGTGTGAACACAGGTTATTTTTTTGTTTTTGTTTTAATGTAGATTGCCTACTGTTCATCCTACAGTAGCCTATAGAAGGATGCAACTTTCTTTTGAAATATCAAACAAAGAGAACTATGGACTGTGGAAGTTTGAATAGCCTAAATACAGAAGTTATCATGACGTTTATCATATGTTGCGGTGTAAAAAAAAAAAAAAGACCGTTGATAAACATTTTACCACAAGCTAACGTTGCTCGCTTCTGACTTCCTCCCCTGAATGACCGACTGAACGCGAACGTTACAGCAGCAGAAAACTTAGGCTACTACATTTTCTTAAATGTTGAATCACGGAGGAACAAGGGACAACTCTGACATTCGAAACACAGTCAGTAGATCTCCTGTGTAGCTGTAAACTGTGTTCGTTTCACTGTTCAGCATTTCTGATGACAATTATATAGTGAAGTTGGCATATTCCAGCTGCCGGCCAATGGCGAGTGACCTAATAATTTTACTCGCCAAATCATATTTTTACCCGCATTTGGCGAGTGGCGGGTGCTAATTTTAAACACTGGGCAAGATACATATAGGAACTTTGGCTGCATTATATGGAGTAATACACACACATTCATCCTTGAGCGCGGGACTCTACTTCACTCGGTAATCGCCTCCATGCCAGCTGACTACCTTAAGCAGACATCACAGATAGGATATGGGGGAATCAAGTGGTCAGTGTGGTGGTCACTCCTGTCGTTCGCGGCTGAAACCAGATGTTTATGCTGCCAGTCGGCCACGGTGTGTGTTGTCAGTGCCTGGACTCTGTACTGGACACGGAAAGTTGCTGCATAGCGTATAACTGGAGCAGAGTGGGTGAGTTGTTTTCGTCTCTTTTAAATAGAAACCAGGCAAAGCTAACAGATTGTTGGGTAAAAAAAGGAAAAGCACTGAGCTCTGATACAGCAGAGAGAGACAGAGAAGGGAGGGGTGAGCATGAGGAAACCAAGAGAGTGCTGAGGAAGCAAGGGAGGAGTGGTCAGAGTGTACGCATGCGTGGGAGTGCATCGTAAGTTTGGTGTCTAGGTGCCTACAGAGGGAGTCAAGAGGGGTAACGTAGATAACCCCCGTCAGCAAGACTGTGTGGCGCCAATGTAGCTGAACTTGGGATGAACCCCAACACGTGCCATAGTAAGACACGTCCATGAAGGCGGGGATTAGCATCGTGCGATGTCGTATAATTTTAGTTGAACAAATCAGCGGGGCAGATCGTAGTCGAACCATCATCGTCAACCGTCATTTGAATAGAAGGGAGGATCGTAAATAAAAAGCGAAGACAAAGAGATAAGAACTTAGTCTGGTCCGGAACAGGCTCGGGTTTATGTCCATTTTTTCTAAGTGGCGTAAACTCTACTGCACCAAAGCTCAGTCTACTCTGATCGCCTTGTGGAGCTATTATTATACTCTGATGGGATTTTTCTTATAACTTTGATGAACAACTTTTATAACCTTTGAGCATATTCGATACCATTATTATGTACTAATTACATGTTGGAATAAAAGAGATCCTTGATCGCAACTGGCCCTGTTTTGGATCTTATTTTTCCTCCGACATAATGTTTGATGCCTCGTATTATGTGCTGGGACCCTGTTTGTACTGTTGATGATGTTTGGTGCTGTTCTGAGCATTATTTGTGGCTGTAAGTGGCTTTTTGATCGGTGGATAGTGGATCCGTATACTGCGCTGTTTATTACGGTGTGGTCATTGCTAACATTGCTACAACTGGAGAAGCTAGCGGTTAGCAGACTTTATCTCTCAAGGGGGGGTCTAACTCGGTGTTACAGTGCGTTGGAACATGGCTTAAATTTACGCCGGAATATCCCTTTAAGGCCTTTTTCGTCCACTCAAAACAAGTGCTCTAAAAATATATCAGATAAATATTTTTTTCAGATTTTTTTTTACAGATCTTTCAGTCAACTACTGTTCTTTCCAAAAATACTACATTTTATATTTTTTCTTTGGCTTTTAATATTTTTATGGGCAATTATATAGAGCGTGCGCCAGATTTTTGAAAAAAATGACAGAAAATCGCCGATTTTCAATATAAAAAGTAGGGCTGTCAAACGATTAATTTTTCTAATCGCGATTAATCGCATTTTTTCCATAGTTAACTCGCGATTAATCTCTATTAAAAATATTATATATGGCGCTTTGGACTTTCAACACTCCAAAGTGTTACAATCTCTAGACAAACAACTTTTAGACCAGACCTAGCAGGCCTACCTAATCATAACACATGATGCATGAAACTCACACAGAATTGAAACGAATTGCATCCAGTGGAAATTGCCCTTTACTTTGCTACGTCTCTGCCTGGCCATGTGCATTTGTTGACAACAGAAGCCGTCAAAAAATCAATACATCGCCACGTGCATTTGTTGACAACGAAGCCGTCAAAAAATCAATGGATGGAGCTGTGGATATATGTTAGACTGTGTATATTTGTGTAGCAACCAACTTGAAGGTGCCTTACCGCCACCTACTGGACTGGAGGTCCCACACTCCAGTCCTCCAGTCCAGCAGACAGAGGACAAAATGGGCCGCGATTAACCGCGATTAAAAAATTTAATCGCGTTAATTTTTTTAATTAATCTAATCGCGATTAACGCATTAACTCTGACAGCCCTAATAAAAAGTGATCGGAGGTGGGAGATTTTTTTGTCATTTTATTGTGAGAGAAAGGAGAAAATGAAGAGAAGACTTAGGTGCGCAGAAGCTGCGGCTATGATTTTTGATGAGAACAGCGAGCTCCAGAGCTGTTCTTCATCCCCGACAACCACAGACTCATCGGAGTCGGATCCCAATTTCGTGCCACCTGTGTCGTCCCCGGTATCCTCTTCCACGGAGAGCGAGACGGAGACCATCACCGAGGATTGATCTGGCTGGATGGGGAGAAACGGGATGCAGTGGTTTCCCACTAACTCCGAGACAACCCACTTCACCTTGCCGGCCAGAGGAGTCACACCAGGTCCCACGCGCTATGCAGTGGTCAGGGTCCAGGACGTCTGCTCATCTTTCCGCCTGTTCCTGACTGATGAAATGGTGGAGCTACTGGTCGCCATGACGAACCTGCAGGGGACACGTACACACCGGGCCTGGTGTGAGACCGATGCCACCGAGGTCCTGGCGTATGTCGGGCATCTGCTGCTGTCCGGTGTGTACAAGTCCCGGGGAGAGGATGCTCGCAGCCTGTGGGATGAGCGCAGTGGCCGTGCGATCTTCCGGGCCACCATGCCATTGCGCAGGTTCCGGGAGATGAGTGCGGCCCTGCGCTTTGATGACAGGCTGCTCAGACCTGCTCGCCGCCAGGATGACAGGCTGGCCCCCATCCGCACCTTGTGGACCATGTGGACGGATCGCCTCCCCCTCCTCTACAACCCGGGCGTGGATGTGACTGTTGACGAACAGCTCGTCGCATTCCGAGGCCGATTCCGGCAGTACATGCCAAATAAGCTGTCAAAGTACGGCATCAAGGTGTGGATCATGGCGGATGCCCACACCTCTTATGCCTGGAGGTGCCAGATTTACACGGGAAAAACTGGCGAGGCGGCGGAGGTGGGCCAAGGCAGGCGGGTGGTGTTGCAGCAGACGGAGGGGCTGCAGGGGGTGACCGTCACCTGCGATAACTTTTTTACATCCGTCCCACTCGCCGAGGAGTTGCTCCAGCAGAAGTTGGTGGGGACCATCCGAAAAAACAGAGCCGAGCTCCCCCCAAAGCTGGTGCAGCACAGGGGCCGGGAAGCCCTCTCCTCCACCTTCGCCTTCTCAAAAAACATCACAGCGGTCAGCTATGTCCCAAAAAGAGGGAAGAACGTCATCATGATAAGTAGCAGGCACCGGGAGGCAGAGGTGACCACCGGGGAGAAGAGGAAGCCAGAAATCATTGCGTTCCATAACAAGCGCAAGGGCGGTGTGGATAACTTAGATAAGGTAACAATCTAATATGCATAATAATAAAAAGCTTGATGAAGCTTGATAACACCGGTGTTCTTCATAGCACATGGCTTAGCTCTCTTCATTGCTGGATAGGCTTAACTGTAGTCAAGATAACTTTAAAAATCTAAATTTGAAAACGACAGGTTATGCCCGTGCTGCTGTCAACACAGCTAACTTAACCTTAGCAATAAACACTAGCTAGGCTACAATTTGAAAATATTACAAATATACAAATTTAAAAATACTATAAACTAATAACAAATAACAATAATTTAATTAAACTTATATACAATACAATATTTACAAGGAGATCGGAGAAAAATAACTACGGTTGATTGAAGGAGAGTAAAGTTTGCGATGCTAAGGGTGACTAAGACGGTGACCGGAAACAGGCATTGAAGCGGCGCTGTACCGGGAGGAGGAAGTGACTTTGTGCAAGAAGCCTTATATGGAAACAGTAGTACTACTAGTCTATACTGTAGTACTACTAGTCTATACTGTTTGCCGTATCGCCCCCTAGAGGCTTTTTCTTTAAAGGATCCACTTCTGAACCTCTTGGTCGCTTCTTCGGGTTCTCCGCCATGTTGCTTAGCGCTCTCCTCCCCCCTCCCTGTCAGGTAAAACCGAGTAGAACGTGTTATGCTGCGTTCCAGGCAGGCTTTTGAAACCGTAAGTTACGACTTCAAGTCACGACTTACAACTTTGTAGCGTTCCAGCAACCCGTAACTGTTTTCCCGACCTGTTACCCGTGAAAGTGCACTATAACGGCCTTCCAACTCGTAACTTCTGACCCGTGAACTCGTACCAGATTGAACTGGTACAAGTTCGGAAAAACACGAGTTACGGGTTGCCTGGAATGTCGCCAAACACACCAAATGCAAAAAGAACAAATACTGAAAAGTACCGTGAGGTGTTAGAGGAGCCGAACGGCTTAATCCGCATTGTATCATCTCCTCTTGTAGTGGCTTGGGTGAAACGGATATTTACAGACACGTACAAGTTACGCACTATAGCTTTAATTATTATTTATTTAGCACCATTGTCATAATATTTCACAAGTTTTATTTCACATCTCTATCTCTGTATCTATATTTTCCCGTGGGCTATCCAAGCGAACAAAATTCAATCTTAGTCAATATTACTTTACATTTTGTATTGGGCCTCTATTATTTTGCGGCGCCCTAACACAATGTGCGTAGTGTGCGTATTGAGTGAAACAGTACTGGGTAAACATGTTATAATACAGGCACCAGCATATTCAGGTTCACAGTAGCCTACTACAGTACCTTCTCTGTCCTCCTCGCGCTGGTGGATGCCAGTTACAGATTTTTGGCTGACGATGTTTGAGGATTTGGTAGCAACTAGGGCTGTCCTGATTAATCGACCAAATCGATTACATCGATGATGTGTATACGTCAACACGTGCAACATACCAGCGAGTTGTTTTCAATTACGTCAATGACGTACGTCGACACGTACAACACACCGTTGGGTTGTGAACACGTGCAGCAGAAAAACAGAAAAGGCGTACCACACCGGCACCACGGCGATGAACGAGCACCTGAAGCGGCAATATTGTTCCGTTCATTCATCTCCGCATAGCGCTCTTACGCCGTTACGGCATTCACACACTAACACACACACAGAAGGGCGCATGCATAACAGCAGTGCATGGTAAAAGCGAAACTCATACGGTCTGATCGTTTTGCCAACTCCCATCTGGGCAGGGTTGGGAGGGTTACTTTAAAAATGTATTCCAGTACAATTACAAGTTACCTGTTAGAAAATGTAATTAGTACTAAGTACTACAAAATTAAAGTAATGTAACGGATTACATTTACCAAACATGCAAATTCAGTCACGCAGCCATCACGCATCAATCCACGCAGAGGAAACAGGAAATGAAACGCACCGAGCATCCGCTAAATTTCAAAAATAAAACACAGATAAGTCTTAAAGTGTGTTTTGCAACACCTTCTCATCACAATCCACGCCATCTAATTTACAGTACACAGATCAGCTGTTATTAAAACCCAACTCATAAGAAACAGGATTGTGATACTGGACCACCGCTCACATTAGTTACACAACAAACCGTTAACAATTAATCCACACTCAAACCGAAGCAATAATAATGTTAACTGTACTCTACGTTAGTATCCAAGGTTTACAACAGATATGACAGACAACCTGGGCTGTGTGTGTGTGTGTGTGTGTGTGTGCGTGCGCGTGTGTATATGCCGGTACAATCGTGTCATATTACGTGCGCACCTATCAACTGGACGTGTCACACCCGCGTGCTTTGACGCCTGTGCAGCAGACAGCGCCTGACGTGTAATGTAGTTTCCTCATTGACTTATAATGGCCCCCCGTTCACGCGCACGTTCACGCGTGATGACTGCTGCACGCCGGTAATCACACTACGCGTAGTGACCACGTGTAACATTCATGCGTTTTTTTAGCGAACACACGCATTAACGCTCGCATGAAGATGATTGAACATTTTTGTCAGGCGCTCACGCGTACGCGGAAACGACGTGCGCAAACTGTGTCACCAGAAGACAAGAAGCTGCGTTCGTATGAAGCAGATTGTGCATGTCTGTCTGTCACTGTTTGACTAATGTTGTTAGGAGTTCACACACGCGTGCGGTCGCAGAATCTATTGCTGCGCGGCCGGAAGTTGATCTGCCCGCTGCGCACCACTACGTGTAACGTGACGCGTAATGTAGTTGTTCTGTGTTCCATTTTCATCCAGTAGATGGTGCAATCGATCCAATACGAGATACAGATATATAGGCTGTTGCATGACATGATTTATTTGTTCAATGAAGACAGAGAGAATAATCCGTGTCCCAGCTGGCCACAGCGGCCGGCCGGAGCCACTCTCTCCACACCTTGCATCTGAGCCGCTGTGGACCGTGGTCCATATGCCATCCCTCCACCAGAGTTCCCCGGGTCACGCTCAAGGGGGCAGTTGTCGGTCTGAGAAATGAAGCTCACTTCCGCATTCAAAAAACTGCAATCCCCTCGGATTCCTCTGGGGGCTGGTGTCAGAAGGGAGCATTCTCCATAGACCCCCATGTTAAAATCGCCGACTTTACATCCTCAATAAACATGATCAAAGCCTGGTGTCAGAACGTTTTTTCATCTCAATCGATAGTTTCTACCCCCGCACACACTCTGAGGGGGGTGAATTTTTTTTAACTCTACCGTTTTACTGTTATTAGGTTAAAACTCTGGCCAATTAGGGCGCGGAAACGTTGAGTGACAGGTCCGAGCAGCTCCGTGGACAGCTGCTTCGAGGCCAGTGGGCGGGTTCTCGGCTGGCCAATCCAACATGGCGCTGTTCAGGCCGCCATATTTGAGTCACAAAAACGACTCCCCAAAACCAATGGGTGACGTCACGGACGCGACGTCCATTCTTTTTACAGTCTATGGTCACGCTGCTGCTCCGCCCCGCTGACCAGGCAGCTCACAGCAGCAGTGGCGGCTGCAGCGACGTCGCTCCCCGGAGGAGGCCGCTGCGAGCTGCCTGCTCCGCGGGGCGGATCAGCAGCGTGACCCGGGGAACTCTGGTGCAGGGATGGCATATGGACCACGGAGCTCCGGCCGGGGGGTGGGGGGGAGCGGACGCAAGCGGGGGGTGTGGAGAGAGTTGCTCCGGGACCTGGCCGCTGTGGAGCGAAGTTTCCAAATAAAAAAGTCAAAGACTTAATTTTCCACGTTATTCTGTTTTTGTTTCTTTTACTTTGCTTACACATGGCCTGCAGACACAAATGAATACAAACATTTGTAAGTTAACCATGCCCCCCGCACGTAATCAGTTCATTGACAACTGCTGGGACAGCTGGAGATGTGCGTTAGGTTTGTGCACCTGAATAGCTGCAACCAGAGGCTGCAACACACTCCCGGCCGAGGTTTTTTATTTTTTTTTTTTTACACTTTATTAATAATTATATAGATACTGTAACAAAACTGTCGAGCCATCAGGAAGGTTGAAATTGAAATATCAATGCAGAATCAGTGTCAACCATGGAGCATAAAAAGACATGACATCACTGAGCCTCCTCCTGTCTATAATATAATTATCTCATGGGTCTTTTCCTTTCTCCTTTTCCTTCTCCTTTTTCTCCTCCTTCTGCTTCTTCTTCTTCTTCTTTTCGTCCGGCAGGCAAAGTCTGGCTCACTGCTGCCTTCCCTGGTTGACTAAAATGAAAAGGCCAACTACATTACGCGTCAAGTTACGCGGAGTGGTGCGCACGGTGCAGATCAACTTCTGCTGCGCAGCAACAAAATCTGCGACCGCACGTGTGTGTGAACGCGTAACATAATTTGTCAAACAGTGACTGACAGACGTGCACACGCTGCTTCATACGTACGCAGCTTTTGTCACGCGTGAAATACCACCTGCACGTAACAACGCACGCACGCGTAACAAAGCGTGCACACACACGTCGCTGCGCGTCTTTCCGGTTGTTTTGATTTCGATTTCACCCCATAGTGTGTAAGAAAGAGAGGGAGAGAGAGAGAGAAAGTCTGTAACCTGCAAACTGTTAGCTGGGTCATTCCAGAATTGGAGGACATTTCATGTCCCACCCATTCATTTTCAATAAATCATGCATGAAATTCCAAAACTTGCATTTGTGGTGAAAATTATAATTACTCTGAGACAAAATATAAATAAAGTTATACAAAAACTGGTTCCAAAATATTATTTAAAATACAAAATAACTCAAAGCACCCCCTAAAATGGCCTTTTTCTCTTGTCCCACCCTCTTAATGGCCAACATGCATGTCAAATAAAGCGGTTAAAATAAGTTTAAAATTTTAATTTTTTTGTATGATTTTGTTGATTTATGTCTTTTGTAAGTGTAAAAACACTTAGTTTAATCATAAACATATTTTAAATAAAAGTAATTTTGCACTAAAGTTGTGTCCCACAACATCCACGCAACCCTGTTACCAAAACCTTTTTAGCAGAGAAGAAGAAGAAAAAGAAGTATGAGACACATGACACAAAATAATTTGTATTATCAAACTGTTAGATAATAGCATGGGTAGACACAAGGTAAGTCCTCTCTTCTATTTTTCATATTTTTCATATTTCGTCTGCCCTGATTGAGTGTGTCACTCTAACCAATGCAACCCTGTTACTCATATTACCAGAATAAGGCAAAATATTTTCAAAGTTTTCTTTGTTCCTTTAAATAACTAAGTTTGTTCTCAACCTTACAGTAACATTACATTCCATAGCTAGCATCTTTCTTCTGCTAAACAGCTGACATAAGCATTGATTTGCAACCCTGTTACTTCAGAGTAACAGGGTTGAGATTTATGTCATAATCTACAATCAAAAGTAATTAATCTATTCAACCCTGTTACTTTGTTCAACCCTGTTACTCTAATTTCAACCCTGTTACTGTGTAATTTATCTTAAAATTATCTTAAAGGGATAGTTCACCCTAGAATGATATTTCGCTCATTATCTACTCACCCTCATGTTGACTAAGGGCTGGAAGAAGTTTCAGATTCCTCCGTGGCTTCTCTGAGTTACAGGGGGTCTCGGCATAGCAGTGCATGTCCATATAACGGTTGCAAAGGGACACCGGAGCTCTTCGTAAAAAAACACACACAAAAAAACATCCAAATACCTCCATGATGCTCGTATGTAATGTCCGTCTTGTGCTGAAGCCCCAAATTGCGTAATTGTCCCGAAAAAAATTAAATAAGTCTATATTTTAAGCTTGTTTGTAGCGGAAGCTTCTCGAAGCTCCTCTTCCTGGTCCGTCCAAATCTCACGTGATTCGCAGTAACCGCACTGACGCATGCTGACGCCGGCGCAAATCACGCGAGATTTGGACTCCTATTGTCATTTTGGTAGTGTGTATGATTATTCATTATGTATTTTGGCAAATATTTATAGATAAATACTTATATAATACCTTTACAGGTTCCTGAGTATTGGTAACAGGGTTGCACCAAGCAGCACACACAATATATAAAATATCTAATAAAAAGTGTCACTTTGAGTCCTGAGCTGGTCAAACATAATTATTTGATGATTAATTACCTGTATTTCTTAAATATATAGCAGAAAATGATCAAATAAATAGTAAAATTTTGAGGTGTTTCAGTCCTTAAATGTCCTCCAATTCTGGAATGACCCAGCTACCGTAGCTCAGGCATCGGTCTCCCGTCAGGTAAAAGCTGCCGTTTATTCCTCAGATGAAGCTCATGAAGTTGTTGAGCCTCTCCGGTAGAGTTATCCATCACTGCAGTTGAATTAGCAGCTAAACTGCTGGACGCTAAAACCGAGGGTGCCGTCTGTGTTTACAATTCACTAAAGCAACGTGAACTTACGTACCGCTCACACTAGTAGAGTTACGCAATGAGGCAGCGTAGCAGCTCTGTGCCTCACCTCTGAAATACAACACTGTAAACCCAGATAAGTAGACTCTACTTAAAAAAATCAAGGTAACTCGTTGCCTTAAATTTTTTAAGTAATGAAGCATTAGTTGAGTAAGTGAACTGGACTACGTTCAATGTACTTGAAGCTCGTAATGGAATGGAATAGAACATTTAAGTTGAATGTACTAATAACCAAGTTACAGTAACTTAAGATACTTAGTTTAAACAACCATTCCCCACCCATTTATTTAACTCAGTTTGTTTAGTAAACATTACTCAATTACCAATTCAACTAAATTGTGTATTCTAATTGACCAAACTTAAATTTTTTAGTCCCTGAAACTCAAAATATGTCTTTCAATCAATAGAGCCATGTAAAATACATAAATAAAACTGCAACATTACATTGATACAATTTTTTTATTCAGCATATCTTTTTTTCAAAAACAAAGCCATGACCTGGCCAAAGACGTAGATTCCTCAGTGATGGCATGAACAGAAAAAAAATCTGCCTCACAAACTAGTACAATACAGCTCTCTTCCTCTTTACAGTACCTCCAATTATTACAATACTGTACTTTCAAATTCAAATCGCCTTTTCAAATTTGGCTGACGAATTGGCAAGATAAAACTCAGCCCTGCTGAACCGTGGCATCTTTACATTTACAAATAACAAATATCCATGGAAGAACAAAAAAGTGTGTGAGAATGAAAAAAGAGAGAACGGGAGGGTGAAAAAAATAACAGAGCAGATACCTAAATAAAAATGACAGTAGATACCCACTTGGAGTCCACACTCACCCCTCCTCACAACCCCCCATGCTTTCTCTAACCCTAATATAACATTTTTTTTTTAAATCTGTCCTTCTCTCCTTACCCTCTCTCTTCTCTTCCCTTCCCTTCAAAAGTTGCAACTAACAAATGTTGAAGAATATTATTACTGTCTTTTTTCTTTTCTGCTAATTTATAAAAACAACAACATCAGCAAAAACCTCACATTTGACTTGGGAAGAGGGGATTCTGGATCTTACATTACAAGCTGATTCTTGAGTGTTTGAAGTTTAGGTTTCAGATCTGTCTTACCTAAGCTCAGAAGTACCTGTTGAAAAAAATCAAAAGTGTTCTTCATGTACTTTGGGTAGTTGAGATGAAGTGCATAGGTCAAACCGAAGACAATGTACATGGCTTGGGGCAGGCTCTCAACATCCATCACAATGTTTCCCTCCAAGATGATTCCCACTGAGGATGCATTGTGGTGAAGGGACTGCGTGTGTGGAGTGATGTTTTCCGGTTCACGGCAAAGGATCCCCACTGGCACATCACTGTACGAACCTCCCTCATCATTAACATCCTGAAAGAAAGAATAGGGCACCGTCACATCACCATGACAACATATAGTGCTGCAAACAGCCTCAATAGGTACACAGCCCACATGTCTGCCCTGTTCAGTGTCCACCCACCGCCCAGTGCAGTGACCGCTACAGAAAATCACTCAGGACAGATGCAATAGGCATCCACAAATGATCTGGAGTGAACAAAGGTCACAATTTTGGAGTTTGCCTCTTCCAGATAAGTTTTTTTTCAAACAACAGAAACAATTAAAAAAAAAAAAAACTATTAACACATGCACACCCTAAAATAATACATATAGTAGGGAGAGAGGAGGGGAGGTAGAGAATGGGGGTAGCAAGGGAGGGGGAAAGGAGGAGAGGAGATAAAAAAGAAAAAGAAAAATCAAAGTTGCTTACAAAGCAAGCCTTGAAGAAGGTGGATGGATCATCGCCGAGAATGACAGGAAGACCCCTGAGGACCAAGCATCTGACTTCTGTCACATCCGAAGCCTGGTGGATTGAGAGGGCAGAGAGGACATCACACACTTAAAATAGGGTCCATGTGTTACCCTGAACACGATGTGCACACACATAATCAATAACACACAGCAAAATCATTTACAATCTGGACCCCACCTGTTCACTCATCAGGTAGTTATTTGCATCCTCATCTACAGATCAGCTACAGTATAGGAAAACCTGACAAACTAATGTAATGGATGGTAATTAATTACTCTTAGGACTGAGGAGTTAGTTTCGTCAACTCCATTAGGCTATATAGGCTACTAAATGTCAAGGAAAAGAAAGCACCTGCAAACAGGATAGCTTGCATTACCAGTACATTTATTTACATGTGTGTTCTTTCAAACTCAGACTGTTTTCTAAGACATAAATATAGATTTAAAATCAACTAACCTTTGTTTGTCGCATCAGGTCAGCCAACACCTGCCCTGTGAGCCCCCTCTTTGCCTTAAAAATTTCTATGAGTCTGGGACTGTGATGGTCAAGGGCCTCATAGAACTCATTTTTCAGGCTCTTGCCAGCCACCCTGCTGAACTCCAGACACACCTGAAACGTAAAAATACAAATAAAACATGTTCATGTTCAAATGAGTTTGTGATCGTTTTATCAACAGAGCAGTTCCACAAAATACAACATATGAGAAAAATATATAGGCCTACCTGGTGTTCAGTGAATAGAGCTGGCCAACGTTGACGTATCTCGTTGATCTCCGGCTTTTCCTTTACAACCTCATTTCTTCGCAGAGCGAATGTGACATCCATTTTTTGTTTGATGAGGACTCCATTTCGGATTTTCTTTTTCATTTCCTCCACAATGAGCAGTCGCGCATCCTCAAGGCTGGAGTCATCTTGTCCGTCTGGGTAATCTGGTAAATAGTTCACCTCTCCTCTCCTTGGCTTTTTTATGCCCTTGTTCGGTGGGTTTCCACCAGGAGAGTGTTTTCCTTGTTTCCCGCTGTTCACGGTGACATCACGGTGACCCAGCTGACGCATTTTTGTTCTGTAATTACCCATCTTAAATTTCAAGCTGTTTTTCCAACCGCTCCAGCCTGACACTGATCCTTGCTCTTTGAGACATGGGTGTGCTCGCACCAGAGCTGAGGCAACAGCTTCAAATTCTGCATTTGTTGGATATGCTTTCAAGGCATATATGGTCTCAGCCAGCCTCTCCAGGATGTCGTGTTTGAGCTCCTTTGACGGAATGAGGTGCGATCCATCCTTGAGATGGAGCAGATTTGCTTGACGCAGCCTGTACTCGACATCCACAGAAAATTTTGGTATATACAGATCGAATTCCTCTGGCCACTGGCGTTGTCTTTCCTGAGAGGAGTCGGAGAGGATGTCTGTGTCTGCCTGGCTGTGTGTGTCGCTTAGTTCTTCACTTGATGTTAACCCTGGGATGGGCACCTCCACAAGACTAAGAACTGGAATGATTTTAAGAGTGGGTCGCTCAGGCAGCTCTGAAATCTCTGTTAGATTGCACAGTTCGTTATCAAAATTGGGATCTTTAAACTGTAAGCTGAAGCTATAGTTTATTTGAAGAGCATCTTTAAGGGAGCCAATCAAATGCTCAACTGTGTCAGGCTTTGTCTTCAGTTCCACCTTCCTTATGTCTGCTTCAGTGAGGATAACTCTCACAAGCATTCGCTGCTGTGCTGCCATCTGGGGAGAAAGAGAGAGATTGTTCAGCACAGAATATAACGTTTGAGAGTCACCATTAGTTTCCCACTTATTCTGTATGCGGAAAGGGGGAAAACATCGTTAAGCTCTGACAGCAGTACCGCACACAGGGGCACGGTTACATCAGGGTAGCAAACTTCATATGATCTAAGGTGCTCGTGGTACCATGCACTCATTACTCTGCACACAAACATGATTTCTGTATGAACTGCAACGATGTGTGTGATCTGCCTAAACTCAGGGAGACCTGAGCAGGATCCTGCAGAGACCACCATATCTGCCTTGTATGTAACTCCATCTAGACAGACAGATGATGCTACAAGAACTGCTGTTGGCTTGTGGATTTTCTGACTGAATACTCTCTGGATGTTCTCAGGGAAAGATGATACAGAGACCGTAGTGACCTTCTCCATCTCAACAGAAGGTTTGAAAAATGAACTTGAGTCTAAATGATAGCTGATTGCTTTTTGATGTTTCACAGCAAGTGTTAAGGCTACATTCCTGTAGTTCTGAGCATCACGGATAATCTTTTTGAAAAATTTGTGCTTTCCTTCAAAGCGCATAGTCCAAACATCACACAGTGGACCAAATGCTTTGATAAGTTGAGGATAATGTTCAATAAAGTGGTGTTTCGGTCTCAATCTAAACTCTGGGAATGTAGACTGCAGTAGTTCTCTGTGTTCAGCTAACTTGCACTCCAGGAAGTAGAGTGTTTCTTCAGTAAACCTGGGGGCGACTGCTAACTCCACAATGTCTTTGACAAGCATGAGAACTTCCCATGCCTTTTCCCCAGGAGGAACATACTGGCCAACAAGAAATGGAAGGAGCCTAATTAGGCACCAGTTCTCATGCGCATTTCCCCCGGTTGTGCCTTTTGTGGAGAAGCCTTTTGTAATTGGCTGTGGCTGATCAGTTTTGTCAGTGAAGGTGTATGTAAATGACCTGATAGCCTGATTCACTGTTTCAAGATTGAAATATCCCTTGGACATCAGATCTGAAAGGCACAAAGACAACTCTATTGGGACGATGCCCTCCAGAAGATCATGCATCAGGTCAGGAGGATAACCTTTTACAACATGAAAGTGTTCCAGTTTTGCAGTCAAGGGGCATTCTTTTTTCACACCATATGTTCTGCTCAGTTCTGGGTTTTCCATCACTTCCTGCACTTGTTTGTCATGTCTGTCTTTGTCTCTAAGCTCAAAAGCACCGGAGCGCACCTCTTGTTCTTGAGTGTCACTTCTACTTGCCATGCAAACTCTGCAGAATTTATCAACAGAGAAGCTCTCATAGAATCCAGCTAGTGCATGAGCCCCTAGGTTGTCAGCAGCTACGTATAAGACAGTTCCTTTCACACTTGCACCCAAGGCCTCAATGTAAACACCATCTTTTTCTAGTGACATCAGATCATGTATAAGTGGCTCCAGCACTTTAGCATAACCACATTCTTTTACAGTGGTTGTGTTGCATATAAGAGCAAGCTGGATAGAGTTGAGTGATGCTCTATATTTTGCTGGCATATTGGCAATTACCCAGTACACCGCACACATCTTGTGTTTTTTCTTTGACGTCCCCAACGGATTGGCGACTTCAAAGTCATCGATGTACATCCCAATGGCAATTGTGAACTCATCATTAGTAAGAAGGCCATTTTCTCTGAAGTATATACCATCTACATGAGTTCTGTATTCATTTGGAACATGTATTTCTTCAGACATTGCTTTATCTAAAACATCTGTCTTGCTCAGCAACTTCTGCAGCATTTGCTGTATGGGAACATATACAACCGATTTTTGATCTTTGTCAACTACATACTCTACAGGCATCACCAGTGGAAATTCTTTAGACACATACGATGCTCTCCTTTTTGTGGTTGCTAGGGAACCATCTTTGCCGCAAAATGTTGTCATTACGTTGGTCTCTGAAACAGCACTGCTCACCTGTTTCACAATCGACTCATCTATCTCAGAATCATACTCCTGAAGAATCATCTTCACCTTATGCTGCAGAAGTGGCTCTGACAAATAATGTATATCACAAAGCTGTTTGATAACTTCCTGTACAGAGCGCTCAGGTATGTGGAGAATAGTCTGCATCTTTAAAAAAAGAGCAGCCAAGTTGTGCTCCAACTGCTTTTCTAAATTATGAAGATTTATCTCTGAAACTTCTTCACTGACATCATCTATCTCCCCCATGTCTTCAATTGGCAATGACTCATCTGCAACATCACTGTCTTTGTTTTCATCACTCATGTCAACATTAACTATTTCTTTCTTGTACATCTTCCAGTTGTCTTCTCTATGTGCTTTACTTTTATGTGCATTAAGAGTTGAATACACACTGCTCTCAAATCTACAGCCTGCATATGGACACTGAACCTTTTGGTTAACTTTCAAGTGTCTGGTTCGGAGGTGAGTGAAAAATTCAGATTCGGAGCAGGGCTCACTGAAGTCACACAACTGACAGCTGAATTTGAGCGCTTCATTTTCTCCTGGTTGTTCCTCATCATGAGTTTTAGAGTGAATACGAGATATGTGTGCTTTAAGGTTATTTAAGGACTTGAATGTGCACAAACAGTCCTGGTGCAAACAGGGAAATGGTACTGTTCTTGTGTAACTTCCATGTTTTAACCTGTAGTGTTTAAATAGTTGTGCCCTTTTCTCACTGATAAAACCACAATATTTACACTTCCACTCCATCTTCAGCTAGCTACAGTTAGATGAGCTAAGGAAAAATGACAGTTAGCTAACAGTGTAAAGCTTCTGAAAATAACAATTTGAAATTGGCTCTCCAGATGAACACAATAGCCACAGAATTAACTAAATAATAAAACCTTTAAGACGCATGGCAGCTAAGAGTGGGACTAATGGCCAACTAACAAAAAAAAACCCCAAATAAATCAAGAAAATAAAGCTAATAGCCTAATGTGAGTTAGTGTGCACCAACTTACCAGGATGTTTGTAGCTCAATGGCTAAGCTAGCTGCTTCACCACCGTCTCAGTTCAACTGCAACAGAAAAGAAGTGTCATAGTCGAGCCGACACATCAGCTCCGTGTAATGTTAAAAGCAGCCTAACATAAAGACTTCTAGCTGAGCAGTCCGGTCATTAAACTTTAGCTTTGCGCCGCCGATGTCTGCTTTGTCTTCGTGGGGGCCTCCAGGGGGAACAAATGCGGACTGTAACGACCGCGGCGGACTCGCCAGACACGTCGGGGCAAAGCTCAATTCAATTGTTATGACCGGGGCCGGGCGGGCTCGTGACTCCTGTCTTACAATTTACTCCGAAAATAGAAAGCTTCTGCGCAAACTTACCTGGACGTTTGCTGGACTGTGGTCCGTGGTGGAGTTGGGTAGCTCGTTCACAGGCTCAGGTGTCTGGTTCAGGTTCAGGCGTCTGGCCGCTCAGCTAACCGTCTCACTCGCGAGAACTAGAATTTTGGCGGGTGGTGACTGTTGGTGACGTCAATGCGTTTCAAACAAGCAAAACTTTATCATATTTAGTTGTCTGAGCTCAAACCGAAACCGCGACACTCTGAGACACAAACTTGTGTAGCCAATGAAATGGCAGAACCGAGACACACCCATTCCAGCGCTCCGGTCGCTGTTTTTTCTTTCTTTTTTTTTTTTTTTTTTTCCTTGTCGGACACGTTCTTCACTCACACACACATCACATAGCCAGAGCACTGGCCTGCACAGAGTTTATGAAATAGATTTTTCAACAATTTGGTCGGGTTTTACCGTTATGCCCGTTTATGAGGAGGGAGAGACTGAGCTGAGGCTGTGTGTGTGTGTGTGTGTGTGTGTGTGGGGGGGGGGGGGGGATTATTTAAAAACTACAGTTTACTCAGAATTATTAATTAATGTAAAGAAATGACACAGGTTTAAGTAATACAAACTCAGCTTGTTTGAGTAACACACATTGATTGGATTTAAAATCACAATTACTATAAGAATGGGCTTGAAAAAGTTCACCTAAATCAGAATTAACAAGTAATGTCAATAAATTGGACACATTTAAGTAACATGAACTCAACCTGTTGAGTCAAATCAAAATCTGGGTTTACAGTGAACGAGACGGCGAGTGGCTCTATAGCCTGTGGTTGATTTTTAAAATGTGAAGTAATCAGCCAAGTAATCTCCGTTTTTATCAAATGTATCGGTAATCTGATTACGGGTTTTTTTTCTGTACTTGTAACGGACTACAGTTACCCTTTTTTTGTATCCTGATTACGTAACGCCGTTACATGTAGTCCGTTACTCCCCAAGCCTGCATCTGGGGCAGGCCCTTCAAGGTGGGAACTTAAATGTACCAGCACCATGCCCACTCCCCTCAGCACCCGAGTTGGGGCAGATGCCATTTGTGATTGTAGCAGATGAATGGCTTGATGAAGACCTTTCTCCTCCGCCCTTATCCTGGGAGACATCTGCCAGGCCAGACATCTGCCTTTGGCATTCTCAGCCAGTGTCGGAGAGTGTATCAATACCGGCCGCAAGTCAGATAGCATCATCAAAGCCACCTGCATCCTCACAAACCACCTCTGTGGTGCTGATGGAACCCAGAGTGCTGACGTTGATGATGGTTCAGATGCTGTGGATGGCAGTGGCCTTAGTGCCATCAGGAGTCTCCGAGGCAACAGAGCATCAGCAAGCACTGAGGGTGCGGAATACAGTCCGCCAGCATTTCACCTAACCTGCTGGCCAAGTCCCGTGGCAGTATGACCAGGTGCACCGTGGACTCCCTTGACTTTTCCACTGTGCAGAATTTTCTGGTTGCTAGAATACCCTTGTAAATATTATTTAATCTACTGTTTAGGTTGTAAATATTCATAATTTGTAATGGTTTCCATGTTAAACTGTTTTTATTAATTTTAAACTTAAAGCAGAAGTAAGCGGAATTTTTGTGTTAATATAAGTCTTAAATAGTTATATCTTCCAACGGCAATCACTTACATAGAGTGTTTGGTCTGAAACACGGGTCTGTCAGTCACTCTGCTCTGCTGTAAGCCGAGGAGAAAACTTTGCTTGTATCCTACAACCTTTATCCAATGAGGAGAGAGAACGGCATAAAGGGGCGGTCCTCTCTGTGTGTGCAGCCAAGGGATGTGCGTGAATGTGGTGACGTAGGGACGAGGGCGGGGACTGCTAGCTCCATCGTCTGACAAGAAGTTAGCCAAAACGACCGGATCGCTTACTTCTGCTTTAAAGGTGTACAGAAAAGAAAATTGAATTTAAGCCCACTCTGGGTCATAAAATTAGTGTAATAACTCATCTATCAGACGATGTAGGCCAAACTTTGTGCAAAATTCTATTTTTGAGTAAATCCGGCATGAAAGTGTGTATTTTAGTGTAGTTTTTTTTTCCGCATTGGATAATGCAGGCGCACGGATTATACGTCAGCCTGTACACGATTCACCAGCCACTGATATTGGATCCGTAATCCGTCATGCAAACGTCTGAGACACGCACACACACACGGAGCTCGGGCTCGCCCCAAGCTTTGAATATCCCGCCCGCTCGATAACGACCAATCAAATTCGTTTTCCTTACTCGGGTAAACTCGTGTTGCAGCTCGTGACAACTCGGCGCGACAAACAGGACAAACGGCCATTTCTGTACACCTTTAAGTGTTATGAATTTATTTGAATCAGTAAGTATTAAGTTAACACAGAGGTGTTAACTTAATACTTACTGCTTCAAATAAATAATTAATTATTTACACAATTAATTCATTCATTCATTCATTTTCTATACTGCTTATCCTGCACTTGGGTCACAGAGCTGACTTTGGGTGAGAGGCGGGGTACACCCTGGACAGGTCGCCAGTCTATCACAGGGCTAATATTTACACAATGTCTTGTTAAAATAACGTTCTTATTAAGTATCATATATCTAGGATTTAAAGGTGTTGGCAAGGAAATATATACAGGGAGAAAAGGTTACTTCACCAGATGATAGGAAATCTTTATTTTTGATGCACAACTATCCACCAGGAACAGTGTAAGATCAATCACAACTGTGTGAATTGTGAGTGTTCTGGCTCTGAATATCCAAATTCTGCTTGAAAGACAAGCTCTTGCATTTTCATTTCCAGCCATGATTGCTTAGCCAGAGACAGCCTTCTCATGGCCGGAGCAAGACTCATGAGAAAATGATGAATGTCATCTCTTTCCTGCCGCTCTTTAGCACACTGCTTCCTTTCTTTTCTCTCCAGATATTCTTGGAGTAAATCCCTGCTCCTCCTTTTAGGTGCCCTTGCAGCAGTAGCAGCCTCTGCCTCACTCTCCTCTGACTCTTGCCCTGTCTCCTCCATCTCCTCATCCTGCTGTGGGAGGTCCAGATTGCTGTGCACCCTGTCCGAACATATGATAAGTGTCCTCCTCTCCTGTGTCAGCTGAATGAAGTCCAAAGGAGGACTGTGTACCCTCCATCCAAACCTGTATTCTGTATTAACTTGTGTGATAACTACAAAAATGAATAGTTTTTAATTTTTTGTGTAAAAAAAACAGACAGGTTGGGACGCCTAGTGGCACAGTGGGTTAAGCAGGCGCCCAATGTGTTGAGGCTGTGGCCCTCGTGCAGACGGCCCCGGTTCGAATCCCGCATCGGACGGCCCTTTCCTGCGTGTCATTCCCCATCTCTCTGCCTCCCCATTTCCTGTCTCTCTCAACTGTACTGTCAAATAAAGGCATGAAAAAGGCCAAAAAATATATACTTAAAAAAAAACAGACAAGTAAACAAAAGGGAAAATTCACTTATCTCTTGAAATCGGCAATTGATAGAGAGTAAATCCAAACTAATTTTTCATTGCTGTGTTTTAGTTTAATTATCTGATATGCTGAGGCATACATCAGGCTGAAAATGACTGCATTGTGCAAAAGCAGTGAAGAATATAATCAATTCAATAGTTATAAAGTGTGTGTATGTAGCCTACTGAGGTGGACAGTGTCTTACAATACCAAACAAAACAGTGTAAACTACATTGCATATTTGTTGAATCTAGTTATCACACAAGTTGAGAACAGCTTTGGACAGAGGGCACATTTCATTAGTGCACAGTCAGTTCCAAATTACACAACTCAATTTATTGTACAAATGATGTACAGTACATCATTTACCCACATGATACAAATGAAAAGTAATGTGTACTAATTAACTGTCTAACAGACCATATAGGAGAAAGACTATTTGAAAAAAAATGTGCTACCTGTAGACACCCTGCTTGACTATGAACTACAGGTAAACTAAGCTGTGGATGTGTCCAGGAAAGACATTACATCTATGTATTTCCACTCCCTCTTTGCTTTCCCTGCCTGCCCACTCCTTGTCTCTTTTTCTTCCCTCTTCTTCCATACATGTCGCTCAGGTTTTTCCACAGTCTCTTTGCATTCTCAACTAAAATCATAAAAGGTACAACATTAAAATTACCATGTTTATCATGTTTGTTTACGTTAGCAAAACTGGCATTGTTGTGCCACTGCCTTCTTGTTACCAACTCTACTACATCTAACAACAACTCACTGTCTTGATAGCCGAGATGTTTGGCGATGCTTTGCCACACATTATCCTTCAATTCGTTATCCTTGTAATTTTAGTGTCCCTTGTCAAATACGGTAACACAGGGTGATGAGAGACGCAGGTTATCAGTAGATCCGCCATTGTTGTCACAGTGTTACGTTACCTTTTTTCACGCTACATGACTGGTTGATGAGTATAGTCGCCGGGCGAAAGCTCAGAAAAATCGACCTCGCTGCGAAAAAAACAAAACACATTCACGGTGTGAAAGGACTCGTGATGAAAACTGGGGTTCGGAAAAAAAATGTTGACGCGCTTATTATTCGCACGAAAAATACGTCTCAGGGGGCGGTGCGTGGCGCAGTGGTTAAGGCGGCCGCCCCATGTAGAGGCTACAGTCCTCAACGCAGGCGTCCCCGGTTCGAGTCCCGCGTCGGGCAGACATTTCCTGCATGTCATTCCCCCTCTCTCTGCCTCCCCCTTTCCTGTCTATCTCTACTGTGTGTGCTATCAAATAAAAAAAAAATAAAAAAATACGTCTCAGGTGTGAAAGGGCCTTTAATCACAGGTTACGTGCCACAGGCCTTTAACTCTTTGACTGCCAGCCATTCTCACAGCAGCTACCTCCAGCTTGCCAGGCATTTTCCAGCTTTTTGACTGATTTTCTTTGACCCACAATATATTATGTACTCTTACTACATACACATTCAACCCATCAAATGAAAGAAGAGAATCCCTTCTTTCCAGCAAAAAAGACTGTGTGTTTCTATGGGTTAGTTTAGCCCAAAAAGCCATTTTGGCACCAAAATCAAAACCAAAAAATAAGTTTTTGTGTTTACCGTCATTTTCAGGTGTACCAGTACAATTTGCTCCATTATATTTTGCTTTAGTGACACCTCAACATCTCTTCTATTGCTAACAACAACAAAATCAACACTGACAATAAACAAGAGGTTAGGGTTTACAGGACGCGTTTGTGTCACGGTCTCGTGGTGCCACAGAGACGAGAGCTGTGACACCGGGTCCGAGGCTCTGATCATGCAGGTTTGGTTTTCAGCAGTGATGTGGAAGGCAGAGAGCCTCCACTCTCCCACAAGTCATTTATCTAACATCACAATTAGTCCCAAGCTGTATAATGACAGTAAAAATGAAACATAAATATAAATATCCTGCATAGTTCTTCTGCTCTGTGCTACTCCGATCAGAGCGGCGTCCATAGCAGCGGCCTATTTAAAGGTTTTGGTGATTCCTGATTGGACGGAGGGGTGGGTGCTTATCGGTTGTGCAATTGAAAAGAAAATCATAAGTCCAGCCGCCTGGAATGGTAACTTTATAGGTGAAGAGAGGAGCGCATTTGATTGGTTTAACCTGCATGACTTACTGGCAAACACAGACACGTTGTCCTGGTAGGCCTGGTTCAGCGTGTAGTTCACAATGCTGTCCTCATCAGGAAAGCCCTTGAAGACATCCACACTGACCTGAAAACACAGCAGGAATTAATAAACCATGAAACTGCAACACTGGCATGTTTGCAGTGGAATCAGTCATGTTTTTTTTGCCTTTCCTGTCTCTTAAAGGGACAACAAGGAGTTTCTATTTGGTTATAAAAAAGTCTCACGTTAATGTGGATGAATCTCCGCTACCCACACTTGTTAATGGGCCCATTTTCGATAAATATATCGTTTTGTCTCTATCGTTATTTTGTTATTATTAGTGGTGGCGGAAATGCTGGTCGAGCCGACCAGTGTTTCCTTCGTGGCAGGTCATGAGAATAACGCAGCCGAATCGCTGTTTATGGTCGGAACTACGACGGTATGTGAACCTCTTTGAACCTCTGACTTTAATTATTGATGAATGAAAACATGAGTCCGTCTTGCGCCGGTCAAAGAAATTTACGGTGCGTGCGGAGGCTCATAAATGTAGTGTGAAAACGCTTCGCTTTTCCAAAACTCCTCGTTGTCCCTTTAACTGATATGCCAGTGGTAGTTTATTAGAGTCTGTTTGCCATCTTAGATTCATACCACTGGTATTTGGTAATGGGAAGCGGGGATACGCCATCCGTATTTTTCTTTTTAGCATAAAAAAAAACCGACAACTACAGTAAAACTGATAAAGCAATGGACAGAATATCTGATAATTTGCCTGAAATGCCAATTTAAGGTAGTGCTGTTAAAATACAGGATCGTCCTGTGTTTAAAATTAAACAGTGAATCCTATATTGAGCCAATACGGGACAGGGTTTGTCCTGTATTTCCAAGTTGTCTTGAATGCAGCATCATCCCACCCACAAGACCTGTCTATCTCTGTCCGTGATTGGGTAAAACCTGCTGCCATTGGTGGTTTGATCACAGGGTTACATGCTGTCATTCTGACATTCCACCATTCCGTCATACTGCTATTCCGACATGCGAACATCCCACCATTCCGACAAATATGCGTTTCTCAACAGGTGACTGCCTTCTTTAAGACATTATACTATTTTATTTTTTATTTGGAGAGGACAGTGCACATTAATTAACTTTTCTGTAAAAGTGCCATTGTTAGCCAGAGGCTAGTTTTCAACTGCGGTCCTCCGGCAAGATGTTAAAAAGCCATTAAAATATACAAAAGAAACACACGGATCATAATACATAAAAACAGGGACACAGGAGAGGACATAAAAATTAGCGCAAGAATAGAACATATCCAAACAGAAACCAGCAGACAATGACACTAAATGAGAGACAATTAATATGATACTATTAAAAACAAAAACAACAAATAGACAATAATACACAACAAAAAAAACAGGATGTATAGTGCAATTAACCCTTATGTGGTGTTCGGGTCAAATTGACCCGTTTCAAATTTTTACTAAAAGAAAAAATATACAAGGATACGACTTTTCGACCTGAAAATCCATGGCCTTGGCTTATTTTATGTGAAGAACGTGTGAAAGAAAAAAAAAATATTGACATGGTATGCTACAATACGCCTACGCATTTATGTCCTTCATAGGATGTTCGGGTCAATTTGACCCGGATGAAATACATTGACTGACAGACAGGCAGACACACACACACACACACACACACTTACATGGACGCAGACACACACAAACACACACACACATATACAAACACACACACGCACACATAAACACACAGAGACACACACACACTTACATGGACACAGACACACACAAACACATGGACACACACGCACAGACACACAGAGACACACACACACTTACATGGACACAGACACACAAACAACCACACACAGAGACACACACACACACACATGCACAGAGACACACACACACTTACATGGACACAGACACACACACACACACACAAACGCACGCACAGACACACAGAGACACACACACACACACACTTACATGGACACAGACACAAACACACGCACACACAGAGACACACACACACTTACATGGACACAGACACAAACACACACGCATGCACACACAGAGACACACACACACACACTTACATGGACACACACAAACACACGCACACACAGAGACACACGCAAACACTAACATGGACACACACGCACACACACAGACACACACACTTACATGGACATAGACACACACAGACACACAAACACACGCACACACAGAGACACACACACACTTACATGGACACAGACACACACACTTACATAGACACAGACACACAAACACGCACACACAGAGACACACACATGGACACAGACACACACGCACAGACACAGACACACACAAACTTACATGGACACAGACACACACAGACACACAAACACACGCACACACAGAGACACACACAAACTTACATGGACACAGACACACAAACACACGCACACACAGAGACACACACACACTTATATGGACACAGACACACAAACACGCACACACATGGACACACACACGCACAGACACAGAGACACACAAACTTACATGGACACAGACACACACAAACACCCCAAGGCTTTACTATAGTGGATTTTTTACATACATTATAACTTTATCACAAAAAACGAATGACACTTCCATTGTTAAATGTGATCTAGCAGAGATTAATTGCAAACATGATTCATGTATGTTATCTATATTGTTTGGAACTGAGATAAAGAAAATATATGTTGGAGTTTTTTTATGTAAATATTTAGTTCTATATTTCTTTTAAAACCAACAATAATGTTCCGGGTCAATTTGACCCGAACAGTTCCAAAGGGTCCAAAATGTGAACATAACACAAGGGTTAAATAAATTTGGGTAAGATTAACGGTCAGGGATGGATAAATGAGATGGAGGTGCAGCAAGGCAAAGACCAGAGCAGGGTTTCTTGATGGAGTTGTGCTAAAATGGATTGAGAAACACAACAAAACCAAAGAAACCAAAGACAATACAGTGTAATAAAGTGCTAAAGTGTTCATAAATTGGGCGAGAAAAAAACTGTCAGGGATGGACAGATGAGATGGGGGTGCAGCAATGCAAGAACCAGAGCAGGGTTTCTTGTTTGGATCGAGAAATACAACAAAACCAAAAACAGTGTAATAACACAGTTACTACAGTGAACAAGTAAAGTGTTGCAGTGCTTGTAAGAGTGAGGAATACCCACATGGTTGTGCGTAATTACGCAGCAGAGTGCAGACAGGGACTAGTCTGCCTGTCTAGCCTCTACCTGCTCTTTTTACTAAACTTAACCAACTCCTTTCTTCATAGCCTAAGCCCAACCAGTGCAAAATCTTTTGGGGAAAAAATACGCTATTAAAGGAATTGTCGGAAAGGCAGGATATTTTTAAAAATAAAAAAATACCGTCATTCTGACCATAGGAGGCAAAAATTGTCGGAATGATGGGACGTTTGATAGAAAATTAACTGTTGCCATTTAGACAATTAGAGGCCTATGTCGGACTGGTGGGATGTCGGAATGGTGGTTGCCCCCCTGATCACAGACGAGGGGGGAAATTCAAGCACTCGGCTTAACAGTGTCTGTGACAATGACTATAGTTGTAAATTATGTTGGTGAGTGTTATTCCTTTTCCTTTTCAAAAAAAAAAAAAAAAAAAAAACAATTTCCCAATTTGGGGGAAATTGTTTTTTTGTTTTTACATCTGATAGGGGTCTTACGGACTGTTCTATGACCCCTCTACCCTGGGGTTATTTCAGAGTGGATGGATGAAAATAAGTATAACAGTCTGTACTGACGAACATTTGCAATTGTTTGAGCTGCCTTTTTTTTCTTGAAATTAAAATAATTGAGGTTTTCATTGACATGAAGCATGCCCATGTGTGCCAGTGTCTTAAAACTGATGAAATATTTTGTGAAATCGAGAGAGATCTGGAGTAATGTTTACAATTTTCAGCCACATTTCTGCCTGCTGTTAATATACTCATGATCAATTTTCATTTGCCATCTTTGATAGTGTTGTCTTGTCATGTCATCCCTTTACACACCATGCAACATTACTCTTGACTCACAATCATTTAATTTCTGTGACATTTTCATTCTGTTCTGATTCAGACAGACATCCTATTATTGTGTGGATTTGCCTCCACCTAGTGGACACAGTTGACAATGCATGTGAAAATTCAGTAAATCTTGTCTGTGGCCACATAGTATGTTCCATATTTGTTCTTTTTTAAACTGGATTTTGTTTAACATTATTAGTTTGATTTAAAAGAAAATCTCAGCAGCAACAACACCAACCTTAGACATGAAGTGCGTCCAGCCACAGGCAGCATTATCAATGGTGTCCAGTTGCTCCAGCAAAGTCGAGGTGTTGGGAAGACTGAAGTTTCCTTCCATCAGACCTTGCCTCAGCTCACTGTCTGTGCCATTCAACATCTTAGGGTGCTGCTTAAGTTCTGAGGACAACTGGAACAAGAGGAGAAAGAAAAAAAAAGATCTGTAAACACACAACCTAAAAATGACCTTTCCATGATGTGATAGTTTTGTATAATTTCTGTCAAAAGATTATTTATTACAGAGTACAGACATGTATACCTGCTGTAGCCACACCAGATGGCTGTGCAGTCGGCCCTCCTCCAGAGAAGTCCTGAGCTGGGCAGAGATATTCAGCCACACCCGGGTGTAGTGTGTCACGTTCCCAACAAAAGCAAATGTCTCATTTGCCTAGGTGTAATAAATTTCCATTAGTTTTTGTATGAATACACTAATCTCTCCAACCACAATCCTCACATATTCTCTAGTGTCTCCACCATCTTTTGCACACTGGCACAGATGGGGGACTGTATCAGAAAATCCAACACACAAAGGGTCTAAGGGAAGACAATGTTGTTATGATGCTTTGTAAAGCCCTATGAGACAAACTGTTTGTGAAAATGGGCTATACAAATAAACCTGCATTGTCTTGCCTTGTCCAATATGTATTAACCAAAAACAATGACAAACATTGCACAGAAAACCTCAAAAGTCTCATTAGGCTTTAAAAAAAAATGTGCATGTGTCTTGCAATATATACATTAGTACGTAGTAAAGAAAGTAAAGAAATAAATCTTATAAAATACAGTTTTGTTTAAGAGAGCAAAAAATGGACACTAGATGCTGCGATATTACTGTTGTGGTCAATTTCTGAGATTTGAGAGGCTGCCATACTGTGTAATGTTTGACTGATTGCCTGGTTACACTGCCGCTTAAGTTTGACGTGAGTGGAAGGAGTGGGGCAGTGTGGGAAAAAGCCAGCAGGGAGTCTTGTGGACTGGTAAGGCAGACGCCCAGGAAAAAGGAAAGTGATTAAAAGACAGGAAGAAGCACCCTTAACCTCCAGAGTGAATTTTTTTATGATTAATATTTTATTGGGATTTTTGAATATCACACATGTGGAAATGTTGATTACAAAACAATATTGAGACTTGTATACAGAAAGTAAGCAATAAACTATGTTATACAATGCTTGCACTCCAGGAAAAGGAGAAAAACAAAAAAAAAAAGCAAGACAAGAACAATCTAACAAATAAAACAGGACAGCACAACAGCAATACAATAAAATGAATTAATTAGTTAAAAAAAAAATTTTTTAAAAGGGAGAGGGATGTAAAAGACAAATAATAATAACAGATCATAACGTGTTACATGCTCAGCGATGCTAGGTGTCGTGTTCAGATTGGTTACCATATCTCCTACACAGGGTCTTTCATATTGGACAAGTATCGTTCCCATTTCAAATTGAAGCTTTCCACTCTGTTTATTAGTCTGTATGATAGGCCTTCCAATGCAGCCAGTTTGGCTAAATGAGTGTGCCAGAGGCTGACAGGGGGGGGCGATGACGCCTTCCACTCTGAAACAATAAGTTTGCACCCCAGCATCAGTGCCACCTGGACAACGTGGGATGGGAGGTCATCAAGTTGGGATGGGTCCCCCAGAATATACAACCTCTGGGAAAAGGGAATATCATGTCCTATAATCATTGTGACGTTATTATGAATCTCAAACCAGTAGTCTTGTATTTTTTGACAGCTCCACAGCATGAGTCAAGGTGCCTTCCCCGCTCTGGCATCTCCAGCAGTCTGGGTTTTGTTTTAACTTAACTCTATATAGCTTGGAGGGGGTCCAATAGACTCTGTTCAGGATCTTGAATTGGACAAGCCTAGTTCTGAGTTCCCTGGACATCTTTTTCCTGTTTTGTAAGATCCTACTCCACTACATTTTTTTTGGAAAGCTAAGTTTAACTCATTGAGTGCCAGCCCTTTTATAAAATGGTCAGTGCCAGGTGCCAGCGTTTTGGGTCATTTTGAGTAATATTTCAAGACCCACGGAATATTTTGTACTATGACTCTGAAAACACCAAACAGCTCAAAGGAAAGAGGAGACTCTCTATTTAACTAGGGAAAAAAACCATTTGTTTGTACCTTGTTCCATTCTTGATTTATCTTAAGTTGAATAGAGCCTAGTTGCACCAAAAAGACCACAAGACAAAGCTGAGAAAAATGCATTTTTGTGAAAGAGAGTCTCTCAAGAAAAACTGTGATTTATCCGTTTTAATTTTGGCTTCAAAAACATGTAAGACATCTGAAAATTTAATTTCACATGTTTTTTCTTTGTACAATAAAAAAAAAAAAACTAAAATACAACAAGTAGGAGTCCGACTCTGCAGAGTGATGCCTGCTCTCCTCCTTCTCCTCCTGCAGTTGCTGCACCCTCACCCCTTCACCCCTTGTTCCGGGTTCTGCCCGTCGTTTTTCTCTAGAAATAGAAACTTTTTCCAACTTATTTAACTCCGTACCGATCGCGCTCGTCTTCTCCTTCTTCTTCACTTCTTGCTCTGATCTACAGTCTTCTTCATTCTACACATCCCAGAAGCCCCAAAATTACTCACAGTGCGCGCGACAGCGTCCCCCTTAACCAGCCGCAGAAAACTGCGTTTGACATATATGTACGTCAATGGCACTCAAGCGTTGGATTTTGATTGACGTACATATACGTCAATGGCACTCAATGAGTTAATATCACTATCCACACCCAGGCCCGATCACTGCCAGACCTGTTGAATCAAGAAATCATTCAGTAGAACCTGTCTGACACAGTAAAAGTAGGCTGAGAGATCTAAAAAAAAACAACATAATACAACACATAATACTATGAAAAAAAAACATCTTGATGATCCCAGAGACTTTTAGGAAAATATTATGTGGACTGACAAGACTAAAAATGTGAATTCTTTGGAAGGTGTGCATCCTGTATCTAGTGTAAAAGTAATACAGTATTTCATCAAAAGAGCATCATACCAACAGTTAAACATGGTGGTGGTAGTGTGATGGTCTGTGGCTGCTTTGCTGCTTCAGGACCTGGACAACTTGCAGTAATTGATGGAACCATGAATTCTGGTCTCTACCAGAAAATTACTGTCAGTTCATTATCTTAAGGCAGGGGTGTCCAAACTACGGCCCGCGGGCCATCTGCAATTTGGCCCTAGGTTACAGCGCATACAATCCTGCACACAGACACACACATCTGCATCTACAGGAGCCTTGGTGCATTTTCTCCACACCGTCGCTGAGCCAACATGCTACAGAATAAACGACAGGAGCAGCTCTGTGTTTTCAATCGGAGTTTTCTCCTCCTTTTTCTGCTGCTCTCCCGGACACTGAACCCTCCGCCTCCGACAAAATAAAAAAATATTTCGCTGGCTGGGTCTCCGGTGCGAGGCTTCAAACACATGACGACCCGTGACAGGCAAACTGACTCATCTCATGAACCGCTCCACTTCCACTCATATCCTCTCTCTTTTCCAACTTTCACTCCATCCTTCCTCCCTTTAGCAGCTGTAGCTCAAACAAGCTACATTCACGGCAGGAAGCGGTGCCGTTCCCATTCCCGATTGGAGATTGTTTTATCGCCCAGCCCTATTATAATGTACTTAATTTTTTAAAATTCCATAAAAATCATAGCCTACTCTTGAAAATGATTTGGTGGCCCACTTCGCGGCCATAATGTGTGGAGATTTTAGATACTATGTTCCCGCCCCCCCCACGCTAGATCAGGGTCAAAAGTCTGAAACTGAAAAAGAAAGATCTGAATCTGAAAAAGAAAGATCTGAAACTGAAAAAAAGATTTGAAACTGTAAAAAACTAAGATCTGAATCTGAAAAGATAAAACATGCAACTAAAAGAAATATGATCCCAAATATCAATACCACAAGCTTCAGTTAGCTTCCCCAGGAAACCAGTTCACACACCTTGTGACTATCAAGCCAACTATGATTTTTGTTGTGTGTGTGTGAATAAAGTGGGTGCATCGTGAAAATCAAATCAAAATCAAATCAAAAATCAAAACATATGAAAGTGAAAAATGAAAATAAATGATTTATTCAAAAGAATTACCAAAGTTGATCATAATTATATTTAACCTGAAAAAACGTTTTGGACATTTATTTTTATTTGGAATATGTTGATGTATTCAAGATCAAAACTTTAAATTTCAGTTTCAAATTTTGCTTTTTCAAGTACAAAACATTTGACCCCGATTTAGCTCCATAGAACTGCCTAATTGAGACCACCTTTTATTTGCTCAAACCTGTAGCTGGACCCAGTACAGAAGACCGGAATCTGTTTTGGGAGACTGCTGTGACGCTTATACTGTAGGGGGGATTAGAAGGCTTGTGGTTCTACCGTTAACCCGTTTAATCCCACATTTTTCCCTGCAAAATAAGTGCATGCATTTCACTTCTTAGACCTCCTTAACACATAATATGTATGACACATAACACATGTAAGATGTTTTTCATTTCATGTTGGTTAGTTGTTAATTGTTGCCAGTGGGATTAAATGGGTTGTAGGACTTTAACCAGAACACAGAATATCACTTAAGGCGCGTTTTCACTGTAGGAACTTCGGGGTAATTTTACGGGGCCGGGACCGTTGGTGTGTGTCTCCACTGCAGGAACCTCCCCCACAGGGCCGTTTACAGGAAACTTTACGGGGCCGAACAGAGTCCCTGCCTGGGGGTAGGAACTCAGATCAGCCCTGAAAAAGTCCCGGTGGAGCTTGAGATTTACTCTGTGCTGATTGGTCAGACTCAAAGCAGGAAGTGACGCTAAGGGAAAGCCCCGAAATAAACGGCATTTTAAAAACCCAATATTACTAAAAACACGAGGTGGCCGGAAAAAAGAGAGAATAAATCAGTAAAAGACGAGAGTAGTAGGCCTGGTAAAAAAAAAAAGGAGTGTGATAAATACACGATTGCGGGATTACGTGACGATCGAGATGGCAATCCCATCTTTTTTTTTATTTATTCATTTTGGAAGGC
This sequence comes from Trachurus japonicus, assembly GCF_045865225.1. Lineage (NCBI taxonomy): Eukaryota > Metazoa > Chordata > Actinopteri > Carangiformes > Carangidae > Trachurus > Trachurus japonicus. The sequence goes on along the minus strand of NC_140915.1, from coordinate 34,354,598 downwards.
GTCTATATTGCCGGAAAAAAACAACAAGAGCAGTAAAAAAAAAAAAAAAAAACGCTGCACAACAGCCACGTGATGATCGAAACTGTCTCATGTCGCCATAAGAACCCGGTGGGTCCAGTCTGCAGTGGAGACACGGCCACCGAGAGGGCTGAGAGAGAGGACGGGACGGTTCCTGTAGTTCCTACCCCCTCCTTTTACCAGGAACTCAGTGGAAACGCACCTTTACTCCCCGGGGATAAAAAATGAATGACCAGACGGGGCGACATCGAAGGTACACTAGAGGTGGTAAATCCACTCACCCACCCCGGCAAATCGTATACCAATAGACTTGCCTGACCTCGCCTAATAAGGCCCCAGGTCACCATGGGGTTGCAATCTGTCCCTGTTTTCCCACAGTTGTTCTGCCTGGGAAATGTATGTTCTTTCTTCCTTATTTCCTTGATGCTGGTGTGATTAGTTAAGTAATCATTCATCAATCATTTTAAAATCAAAGTCTAGATCTTGTCTTTTTACCCAAGCTTTCAACCTCATGGCCTTCACCATCAAATGCTAACTGCTATATCCATGTGGAGAAAGCCCTTGAAAAAGCCCTGTATGAGCATGGTAGTGAACATTCCTGCTCATACACCTGGACCAAAAATATAGCTGTGCACTTGCCTTCTGGATCACTTTATCCACCTGAGAACCAATGGGGGAGTAAAGGATCTTGGGATTTGTAGTCATCAAGTGAACCAGTAATCCTAGATTCCTCTGTTCTTTGCTGGTGAATCCCAAAGAACTCATATTCCCCTGCTTCAGTGCCTCTGGCTCAATGATCCTGCAACAAGAAGCATTTGTTAAAGATTTGCCACAAGTGGTGCATACATATTTCTCACAGTGGCCTGATCCCCCACCCCACTACCATTGCCCACACTCCAATCTCCTCTGTGTGTGTGTAGAACAACTCAGGCACCAAATGTATTCAACCTGACCAGGCCACGCAGGCTTGAATTGAGTGCTCTTTCACTGAATCTGATATCATAAGCCACCTTCCCACTGAAATTAGCAGGTTGATGCTAGTGCTGCACGATTTGATAATATGCAATTGCAAATTATGGTGGAAAATATTGCGATTGCAATTACGATATTGTAATAAGTCTATTTGCTTGATTATCAGGCACAACACAGGAAATAACCATATTTTGTCTTTCTCAGCTCAAACATACAGTTCCAGTGTGCCATTCCGAAGGGCCGCCATTCCGAACCTGAAAAAAGGTGTCCCATTTCGAAAAGATGGTTAAAAGTGTTGTCGTAAAGCATATGGATTGATTGCTGTGGTAGTACAGTGGGTAGAGCAGTTGACTGCCACACGAGGTGACCAGAGATTGAATCCTGGAAGAAGTGCACATTGGTATGTTTTTTGTCTTATATTATATTATCGTATTAGCACACTGTACATTATTAGCCGGCCGGATACACACGGCCCATGTTAACCGAGCCGCCGGCTCGCGCCCTGCAGCGATCGTTTCATCTGGTCTATTTTCATTTCAGAGAAGTGAAGCTCTACCTGTGGGAGCAGCGACGTACCACCGGAGGGCCAGAGCAGCAGCCGCTCCTCACAAAGGCAGCAGCCCGTCTGAAGAGCCCGTTGGCCGGGCCAACCTCCGTCATCATTCCGGTGGAGAAAACGATCACTAATAAACATACCCACAGGTATTTTAGAGGTTTACCGCCGGGTGGTTATTCTTTTTAGGAGATAAATGTTGGTCTCATTGATGAAATCTAATAATTGTGGCAGCCGCATTCGTTTGAATGAAAAGTGAAGATGTGAGAAGGAGGAGAGGCGCAGTGCTGCGGGTCTCTGTAGCCTATGTACACAAATCCCCACATTGACGAGATGTTTTACAATATGTTTTACAATAAACCGATCAGTCTGCCTTAAATTTTAATATATTTTATTAAGTTATATAACATGGTTACGGTACATGGTAAAGATACTTCACTACTCTAAACCATCTTTGGTTATGATGAGACTAGGTCATGGGTGCATTGCATTGCAGTACACGTAGACTGGTCAGATGCCTACATCAGGGCCACCATTCCGAACGCTTTACTTTCATGTTTTAGATGCCGGCTCTTAATTATTTTTGAGAAAGGGGCGCCATTCTGAACCTGAAAAAGGTCTGCCATTTCGAAAGATTGGTACACACAAATCTCAATCTCAAAAAAGTCTCATATTAATGTGGATGAATCTACGTTACCCACACTTGTTAATGGGCCCATTTTTGATAAATATATTGTTTTGTCTCTATCGTTATTTTGTTATTATTAGTGGTGGCGGAAATGCTGGTCGAGCCGACCAGCGTGTTTTACTTTTGGTTTAGTGGCGAGTTATGAGAATAACGCCGCAGAATCACCATTTATGGTCGGAACTACGACGGTATGTGATCGTCTTTGAACCTCTGACTTTAATTCTTGATGAATGAAAACATGAGTCTGTCTTGCGCCGGTCAAAGAATTTCACGGTGCGCGGAGGCTCATAAATGTAGTGTGAAAACACTTTGCTTTTCCAAAACTCCTCATTGTCCCTTTAAAAGTGAAATCACGGCCTATGTATTGGTACCTGAGAACATCACAGCGGTACCGTCACATAATAAGAGCAAAATGTAGGTCACCTCTCCCGGCGTAAACACGTCAATGTTCTCCGGTAGGCGACCGCTTCTCATCACAGTCCGCACATGGGTTTCTTTTTTTTTTCTGACATAGTTACAATTCACACACAACTTTTCTGATGGTTGTAGCCTATGTTCCTCCTTCTGCGACAGTAAAAGGGAGCAAACACTTTTCCAGACAAGACATAGACATAAACTATTCTTTTTTTTTAATTGAATGACTATTTACTCGGAAATAATTGCTCATCCGTGTCATCTGCGCCACCATAGTAAAACTTATAGACGTCTATCAGCTGATTAGTAGACGTAGGTCCTGGCAGTTTTCTGACACTGTCAGAATTAAATCGCAGGTCGTCTCTGGTCGCAAGACGCTGCAAACGGCAGTCCAAGAACCTGTCTCACAGTGCGACGTAAGACGGCCAATTTAGAGCCACGACCAAAGATTTCGTCACGATTCTCCTACGATGGTCGTCTTTCGTCTGCGACGACCCAAAATCGCAGTGTGTACAGGGCATAAGATAATCAGGCTATTTTTGTCCGTAGTCGGAAGGGGGAAAATCAGGGCAAAATCAGACAGATTATCTGTATGTGTGTAGGCATAAGATTGTGAGGTGCTTTCCGTGGTAGTACAGTGGGTAGAACAGTTGCCTTTGGCATAGGTGACTGGGGATCTAATCCTGAAAGGGGTGCATACTGGTATGTTTTTTGTCTTGTACATTGGCCCACTCATTATGTGCATTATTAGCTGGCCGGGGACACACCGAGAAGCGGAGCCACAGGGTTCATCTTTAGGGCCAATTCTCTTCATTCTTTACATGCTCCCGTTAGGTGACATAACCCGGAAGCACTCAATCAATCTGCGAGACTGCCTGAAAGACATTAAATCCTGGATGTCCTCTAACTTCCTGCTACTGAATTCAGATAAAACTGAGGAAATTGTGTTTGGACCTAAACATCTCAGGGACACTTTCTCTAATCAGATCGCTACTCTAGATGGCATCACACTGACCTCGAGTACAACTGCGAGGAACCTTGGAGTCATTTTTGACCAGGACCTTTCCTTCAGCTCCCACATAAAACATGTGACTAGGACCGCCTTCTTCCACCTGCGCAGTATAGCTAAGATTAGGAATATCCTTTCCCAGAGTAATGCTGAGAAACTGGTGCATGCATTTATCACTTCTAGGCTGGACTACTGTAACTCTCTCTTGTCAGGATGTCCAAAAAACTCTCTAAAGAGTCCCCAGCTGGTCCAGAACGCTGCAGCGAGGGTTTTGACAGGAGTTAGGAAGAGACAGCACATCTCTCCCTCTTTAGCTTATCTCCACTGGCTTCCTGTAGGATATAGAATGGACTTCAAAATCCTTCTGCTAACTTATAAGGCTCTTAATGATAAAGCTTCATCCTAGCTGAAAGACCTCATCATTCCTTACTGTCCTACCAGAGCACTCCGCTCCCAGAATGCAGGTCTGTTAGTGACTCCCAGTATCTCTAAAAACAGACTGGGAGGTAGAGCCTTCAGTTACCAGGCTCCTTTACTGTGGAACCAGCTCTCTCCATGGGTCAGAGAGGCAGACACTCTAACTACATTTAAGTCTAGGCTTAAGACTTATGACAGAGCTTTTAGTTAGGACTGGTTCAGGTAGCTCTGAACCATTTTATAGCTACGCTGCTATAGGCTTACACCGTGTCCTAACTGGATGCGACGCGAGCGAGCGACAGCTGCTAAATTAATGGTTTCCTATTGTAATGTCCTAACTGGCCGCAAGTGACGCAGCGCGATGCCCGACGAAAAAAGCCTGACGCCCCGTTTCTATTTCTGTCGCTCGCGTCGCATTCAGTGTCGGAAATTAGCGGCGGCCAATTTGACCAATGCCCCCCAAAATCATGATAGTTTTTTCAGAAACAAATATATTTATATCTGTACGTTATCATACTTTAATTTTAATTAATTTACCATCGCGTCTCATTATTCTCTTGATGTCGGCTTAATGTAATGTAAACAAGATTGCGCTGATACGCGAGAGTATGTGTGAATGTGACAGCGGGGCAGTGCTGCAGCTGCTGTGCTGCCATGGACCTGATCAGACTGGTGGTGGTCCACAGTGAATCAGTCCCAGATCCTCCACTGTCACCAGATCCCCAGAAAGCCCCCGCAAATAATAGCCTACATCGACAAGAAGTTAAGTGGCAAATTGCATCTTTTCGTCGGCTTATTTGCGGGGTTTTTTTTTTTATCTTAACGTCACTGCAACATGCGGCTCTCAGTGCTTGTCGTGTTGTGTAGTTAGAGCTGTGTCTCCCTCCTGTTTCCCAGGTAGGAGGGGGACAATAGCCCACCCAGGGCTGGGTGATAAAACGATCTATAAATTGTGAAATAACTTTTCTTCGATAGAAATATGAGACGTGGTCAATAGGTTTCATTCATCCATGTTTGGGCAGACAATACAAATAACCAATGATATTGAGATTTCCACCGCGCCGAACCAATCATGTGGTTGGAATAGAGCCAGTCAACAGTTACATGTGCATTTGTTTGGGTTGCTGCAGACCTGCACATCAGCCGGTAAAAGAGAGAGAGAGAGAGAGAGAGAGAGAGAGAGAGAGTGTTGTCTCAAAAAAAAAAGTAAAGGAGAACTTGGACAAGTGACTGAAAGACGCGTGGTGCGCAATGGGGACACCAGACAGTTGGAGCAGACCGCGGTCACGGTGCAGCCGCTTCAAGGAGACTAGCGGACTTTTTTTTTTTTTTTAATAGCCTCTTCATTCATCTTGGGCGGGGGGCAGTGCGCCATCTTATAATGTTACAGAAAACCCTGCATTATGTTTTTTGCTACTTGTGTTCCTACACTATAGAGACAACTTGCTGTTGGCTCTATATTTCAAGAAACTTGTTTTCTGTTTAAAAGGCACAATTCACCCATCTTTTAACCGGGTAGTTATGTCTCCAGTCTGTCGAGCGGACGGGCGCACAGCTGATGCGCATGGATTCAGTGTGGACAGAGAGCGTCAGATGTGACGCGATTGTCGGATGCTCGCTCGCGTCGCATCCAGTTAGGACACGGTGTTAGACTGCTGGGGGACACATCTGGTTACATGGAGCCCTCTCCTCTTGCACATTTTAAACTGTCATTATCATTATCTGCACTTTTGCACTTTGTAGTTTGGCCTTGTTGTCTGGCACTCTCTCTGTGTTCCCACAGATCCATTGGATCGGCTTGCATTGCCCCCTTACCCCCCTTTTCCCCTGCTGTTACGCCAGCCTGCCCTCCCTTCCCATGAACCAGTCTGCCATCCAGTACTCCCATTAAGCTGGGCTGCTCTCCCTGCCTTTCCTCCCACCAGAAGCTGCCATCATCAGCTCTTGTTAACATTTATATGTTTTCCACATTCTGTGTTATAAACTGTTTTTTTTGTCTGTATACAAATAAAATTGCCTTGCCTTGCCTTCCCTTACAGGTGTGACCTATCGGTTAACCGTCAGAATTGCTAGAAAGCTGTTAAATTAAGCTAAAAATCCTGCATAGTTCCTCTTTAATTCATTCTGTACAATGTGAACAAACCTTTCTTCACACAATCACAAATATCATGTCATCATTTGTTAATTTCTACACCCACCTGTTGTTCCCACACAGGATCGGCTGCAGTCCAGCCCAGAGTTGTACAAATGCTGAAAACTGAGAATGGGGGTTCTCTACATCCTCCTGCTTTCCTCCTCCCTCTGATCCTTTCTCCCCCTCCTCTGTGGAAATCTCTGTTGTGTTGGGGCCCCATGTGGTAGAGTTCAGTGGCCAGGTCAAGTTTAAAGAAGAGGCTGGAGATCGACCAGTACAAGCTCCTTTGGGCAGCAAGCGAGCGAGGCCTGAGAGTAGGTCCACGTCCTTGAGAAGCCTCTCTACATCTGCCAGGTCCTTCAGTAGAGCCCCAAGATGTGACTGAGAGACAGTAGCCCAAGAGTTGGGTTTCTCCATATCAAGCTGGGGGTGGAGGTGGAGGGGTAGTAGTGAGTAAAAAAAATTGCTCCAACAGCTCCACTGTACATCATATACCCTGCATGATAGTTTGCAGCCAGTGTTGTGTGACAGTGTGTATGTAAATGGGTGAATGAGAGGCAAACTGTTAAGCCTTGCTTTGGATTAAACATTTCAACACAGTCTCTCAAAATATAATATTTTATATGTTTCATTGTAGAGCTGTGAGAAGAGCAGTCTCTCAGCACCTTCCGCTCTCTGTTCCACCAACACAAGTGTCAACACAACCTATCTGTCAGCCTGGATGAAAACAACATACATGTCTATATTTGCATATTATAAGATTTGATCACAAGTGATTATTTAAGACTCGCATGGATATGTATTTTAAAGCAACAGTTATTTAGACATAGTTGCTAGAACTGTCACTATATTCTGATAGTAGTACATGAAATGGGTAATTTAGGAAATAATCCAACTCCTCTGGCCCCACCTACAGCCTGTAATCATATTTGCAATCCAATGCTCCCCGAGCTGTTCCACCAATTAGGGTGGAACAGGGCCTCAGCCACATCTCCATTAAACTGCAGAAAACTTTATTTTCACCTTGGATTACTATAGGCCTACATGAAATACATGCTGTTGTACCTATCCTCAGTGGGATTCATCTGCCCATGTTAAATTATGTGTTGGGTGTTTGATCTTATCTGTGACTAAAACCAGTTTAGATAGACCACACTGAAAATAAAGACCCCAAGTAGGACTGCTTGATTATGGAAAAAAATATATAATCATGATTATTTTGGGCAAAATTGAAATCAGGATTATTTACACAATTATGTCTTTCACTCTGAAAACATAATGCATTTATTGAACATTTATTGAAAAACACATTCTAACTGAGAACTGTTTAAAGTGGCGCAGATACCACCTTAAAGGTCCCATATTATGAAAAACAGTTTTTTTCTGATCTCTACATATATAAACTGGTCCTCCCTGAGCCTACCAACTCCTAGAATGAGGAAAGCAAACGGGTCCTGCATCGACTCTGCAGCCCACCTACTGGTAAAACGGTGCTCCTACAGGCTGCTCAGACTCAGCTCCTGTGGTGACGTAACAACGGGAGTGAATTGCATAGGCCGGCCCCCTCTGCACGAGAACACTCGCTGGACCATGCCTGTTTCTATGGCTGCACAGCAAGAAACTCCTGAGCTAAGTTGATGAAATACCGACCAATTTTAAGTCATAAAGTGGTAATAATCTTTGCAGAGTACAGTAACCATATTACTTAACAAATTAAAATTTATTGTAGACTGATCGGTTCATTGTAACAAATTTATTTATTTTAAGTAAATGTGGTGATTTCAGTATGTAGCCGAGAGGCAGCCCTGCTCACTTTTCATTCAAACAAACTAATGCGACTGCCACAGTTGTTAGATTTCATCAATGAGACCAACATTAATCTCCTAAAAAGAATTTAACCAGCCAGCGGTAAACCTCTAAATAAGTTACTTGGCTCGTTTTCTCCCCTGGGATAGGGACGGAGGTTGGCCCAGGCAGATCAGCTCAGACCAGCTGCTGCTGCTGTGACAGCCGTTGCCCTGGTCCCCGGTCAGGGGGCAGACTCTGCACTTCTCCCAAAACAAACGTCGGAGCAAATTTCCTAACAAGCGTTATAAACTGACCACAGACTCTGGATTAAACTGTGACTTTCTCGCATGAAAAAATATTAAAACTGTGACGTGTTAACAGCGCTAAAGCCAGAATTAAAACAATTGTCTGTTGCCGCGAAATGGTGATAGCGATGCTAATTTCTGTTAGCCCGTCTATAGGGTTTTACATTATACATTAGCATTAAGCTAGTGGACTTTATGCTTAGATGTGATACTGGCTGTGTGTGTTTTGAACGTTGTTTCAAGCCTAGTTTGGAACTATTGGGAGCTATATGAACCACGTGACCGCGCTTGCAACGACATCAATCGCTCTGGCCATAGCGATATATCCACCCGTAAACATTAGCGCATGCTACCGTTAGCCACATCCTCTCCCTGAGAGGGGCGTGTAACAGGCAAGTCCGCTGACAGACGGAGCATTTAAAGGTGCAGGCACAGAAACAGCCTGTTCTCAGTAGAGCTCATTTGAGCGACTTTAGACAGCTGAAATTCAGGACCACGGATCAGTTTGGGGCAATACATTTCAAATACAGTGTAGTTGGACGTCTGACAGCTGTGTGAAATTGATTAAAAAGAGTATAATATGGGATCTTTAAAGCGAATCCTGCACATCCACAATGGGGATCACGACGAACTGCAACAGCAACAACAGGTCAGAGGTGCTAACTAACTTACCAGCCAACGATGGCTAATTACGTTTGCTTTTGTGAATTAACTGACACATGTTGGTCAAACAATGAACAATCATTCATTTGTAGAACCATGTTGTTGTTACAGAGTTACCACTTTAGGGATATGAGGACGGTTTTCTATATTGCCAGTTTAGTTATATCCCAATACACAGCGGAAAATGACCAAAAAATGTATTTCCCCAATTATATTAGTTTCATGATCGTTTGGAGCCAAAATGGAAATCAGGATCAGAATTAAATCAATTGCACAGCCCTAACCCAAAGTAAAAAATTGAATGGCATAAAAATGTGTCTACCTGTGCCCACACAGTCCTGTGATGTCTAATGAAGCCTAATAACTGAACAGACTAGTTTAAAGAATCACCAGTAACTCCTCAGTCTTTGCCTCTTAGGTTTTGTTTAATGTAACATGACTCTACAAGGTAAGGAATTGTTTGAATAATTTACTATCTGTAAACGCTTTGGCCTCCACAATACTCAAATAAGAGCCATATAAACCAAAAACAAGAATTAGGAACGGGAAAACATCCATTAGTAGTGTATTACTATTTTGTGACAAAACAGTCAGTCAGACAAGTAGCTGTACCTTCTCAGTGACACTCTGTGTGCTGATTTGTTCTCTCAGCTCAAGGCTCATCTGCCTGAAACGCTCCGACCTTTGACCCTCCCCTCCACTGCACAATGCATTTCGATAGGCCTGCAACAAAGGCTGCTGCTTCTCAGGCACCAAAAGGATATTACTGAGCTCACTAGCCCCACCCTCACCACAGGTGAGGGTCTCCAGCATGGCTCCAGTCAATAGGATCCCCTATGGAAGACAGAAGCAGATTGATACATGAGATATGGGAAGAACAGCACATTTCAAGATTATTTTTACTTGGAGATATTCACATCAGCAGTCTTTTTGTGAAGAGCAATGAGGTCAGTGGTGGCTGTAGTTAGGCAGACATGGACAGCAATGCCAACAGTGACAACACCTACAGTATTTTGGCATGGTCAGCCAAAATCTTGCCTTGCTCGCATTGCCTTGTAGGAAATGGTTATTGGGTATCAACAGGTAACCTCAGGATGCAATTAATCCTCAGTTTATCAATCTTGATAAATAGAGTTAGCCTAACTGTAGAAATGGAAGGGCTTGAACTAGTTCAAGTTATATCTGGTCTGTGTTGAGGATAACACCGGTGATAGGATTTGGAACCACGGAAAAGTAATGTAGCAAAGACTCAATTAGACTCAATTAGAGGAAAAGGTCCACTCTGGACACAGGTGTGAAATTTGATGACCTTTCATTAAAGGAACTAAAGAAAATACTCGTAAATTCACCCTAATATGTCACAGAGACTCAGGAATAATGTTAATATAACATACATACATTTTTATTTTTTTGCGGACTGCAAATCATGTTTAAATTTTGAATTTACGTTTTGGCATGTGGCGTCACCCAGCGCTCTCTCCCAATCACAGCGTCAGTGGCATTTCAGCCTGGCAGATACAATGAGCTCCAATTGAGATTGCGAAAAAAACAAAAAAAGATTGTTTTCTATTATCGGTTATTATGGTCATAGATATTTCCTTGATATCACACGATAGAAATAAGCGGCTTGTCTCTCTGCCGTTTGATGCACTGCTTGCTGTTGTAAGAATATAGCGTAGTTAGTTTGAGCTGTTCTATATAAATCTAGTCGTAGACATTAGAATGAATGGAGGAAACTTTATAGCTTCAAGGCCATCCACGTCTTGCTGTGCCTTTAACCTCCTTCTCTATTGTCCCAAACAGTCTGACCACAACCACAAGCATTTGAAAGTCAGATGGCGATGTCACAAGAATGTTCCACTATGTCTTCAACCGCATGCTGAAAGAGCTAAAAACCTGTTACCTCTATGGAGCTAGAACAGTCTCAAAATTAATAAAGAATAAAGACAATAAAAGACAAAATACAATATACTGTATATCAAAACACAAAAACATTTTGAATGCACACACAAAAATGTTTAAATTCATATAAGTAAAAAAAAAAAGAAAAGAAAATCCACATATATAAAAAAAGATTTAACATATTTGTGATGAACACACAAATATTTTATTTTTAAAATATACAGTTGAAATTCACAAATGTACGCATGTAAAAGTATTTGCAGTTTTCATCAAATACATATTTGGAGGTTGTTATATTAATATATAAACTGTCGAACCTGCATTTACAAAGTGCTTTTAATTTGTTAACTTCCCTGCATCTGTGTGCGAGGTTTGAGACTCCCCTGATGTATCTCACAAATGCATTTTTTCTAAGAGAGGATCGTCTGCAGCCAATCCGATGTCTCACTCTTTTTGTTGATGCACACCTAGTAGAGCTGAGCAATTAATCTAAAAATAATCAAAACCAAAATGTATAACCTTTAACTGATATAATCCTGCCTGCGTTGGTTATTTTGGTTGTCCCCTGTTTAATTCTCTCCTTACTAATGCACCATCCCCTAAAAAAAACACTATCCCGGCTGTGGCTGCGTAGTCATGTCACACCACCCCATCCAGTCTGCTACATGGAGGGAAAACTCAAAAAGAGCCAACTATGCAGACGAGCAGCTCAAGGTGAAAAGTTCAATTAATCATGGGTATATAAACTCACCACCACATGAAGGACTCTGTCTGTAGGTATGTGTCTGGTATCGTCTGTCCCCTCAGTCCAACTTTGCGTCCCGCCTTTATTTTTTAGAGAGGTACCAAAGATAAGACTGTATACCTATAGTATGCACACACACACAGAGGAAGAGATAAAAAATTCAAAACAGAAATACAGAAACCCAACTTTGCAGATATATTCAAAGCAGGGGTGACTGCTCCAAGACGGGGGGGGGGGGGGGGGGGGGGGGGGGCTTTAAATAAATGGACACATTTTATGATATACTGTGTGCCGAAAATGAGCTTCCCCTCTTTGAAAGACCAGCATACGCCACTGATTCAGTATTACCCACCACTCAGACAATGAAGTTCACAGTAACTGAACTAATGGTGGCGCTATTGTAAAGACTTTTCTTTTCTTGCCGGTAACTTTTAAAGAGCACAATCTGGACATTTAGTTTTCTTTTTCTTGATTCTGTGCATAATTTTGAGCTAATTTCAGATTCTCCTGAAAGGGCAACCACTGTCCACCTGTCCACACTTGATTTTATCCTCACTCATGAACAAGGTCCTGGGGTACTTAAATTCAGCAAGGCAAGGCAAGGCAATTTTATTTGTGTAGCCCATTTTTACAAATAGTTTTTCTCAAAGGGCTTTACAGAGCATCATAACAACATGCTCTGCCCTTAGACCCTCACATCAACTGAGGAAAAACTCCCAAGAAAACCCTTTTACCAGGGAAAAAATTGGAGCAGCAGTTCACGCCCAGCCCAGACGGAGCAGTTTTTTTTTTCCATGGCCTTAAACTTGACGGTGACTCTCATCACACTCCGATGAAGCCAACAGAACCACATCAACTCCAAAAAGCTAAAAGACACTTCTGAAGTTCCTGAACAAATGACTCTGCTCACCCCAGCTGTGCCCTGAGATCCCATCCATCAGTATCACAAACAGAATCAGAGACTAGGTGTTGTCTTGTAAAGCTAGAGATGAGTTGAGAGGAGCTGGTATTAAGGGGGTGTGAGTAATGAGTGTGACAGTAGGAGGGTCAAGCTGGAGGATCCTGAGACAGTAAAACACGTTCAAGAAAAGGCACAAGGAGATAAGATATAGATAGGTAGAGTAGCCAAAAATTGTACTCAAGTAAGAGTATTGTTACTTTAGAATAATATTACTCAAGTAAAAGTAAAAATTAGCCATCCAAATATGTACTTAACAGTGGTAAAACAATCACTGCTTGACACCTAAGAGTTGTACTTTCAAAGGTTCAGAAACAGAGACCTACCGTACTGTTACCTGTTCGAGTCGGAACAAAAGTGACGGTAAACACATTTCTTTCATTCATTGATGTAGTGCCCACACAGATTAGATTAGATTGTATGGCAACACATAGTGAACAAGTAGGCAAACAAAAGAACAACCCTTCAACTTCAACACTATGCACACAGGGAATGTTGGATTGTTCCTGTGCCAAAGTGGATGAAACTGAGCACGACAGACAGCAAAGTGATGTGGGTGTGAATCACCTCTCTGACGCTGATTGGTATGTTGAGCAGGAAGTTGGTTGTAGCGTTGGACAGGGAAAGGTTCTTGACCAGGAACTGATGGAAAGCTGACTGACTCTTCAGCACAGTGGCCAGTGTGAAGCCTGCTTCCAAATCAAAACACACACACACAGTACAGTTACTTAAATTTAATCTTCCATCAATGACAATGGGAGCTTTGATCACTGAGGAGTGTAGTTGCATGCTCAGTGTCAGGTATCTCATACAATAAATTCTTAGTTGTAAAATTCTGTCTTTCTGTTTTAGTACCTATGATAACATTTCATACCCCTTTTCCACCTAGATGTTAGCTCTGGGGCCTCATTTATCATTGTGGATACACCTTTTTTTACACCCTTTTTCCCCCGTTTTGTGCGTACGCACTTTTCTCCGCCAAATTTGGGATCTATCAAGCCAAAACCTGACGGGGAAAAGTGCGGACATTTACACCCATTTTGACCCTGGCGTACCGTGATTTACGCCTTTTTTGAGGAACAGGAGGAATTGGCGACACCGTTGCTGAGTCAGAGAACTGCAGTGTGAGAGGGAGAGAGGAGCGGAGTACATTGAGAAGAGCACAGAGGATTTTTTTGAAGTAATTGTGGTAGTGGTGGACCGTTGATGCTGGCAATCCAACCCGCTCTATAATAACACTAGGCTTTATGTTAATTGATAAACAGAGCGGATTGAGGATTTTGCTTTTTTGCTTTTACACACTCTAGTGTGACGTCCGACAAGGATCGAACTCGCCAAGTTTAAAAACACACCGGCAGCAGCGCACACTGATCTTCAGCCTAGACTGTTATTATTCTGTCACCTGAGTTAACGAGGTGCACGTGTGTTTGGAGCTGACGAGAGAATAAAGACCTAAACCGAGTCCAGTAGAGCTGTAACTGTGTAGTGGAAAGGCGTTCAAAGTAATCTATCGTGGAAATCCTGCTTATTGTTTTAACATCTAGGTGTAAAAAAAAAAAAAAAAGTTTTTCTGGGATAAAGGGGCAGATTACATAAGATTATTCTTCTTTCTGCTCCTGTTTGTTGAGATTTGGGAGGTTTTTGTTTTTATTGTAGCTTATTAAAATGCAAGATCATTTTTCTGACTGATTTATTGCCCGATATCGCCTTGTATGTAGTTCCGCTTCTTTCCCCCGCCCTCCGCCCGTTGTCTCCGTTGTCACTTTGTTGTCACTTTGTAGCCGCTCCACAGAGCACACATGGCTAATTAAATATGCACGTGCTGACCATATATAGTTGTATATAGGCGTTCCGGGGGTGGAGTAAGAGGTGTGTTCACGTGTGCACCATTCTTGGGTCCGGTGTGATTTATCAAAGGGAAATGCGGAGAGTTGTGCGTACGCACAGTTTGATTGATCTGAAAAAGGTGTAAATATTTCGGGTGTACGCCATTTTTGTCTTTTCGCCGTACGCAAAACTTTAGTAGCAGTTTTACACCCTCTTTGATAAATGAGGCCCCTGGACTGGTGCTAGAGCTGCTTCACAATTGATTTAATTTGTCAACCAAGTTGTGAGTCTCAGGGCGCTTTCACACCTAATAGTCCGGACTTAATTTTTTTTTTTGTTACATTGTTTCCATATAGTCCCGTAAAGTTCGCTTTCACACTGCTATTATGACAGCGGACTAAAGGATCTACCGACGTCATGACAGATGAGGGGAGCATACGTCAGTCCGACTGCCCACAAGTCCGACGGCTCATTTCTCCGACTACCCATCCTACAGTGTTAGGTTAGGTTTAGGGTAAGGTTAAGGGTTAGGGCTACTTAAGTCGGAGAAGTGGGAGGTCGGACTGATGGACGCAAAAATAAAGAAATGTATGGTCGGAGTCGGAGAAATGGGTGGTCGGAGAAATGGGTAGTCGGACAGACGTCATGCGCCCGACAGATGAGCGTGCGTCTGACGTTAGCGCATAGAAAGTGCTCTGAAAAAAATAAAATAAAAATATGTGTAAAAAAAGAAAAATATAGCCTACTGCTGGAAAGCACGCTGTGGTTTGTAATCGCGGTGCAGAAGAGTGAGTTTAGAGCTGATGAAAGGAGAGAAAAAAAGAGGGTTGTGCCGCGCGAAATGCTCTCATTGATCAGAGTGGCAGCGATCAGCGATCAGCTGTTTTGTGTAGTGGAGGGGAATACACACGCTATGCGCACACACGCGCAATCCTCCTGTCAGATGCGGCTGCATCTCTCCAGGTAACTTGTGTGTGTGAGAGAAATAAAAGCTCTGACTTGCTGGGGCAGACGTTGTTTGGTGTCACCCGCTGATAAATATCCGTCTTTTTCAGACTTTTTTCGGCGGAAAAAATATATATTCGGGTCAATGTATAAAAAAAAATAGGCTGGCCTAGGCCTATATGAAAAAAATGCATGTATCGTTTGGGGATTTATATTAAACACTATACTGTTTAATTCCGTGTAAACGTTTACAAGTGTAGCCTACACTGACACACCCATCCCTCTGACCAAATCTGGATATAATATGATCTCCTCCTCTCCCCAAGTGTTGCCGCCGGTTGCCGCGGCTCCTCTTTCCTTTTTTTCTGTTTATTTACTTTTTTCGGCACGAGCAAATCTAACGTTATTTCCTGTATTTGGTCTGATAGTTCGAACCTTCCAAAAAAACTGCTTTCACACTACGCAGCAGCGGACCTTGGTCCAGGATAGTCCGGACCGAGACCACCTCCTGAGGCTGGACCAAAGACTCGGTCTTTAGTCCGGACCGTGGTCCTGGGGAGCTTTCACACCTGTCAATTTAATCCGAACTATCTGGAAAGTCCGAAAGTCCGGACCAAACGAGGTAGGTGTGAAAGCCCCCTCAGAGGCCCTTTTAATTTGAACCGGCATTTGAACAAGCCAGTTTGTCTGCCAGACCAGCCGCCTCCGTTGCTCCGCTTGTTTTTTATCCTTCCTGTTTGTAACAATAAATCTTTTTACGTGCATTTGTAACTCCTGTCTCCGCACTTATGTTGCCTTCCCGTGAACATACATAGTGGTTGTTTGGGGTCGTAACAATTGTCATGGTACTATTTTAAATATGTTGCAACAGCAACGTATTCATTTATTCAGTTTTTTCTGATATAAACTTCTAAATAATTTTTTTATTGCTACAAAATGGGATTGTCAAGCGTACAGACTGACCAACACTTTTCTGAAAACCTGTCATAAATGTTGCATACACCTGACAAACATAACTGTTTGTATTCCTGGCTAGTCCAACTTAAAGGTCCCATATTATGCAAAATTCACTTAATAATGGTTTTCAAACAGTTATATGTGTTCCTGTGGCCTGTCTATGGCTGTCTTTACACTACAACAGGGATCCCCAATAGGCGGAGCAAAACATCTGGCCCGTGACGATTGTGCCATTCCGAACGTTTACTTTCATGTTTCTGAATGCCGGCCCTTAATTATTTTTTAAAAAGGGGCGTCATTCTGAACCTGAAAAAAGGTGTGCCATTTCGAAAAGTTGGTTAAATGTGCTGTCGTAAAGTTGGTGGATTGATAGCTGCGGTAGTACAGTGGATAAGCAGTTGACTCCCATGCCGGTGACAGGGTATCGAAACCCAAAGCGGGAGCATTTTGGTATTTTTGTCTTGTATATTACCCCACTGTTAGACACACCGGCCCATGTTAACCGTGTCGTTCACACACACCAGACGCGCCGCCGGCTCGCGCCCTGCAACGATCGTTTCAGCTGGTCTATTTTCCGCGAGCGATCGCGTCAAGCCGGGCAGGAAGTTATGTGGTTGTTGTTGTTTTTTTCCCCCCATTGCGCGGTATGTCTTCACACACCAGCTGATCCACCGGTCCTCTGAGTGAAATATCCAAGTAAGTCAGGTAGGGTGATTGATAACATGACCTGTACCAAGGTGGTAAACTTACTGGACTGATGAGTTTTGTTTTATTTGATCGGACCATGCTGACGCTGAGAGAAAGACAAAGTGACACCTGACGCTCTCTCTCTCTCTCTCTCTCTCTCCATCTCTCTGTTTACGTGTGTCTGCCTCACACAGTCTCTCAGGTGGCTCGTCTTGAGGTGAAGGGTTGTACAGATGCTGCTTACAGCTGTAAAATTTTGTGGACATTTTGCAAATGGGTTTAAAAATCTGCACAAATGGCAATGATGATATGTCAAATATGTAGAACGGTTGCTCCTTTCTTGCTGTGTGTCTCTAGCTAATCATTTCTTTTTGCTATTGTGAATATCAGAATATATTCCACACACAACTACTGCTCCCTTCTCATTGTCTTCCTTTATGTTATACCTCTATTTGGGTGCTCTAAATTTAAATGCTATGCTTTTATTTTATCTAACCCCGAAGCTGTCCATGGTGCTTAACCGGGTGACGTTGTTTACGCTCACTCGGTCCCACACTTGTCTCACTTGCTTTCTCCCCCACTCCGTTGTGGGAGATCTTCCACAGAGTAAAAGAAATACACTTTTTTTCTCTCCCCCACTCGAGCGCGGCTGAATCCAGCTTGAGCCCACACGGGCGCGAGCCTGCTGCAGCGGCCGCTCCTGCTGACAGCAGACTGGGGGAGAAAAAAAACATTTCTTTGCTCGATGCTTTGGTTGGGTTTAGGCAATGAAGAAAGGAGTTGGTTAAGTTCAGTTTCCTCTATTGATCTAAACCATTGATTTAATTAATTTCAGACTTTTAACCCCTTCAATACCAGAAGAAATGCCAGATAATATTCCACCTCCAGGCCCAAGTACCGTAAAATTAGGTGTATAAGCCGCACTTTTTTTCCTTTTTTTTTCATCTAAAAAGTTGGGTGCGGCGTATACACCGGTGCGACCTATAGACCAAGGTAAATGTCAACCCCGTTTAAAACTGGTATTAACATGCGTTCTCAGTGATCAGACTGCAGTCAGATAGAGCTGGACCACTTGAAAGTAAGGCAACCAGGGTGCATTGAGGACGGATTGTGATCCGATGGGCCAAACCACCTCCCGTCGCATTGTGACCACATGTGTGTGAACACAGGTGTAAGCGGTAATGCGTCCTGTATCCGCATACAACCACGCGGGCAGAACGGCGTTTCCTATGACGGTAATTAACGAGACTCATTTGGGCCTGCCATAGTCTCCGACATAAAATAATATTATTGTTATGGGTTTTTTTTTTAACCACCGTCTCTCATCTCTGTCAGTCAGCCCCTCCTCCTGCTGGACTTGGTCTCTCTCTCTCTCTCGCTCTCTCTCTCGAGCAGGCGCTCGCAGGCACACGCACACGTGCGCATGGAAAATTAATAAACGCTATGCACTATATCGCGCTAAATGTACAGTGTTTAATTACCCCGCGATCTCTTTTCTTTTTAAATATAAAATAACAAGAATGAGCTACAACGCAGCACAGAAACATGTGGAACCTGTATAATGTTTTTATTACCAAATAGCAATACAAAACCTTGTTTTCCCAGTTTGAGGCCCTCAAAAATAGACTGCGGCTTATATACCAGTGCGACTTATATTCCGAATTTTACGGTAGATATGCGGCCGCCCGTCTCACCGAGGACCGGAGGTCAGCATGGGACCTCCTCATGCCCCCTGATCTGGTGGAACATGTCCGCCAAATGACCAATTTGCATGGAAACCGCACCAAGTCAAGATGGCGAGATGTGAGCCAGATAGAAGTACCTCGGCCTGCTGCTTTTAGCCGGGGTATTCTGCTCGCACAATGAGTCGACCAAGTCGCTGTGGGACACTGTTCCACAGCGACATCAAGACTTTGTCCTGTGAAAGGTTTGAGAAAATCTCCTCTACCGTTCGGTTTGATGACTGTCTCACTCGCCCCCAACGCCAACGGATGGACAAGTTGGCAGCAGTGCGAGGACTGTGGGATCAATGGCAAAACCGCCTGGCTCTTCTCTATAACTGCGGTAAAGAGGTAAGAATAATAACAACAACAAAAATAATAATAATAATAATATTAATAATAATGATAATTCCTCATTTTTTATGTGTTTATGTTTTATTATGTGATTTTCTACCTAAATGGTATTTTACAATGGTCTTCTCATTCATCCACAGATATGCATTGATGAACAAATGGTCCCGTTCCATGGAAGGTGCAAATTTCGGCAGTACACAAATGTGACCCGTTCTATCAAAATGAGTCGGATGTCGCAACGTTCTATTTTTAGATAATCAGCTGATAACGTGGAAAACCCATAGAAAATCACACCCTAATTTCAAAGCAATGACATTCAAAAACAATCTCCCAAAGTTTCACATTACAGATAATTGAGAAAAGGCACGTAAATGATGACTAAAGTTGACTTGCAACTTAAACCCTCTGAAAATGAGTGTTGCTTCGGTGCAAAACATGAAATATCTCCTGAACCGTTCATGATAGAGACGAGCTGTAAACTGCATCTGAATCGCGGGATTCTCTGCTTTCCGACGGTCATTGAATGGTGCCTCTGTGACGAGCAGGGACGGGTACAGAAACAGATGCTAAACCGAGTAGCATCGATGCTAAACCGAACGTAGCCACGATACTAAACCGAACGTACACGCTTGCACATGTTTTACAAAATGTCAACAAAACATGACAACTTCTGAACCGATGATAGAGACGAGCTGTAAAAAGCATATGAATTGTGAGATTCCCTGCTTTCCGAGGGTCATTGAATGGTGCCTCTATGACAACAGGGGACCATATAGGGTGCGTGTAATCACGTGGTACAGGAACAGATGCCAGAGTCACGGGCAAAAACTTTAACTGCAATTTTCTCAGGTTTTAGAACAGAATAAGAGAGGAGATCGTAATTCAAATGGCCACATCTCGAAAACCATCAAATGTATGACTTTGACTAGGGTATCATTTTAAAGCTTATTTTCTAATCTTTCCATCGATACCAAAATCTCAACTTTGAAATTTGGGTCACTGTGACTCATTTCGATGGATCGGGTCACAAATATGGGCTCAAGATCTGGGTGCTGGCAGATGTCCGTACGTCGTATGCCTGGAGGATGCAGCCCTACACTGGCAAGCCCGAGGCCGTACCTGGACGCCGCAGGGAGAGAGAGAGGAATCAAGGCCAGCGTATCGTACTGGACTTGATGGATGGGTTGAGTGGGCACATTGTCACATGCAACAATTTTTTCACAACCTATCCCCTTGGTGAAGCCCTCCTGAAACATAAAATTGGCATGGTCAGCACAGTGCGCCGAAACAAACCAGACCTCCCACCTGCCATCGTCAGCAGCGCCCACCAGGAAAGAGAGCTCAAGTCCTCAGTGTTTGCTTTCACCAGGACCCACCTTGCAGTTTCCTATCTTCCAAAGCGCAACAAAAATGTCTTGCTGATGTCAACTGCTCACCACGAGCCCAAGGTGAGCGACCGGGATGACAAGAAACCACAAGTGATCCTGGATTACAATAGAGCCAAGGGAGCCGTGAACAGCCTGGATAAGGTATTATGCATCAAAATTATAATCTAACTCATGAATTTGCATTAGCTTCGGCAGCACTAAAATTATTAATTTTCATATGTCTTTTTTGTTTTTTTACAGTGTCTTGAGGCCTACAAAACACGGCACCGGACCTGCCGTTGGACCAAGGCGTTGTTCTTTTGAATGCTGGAAGTAAGCGCCTACAATGCATTTGTTATCTGGATGTGCACATACCCGCTGTGGGAGCAGGGCAAGCTCTACAAGTGGCGACTCTTCATACAAGAGGTTGGGCTTTCCCTGATAGCAACAGCCCTCACGGCCCTCCCACGCAGTGTGCGAAATACCCATCAATATTCGGGGGGGTCCCTAACTCGCGATTGTTGCGCAATACCGTTATTTTTTTTTCTTTTCATAAAGTAGGACTATAACATTACAATAAGCCAAGAAAATTAGCCTATAGCCTAAAAAGGAGAGGCAAAGTTGTGCATTACAATGCAGAAAGTAATTGACGATAAATAGACGATAATTCAAATAAATAAAAGACAATAATTGGCACCACACTGGCGCACTTGAACAATGAATAAATGCCAGGTATAGGAGACTGGCGCGCGATCAGGGCAATGCAGAAACGAATAGACAATAAATAAAATACAACAATTAAAATGAATGAAAGACACCAAACTCGTGCACTCAAATAACAACCAACTGTATAAATCTGGAGATCGGAGACTGACGTGCAATGTACACGGCGAGATCCTCAGCCTGCAACTATGACCGATCGTGTAGCCTTATCTAACCATCTATCTAGCAAATACGTTTAACCACAGCATTGAACACATCCACAAATCACATTCGTATAACGGGCCATCATGAAAATTGAAAAAGCACAGACAAATAGCTCACAACAGGCGCCTGGCCAAACAACACCACTGGGGGTTCAGGCCATAGTATGCTGAAGCAGGCTAGCCTCTTACCTCAAGTTATTTTCCTGCCTTAATGTCAAGCCAAGGGTTGCGGTATTTCCATTACCCCACCTGCTTAGGTGTAAAAAAAAAAAGAAAAAGAAAAGCGGCCAATCACCAGTGCTAGCAGCAGGGGCTGCGGCTACGTCTTCAGAGCACTCGGCCTCAACTTCACTTTCTTCGGCAGAGGGTGGAGAGGAACGGGATCCTCTGTTCTGATAGCGAGTGGGCTCGACTCCTGCGCTGGGCTGGCGCACATGGCTAATTTGCATAATGCGCAGGTGACACGGTTCAGCTTAATGTTAAACGAATAAATGTTTTGAATTATGAATACTGGACATGGTGATCTTAAACACGTTTAATTGACCACAATAAAATTATTGTATTATATTATATTATTTATTTTTTTGACAAGATTGAGACCCCCCTCAGATTTTGCTTTTGAGTCTTTCAGGGGGTCTCAAGGGGTTAATCGGGGGGGTCTGACCCCCCCAAACCCCCCCGTATTTCGCACTATGCTCCCACGCCTCCCCAGACCCGCCAGCCGATCGTGATGTTGCTGCAGAGGGAGCGACACCCAAACACCGGGCAGGCAGAGGTGCATGAAGACATGTGCACGCTGTGGAGTTCACGTGGTCAAGGATCACTTGAAGATCTGTTGTGCCAGCTGTGCACAGAGATTTGGCGTTGGGAATGGGAAGAAGTAGGCGCTCACTCCTTCTCCATGAAATGTTTTTGTTTTACTGCTGTTGCGTAACTTTATGCCAGTTCTAATATGCTGCTCTTGATGTTATTGATGTTGTGATTGATGTTTATATTAAAGATGATTGATTGATTTCAATTTCAAATGTATTGCTTTGAAGGGTATAGGACACTTTTGCAAACTTATTGAATTGAAGACTTGTATTCCAATTGATTATAATGGAAGTCTATGGGAGCCATTTCTTTAATCTGACACTACAGAAAAACTACAAACCCCAGGAAACCAATGTTGCTACTCATCAATGACATATCCAAGACTCTAATAATCCCCCTACACCAAATCCAATTTTCACTCATAATAACCCCCTTTTTATGTGCCTTTTCCGCCACTTTTTTTTTTCTTCCAGGGACTCTATTTTCTGGCATTGAAGGGGTTAAAAGTCTAAAATTAATTAAATGAATGATTTGGATCAATAGAAGAGAAGTGGATAAGAAGATTAATGCAAAAAAACAAAAAAAACAAAAACAAATAGTAAAATATGCCTTTTTTATGGCATCAAATACATTGGACACTTTTGTCCAATGTAGTACATGTGCCAGTTTGGTTGTGAGAGTCCTGTGGACAAAAAACTACAAACCCCAGGAAATCAATGTTGCTACTCATCAATGACATATCCATGACTGATCTAATCCACCCAAACCAAATTTAATTTGCATTCAGTTTTTTAGAAATAACCCCCCTTTTATGTGCTTTTTTCACCACTTTTTTCACCCCATGGACTCTATTTTCTGGCATTGAAGGGGTTAAAAGTCTGAAATTCATTAAATCAATGGTTTGGATCAATAGAGGAGAAGTGGATAAGAAGATTTATGTAAAAATCTTTTTCTCACAACCTTTGCGTGAAAAGTCGCATACGCCACTTTCAAGCCCAGTTTTGTGTGTACTCGAGACCCCAGATCTGTCTGTTTAGACTACAGACGTATTGACAGATATCCGATTTGTATCTGATTTATTTCCACATATGATTGGGGTCTGTATCTGATCTGAGTGTACTGAGGCCTAGAAGTGGAAAAGTCTGTCTTCTCTCTCCCTTGTTTGCTCCACCTTTTAGAGAACTTGTGCTCAAACAAGCATTGGAGTCATCTCCCTTCTTGACGTCAAGAGGGGAGATGCTCCTCCTTCCGGTAGTGGAAACCCTCGAATCCATGGGTAGGTGAGCTCTGCTCTCCGAAATTGCTCTGGGTAAACAGACATGGTACAGGCAAAGCACGGAAGATGCTGTGTTGTTGTCGACTGCATCAACGTGCACCCAAGTCTGTTTAAAATGCACGCTGTAGTGCAATTACGCACGTGTCAAGTGTGTTTGTATGTGATTACAGCCAACAGATGTATCCAAGTAGTAATCAAGCCCATTTATGCATATAAACCCACCATGGGTAGGCACCAGTGACGTGCGGTGACCTCTAGGACGGGGGAGGCATGCGATCACAGACGACGACGGCGGCGGGGTGGGCGCGGTGTGTGTGTGTGTGTGTGGGGGGGGGGGTAAAACCTGCTAACTGTTAGCTACCGTAGCTCAGGCGTTGGTCTCCCGTCAGGTAAAAGCTGCTGTTTATTCCTCAAATGATGCTCATGAAGTTGTTGAGCCTCTCCAGTACAGTTACCCATCACTGCTGTTGAATTAGCCGCTAAACTGCTGGACACAAAAACCGAGGGGGCCGTCTGTTTGTTTACAATTCACGAAAGCAACATGAACGTACGTGCCGCTCACACTTAGTAGAGTTACGCCAAGTGAGGCAGCGGTAGCGTCTGCCTCACTTGGCGTACATGTAAAGCCTGGTTTATGCTTCTGCGTCACGGCGACGGCATAGCTACGCCGTTGACGCAGACCCTACGTTGTAGCCTGACGTGCACCTCCACAAAATCCTGACTACGCGTCGCTTCGACGCGACGCGAACCACAAGGACTGTGATTGGTCTGCTCAGAACGTCAGTGTGTTAATTCACTCGTTCAGCCTCGACTGGTCAGACAGACCACCTGCGCAAACGTCTTCTCCGTCACCTGAACTTTAACATTTGCAATAAAAGCGTTTGTTTTTCAGTTGCCATTGTTTACTGTGACCGGAAGCAACGCGTTCCCTCGACGCAGAACTTCGAATGCTCAACAGCGCCGTCGGGTCTACGCTGTAGGTACGCCGTCGCCGCGACGCAGACGCATAAACCAGGCTTAAGTCTATGGGGGGGACAAACTGCGCATGCGCAAACAGCCACATACACACCGTATGGGCAGAAGAGGCAGAGGTGCTCTGTGCCTCACCTCTGAAATACAACGAGACGGCGAATGGCTTCTACGGCTGCTGCCTGGCCGGAGGTAAACTCAGTTGAGTCGCATTTATTAGACTATGAAAATCACCAGATGCTGACACATTTAAACCTGTGGTAAAGTTATTAAAAAAAAAATTAAACCTTAGATTAAAGCAGAAGTATGGATGCGCGTGAATGTGGTGACGTAGGGACGAGGGCGGGGACTGCTAACTCCATCGGCTGACAAGAAGTTAGCCAAAACGACCGGATTGCTTACTTCTGCTTTAACTAAATAATCTAATTATTCCTGCCTAGGTGAGGCACTGCCTCACCTGCCTCCCCTGACTGCACGTGGGGGGCGACCGCCATTCCGAAGGACCGCCATTCCGACGGTCTGCCAGTCGGAAAATTCCCGAAGGTCCGTCATTTCGAACTTCCCGAGGGGCCGCCGTTCCGAATGTGTTTTATTTTGAAAATTGACCGGATTCTCTCGTGGTTTGACTTCCTGCCCGGCTTGACACGACGCGCCGCGGGGACAGCGCCCGACCGGCCCCTCCCCCTCCGCCTCCAAAGTTTCACCCAGGTGCGAGTCTGATGCATTACATCCATGGTCTGATGCAGCCGCGGCACTCCTGCTGAAAATAAATGTCCTTGCTCTGTGCTTTGGTTAGGTTTAGGCAATGTAGAAAGGAGTTGGTTAAGTTTAGTAAAAAGGTTAGGTAGAGGCCAATAAAATCGCAGTTAATATGTATCTCCCCCGGGAGTCGAACCCTGATCCACCGCGTCAAAAGCAGATGCTCTGACCACTACGCTACCACCGCAATTAGGCTTGTTTACTCCGTGCCGTAAACCATTCAAGATTTTTTCAGGTTCGTAATGGCACCCTTTTCCCATAAATAATTAAGGGTCGGCATTCCGACAAATTAAAGTAAACGTTCGGAGTGGCGGCCCTTCGGAATGGCACCCTGGAACCACTGCACGTCCTTGGTAGGCACACTCAAGAGAAAATGGAAAAAGCAGGTAGCAAAAACGGAGCAGGCGGTCACCATCGTTTACCGCGGAGGAGATGGCCCTCTTGGTCGATGAGGTCTGGCAGCACTGAGAGGTTTTGGCAGGCCATTGCACAAAAGGTCCCTCCCTCCAGTCCCTGTCGCCTGCAAGACTGGGTTGCTGTAAGAAAAAAGTGGCAGGAGTTCCAGAGCCAAACCAATAAAAAAGAGCGAGGGTGAGGCCGGTGAGGGCCGCATGATGTCTGGGCGCATGACGTCCGTCCGACTACCCATTTCTCCGACCATACATTTCTTTATTTTTGCGTCCATTAGTCCGACCTCCCATTTCTCCGACTTAAGTAGCCCTAACCCTTAACCTTACCCTAAACCTAACCTTAACACTGTAGAATGGGTAGTCGGAGAAATGAGCCGTCGGACTTATGGGCAGTCGGACTGATGTATGCTCCCCATGATGTCTGTCCGACTTCCCATATCTCCAACCATACATTTCTGTAGAATAACTCGGATTAATGGGTAGTCGGAGAAATGAGCAGTTGGACTTTTGGGTGGTCGGACTGACGTATGTTCCCCCCTGGTGAGACGACCCTCACTCCTGACGAGGAAAAAGCCCTGTCAAACATTGGGAAGACGGCTTCTGAAGGCAATGGTGAGGGAATTGATGTCCTGAGGACGAGGGGCTCTCGGAACGCAACGCAGACGAGGAGGAGCCAACTGGGAGTGAGACGCACGTCCCCAGTCGATGACCAACCAGCAGGGCCTGGGTTCCGCATGCGGGGAGGCTTCACAAGGCAGCCATCGATAACTACCTGCACCTGCAGCGAGATGCTGGTGGGCCTCGAGAGGGAGAAGCTGACAGTGCTGTGGGGGATAGAAGGCCAGCTGGAGAGACTTACTGCCCTCCAGGAGATGGTGCATATTAAATGCAAAAAGTTGGAGGTGCAGTGGAGACAGTTGGCACTTGCCAAGGCGCAGTTCAACCGTCCCTCCATCTCCGTCCCAATAATTCTTCCGTAAGATTGAGGTAGGGGACATGCGCAATGTATCCTGTTCAATTTCACTAATCAATCTCCCTTGATTGCAGGTGATGTGGATGCACAAGACGTGTGACGAGAGCAGTGCCACTGCTTTATTTTATTTTTGTTTCAATAAACTACTTTGGTTTCCTTTTCAACCATTTGTTGTGTGGATCACTGTGCATTAAAGAGTGTCAAATCTAGCAACATAAAGTCCCAGGCAATTTATATCCTTTGATTTATTCCTAAGAGTAGATTCATGACATGTGCGTAATGTGCGTCCTGACGCATGTGCTTCTCCTCTCACTAGTAGCAGAGGGTTGTTAGCCACCACAGCTAAACCCCTATGAACGTAGCTTACGTACCAACACACAAAAAGAACCGTTCATAACTGACCATTCACATCTTGTTGTATCCATCACTCTCCAACTTGTTGGGGAGCTTCTTCTGGCTCTGGTCACTGGTTCAAACAAACGTTAAACTTTTCCCGCTTGCCGTGTCTCCCAGGATTCCTGTTAAGCACTGGGCCATTTGCATTTAAAGGGGCAGGCACTGAAACCAGCCAATCTGTACAAGGCTGTTTTGAGAGGATGAAGAGTACTGTGATGTTTGATACTTAGTGTATTTTAACCAAAGCATGTCACAGACATGTCTTTAAGACACCTGGGGACTATTTTAATTTGTGGAAAAGGGGCATAATATGGGATCTTTAAATAATATTGTTAATATGATGTTAAAGGATGGGTCTGGAGTTCTGTGTCCAAAAATAAACACTAGACTTATACAAATTAAATCCGTCTTAATCATCACCCATGGACTTCTAGTCCTGTGTGGTGGTGGCTGTGTCTGCAGCGCCCCCTCCCCCCGCCTGTATTTTGGTCATTTGCTGTGTTTTGTTATGCACGTGGACGTTTCTGGGTGGAGAGCGAGAGAGTCTGTCTTTTCTCTCCAGCCCACAGCTCTAGCGCTTCTCTTGGACTGTATTTCCTTTCCTTTGCAGTCCTGGCAGGAGGACAGTTGAGCCCAAGAGGAAGGGCCGAGTTTCAATGTTTTGTTTACAAACTGCAATGAACAAAACTCCAGACCCAACCTTTAATATTACAAAGAATATATCCAAACTTGCAACAACAATAATTAAAACAAAAAATTAATCCAACAAACAAGAGACCTGTAGAGAAAGAGAACTGCAGTATCAGCAACATGCTGCAGAGACAAGGAACAGACACAAGTAGGCCTAAGTCTCCACAGCAGGTCAGTGATGGTAGCTGCATTTGCACAATGCAGGCAGTGTATTTTGTAAAACAAGAAAATGTATGTTATCTCTAACCCATAATTACATAGCTACATTTAAATATGACTTCATGTGCTGCTTGAATTTCAACAGTGCCAAGAGAGTTATACTTAAGAGGGAGACAAACAACAAAAAACATGGTAAACTGCAGTGACTAGTTTTGATCAGTGATCTCAAACTGTGTAGTGCAGAAGCGTTTGCAGGTCTTTTGCTGAGCCAGACATGTTGGCAAGCAATTTACTGGTGCATCTGTGGAGTTGTCAAATAACAGACCTGGAGGTCCTCACACATGCATTTAATATAAAGCAAGATGTGTGTCAGACCTTGGCTGCTGCTGATGTTGTAGTCTGGTGGCAAAGAGGTGGAGCTAAGACTCTCCAGATGCTGCTGTAGGGTCTCCAGCTGTTGCCCCAAACCAGGCTGGTCGGACATGAAAAGCCGATTCTGTTCAACTACTTCACTGATCCGTTCGAGTAGTTGGGTCACACTAAGAGAGGGAGATTTAGACAAAAAAACAATAGCACTGAAAATCCCAATGTTGCAAATGGTGACATACAAAACATGTGAACCATTTGTGTGAAAAGTTGGTAGAGCACCCGCCCCATGTGTTGAGGCTATAATAGTCCTCAATGCAGGCGGCCCCGGTTCGAATCCCGCATCGAGTGGCCTTATCCTGCATGTCACCCCCCCCCCCCCTGCCTCCCATTTCCTCTCTCTCAACTCTCCTGTTTGTGTGTTGGCCACAATGGTTTAATTACTGAAGAAATCATCATTATATTATCATTATTATTATTAATGCAGGTCAGCATGTATCAACTGAAGTAAGGTGGAAGTTTGTGTATGAATGTAATATTTAGCACATGAGGTGTGTGTAAATATCTGCTGAAAGTTCAATTGAAACATCACATCTGTGTAGTTTAGTATACAAGAAATTGAGACAAGCCATGTCTCCATATTTTACACATATTTGTGTTCATTTGACTAGCACTCCCTAAAGGGATAGTTCACTCAAAATTGAAATTTCACTCATAATCTACTCACCCTCATGTCGACTAAGGGCTGGGAGAAGTTTCAGAGTTATCCGTGGCTTCTCTGAGTTACAGGGGGTCTCGGCGTAGCAGTGCATGTCCATATAACGGTTGTAAATGGATACCAATTGTCTTCGTAACAAAAAGACACACCAAAAAACATCCAAATACCTCCATGCTGCTCGTATGTAATGTCCGTCTTGTATTGAAGCCCCGAAATGCAAAATTGTCCCGGAAAAAATTAAATAAGTCTATTTTTCAAGCTTGTTTGTAGCGGAAGCTCCTCTTCCCGGTTCGTCAAATTTGGACGAACCAGGGTCTGTCCTCTTCCCAGTTCATCCAAATTTGACGAACCGGGAAGAGGAGCTCCGAGAAGCTTCTGCTTCTCCCAGAAATTTCAATTTCGGGTGAACTATCCCTTTAAATAACATTATTTTGTTGTGTACTCTTCTTAAATTCAACATAATTTCTTCATTAATGGCTGTGTTTAGGATATGCAGGATTTCCCTGTCTCTCTGTTTCCCTTCTCCCCTCTGTGTCTGTGTTGTCTTGTCTCTGTTGGCTGGGCGTTTCACCTGGAACCACACCTGCTCTGCATCAGCTCTTGGCCCCTCAGTGAATTACTCAGTTGTTTATCCACTTTGTTGTGCATGTCCCTGATTTTTGTTATCTTTGTTTCTGTTTCCAGCACCACCGTCCTGCTACCCGGCCTTCCCTGCATTTTTGCCCTGGACCACTCCCCCAGAGCCCAACTCCTGGCTCCTGGAGCATTAGCTTAACAGGCTGTCTGAACCTTATTCTGATTTCAATATTAAAACAGAAGAGGAAATGTGACAAAGAATAAAGAAATAACTCAAGACAAACAACTACCAAAGAAAAAGTTATCAGACTGATTAGTGACTAAATATACATACGTGGAGTTCTTGTACTGTAGAAAACCAAATTCGTCCCTTTGTCCATCTGGGCACAGCGACTGCATGATGGGAATGATGCCAGCTGAGGTGAGAGGGGCTGCACTGTAAAAGGCTGGACAAGGATGGGGGGAACAAAAAAAGGAGAATGAGGAATAAATCCACAGAGGGAGAAGTTCTGTCTTAGAGTTGTTAAAGGAGACAGATCAGACCAGCCACCTGAAAGCTGATGGCCAGAGAGACTTAGACATGTCATTGGTGACTACACGGACCTTTCACATAAACTATGACATTATTCCTGCCCATTAAGGTCCAAAGAAAAAGAAACTTTTAAGTCATCTGACTTGAAGGTGTGGCTTATTTTGGCTGGGCCAAAGTCAGTGTTGTGCCCTCTTGGATCTGGTAAAAGAGGTTCAAGATCCAGGACTTCCATTTATCCCCTTGGATAAAGCAGAGGTGCTGCCTTGACATCAAAAGAGATTCCATTATCAGATTCACAAATTCATTAGTGTGTTTGTATTATGGAGGTGGGAACGCATAAAGACATAAAGAAGGTCAATTAATTTATTTCATTGACATGTGTCCTCTCTGACCACCAGGCTGAGAACAAAGGCCATCAAGTCAAGATGTTAAACATAGGTTAGAATCTATTGTTAGTTTCAACATGAAGTATGGAGATACTGCTTTAAAAGGATAGTTCACCCAAAATTCAAAACTCATTATCTACTCACCCTCATGTCGACTAAGGTCTGGGAGAAGTTTCAGAGTCCTCCGTGCCTTCTCTGAGTTACAGCGGGGCTCCGTGCAGCACTGCATGTCCATATGGCGTTGCGAATGGGCCTCACTTTTCTTCGTCCAAAAAGACACACCAAACAACATCCAAATACCTCCATAGTGCTCGTCTGTAATGTCCCTCTTGTATTGAAGCCCCAACATGAGAAATTGTTCCGAAAAAAATTAAATACGTCTATATTTTAAGCTTGTTTGTAGCGGAAGCTCCCAGTGTTGCTCTGCCGGAATCTCAAATCGCGATTTTCAGAGCCGTGAACTTGGTGTCAATGCAAATCGTGCAAGATTTGCACAGACAGTGAACTGAGACACTGGGAGCTTCCAATACAAACAAGCTTAAAATATAGACTTTTTTTTTTTCCGGAACAATTTCTCATGTTGGGGCTTCAATACAAGAGGGACATTACAGACGAGCAGTATGGAGGTATTTGGATGTTGTTTGGTGTGTCTTTTTGGACAAAGAAAAGTGAGCTCCGTTCGTAACCGTCATATGGACATGCAGTGCTGCACGGAGCCCCACTGTAACTCAGAGAAGGCACAGAGGACTCTAAAACTTCTCCCAGCCCTTAGTCCACATGAGGGTGAGTAGATAATGAGTGAAATTTGAATTTTGGGTGAACTATCCCTTTAAGTGCACAACCTGCTGCATGGGACAAGAATTATATGGAGTGAACAGCCACTCATTAAATACACAAAGTATCCAACTGACTCTGTGGCTTCAAATTGTTAAAAGATACAAACACCACACAAAAGACATAGCCTACATGTAGGGACTGTATATTTAGTTGTCTTGATTATTCAGACTAATTCATGACACTGCAGATACCCAGGATACAGGAAAATGCATATGAAAATGTGATACTATTAAGTAATAAATAACATAATCATATAATGGTTTGATTACTAAAATGTACAGTTAATTTCTTTGAAAGGGTGACAGTTTGAGTACAGATTACTCAAATAACTCAAAAAGCAGGCAGTATAAAATCAGTATTCATATAACTGTGCTTGTCTCTGTCCAGAAGCCAGTATTGTGGGATGGCAGTACCAGTCTGCACAGAATAATGCTCTAGTTGTCTATGGTGAGCTCAGTTGCTGGCTTAGGACTCACAGATCAGATTAGGCATGTTAGGACTGAGAGGAACACACTCACAGCAAGGTAAATAAATATGAATTTCAGCTAGTAAAACATACAGTTGAAACCCAGGCATTTCAATCATTCAGATGGTCATAAATCTTGATTTGTATTGAAAATGTTACCTAACCAGATGGCTGGGGCAAGTCAACTTTTAACAACAAGCAGGTGCAAAAAACACACACCCACAAACTTGAATGACTGTGACTTAGGCAGGTCTTCTCCACAAATGTCAATACAAAAGAAGAGAATAATGCAACAGTATGAATCGTACAAACTCAAATACCAAAACTGTTCAAATTAGTTGTCATATTGTGCTGAATTTCAGTATGGGTTTGGAAGAGTACTTGTGCCATGATTTTGAGAGTTTGGTGTCTCGTGCAGAAACTTGACATTTGCTGTGATTAGCTAGAGTGCATGACTTCTACTTGAACCTCTGTTACATTCAAGCAACATCAGCAGCAGGTAAATCTCTCTGCATTCCACAGTTCACTGGAGTTAAATACACTATCTGTTGTCTTTTGCTGATGGTTGAAGAGGGTGGTCTATTGTGTATAGCAAGTTTTTTTCTTATTTTGTAGAAAATCCTGAAATGTGTTGGTAGGATACTCCATCATGTCGTGTTGCACAAAAGCAACTATTTGTACTTTAAGACAACATAATGTCGTGTCAGAAGGAGCCAGGAACATGGTGGGGGCTGTGGCAGACAAACCCATGGAGCTTCCAAAAAAAGATTTTGATGCAGACAGAAAATAAATTTGGTGTTTCTACTTAAACAGTCATTATCTTGGAATTGAAGACATGTCTCTGTCTGTCTGTCTGTGTTGTGTAATTACTTTCTCTTTGCCCATACACAATAATTAAGGGACTGATAAACAATCAATTACTTTAACACTGACAACATCCCACCCAATGCCGATCTTTCCATTACACTTAAACTTATCACTTATCATTACCCATTGATTAGTCTACCAGTGTTGTTGAATGATTAAGGGTTTATTGTACTGCATGCTGCCTGTAGAGTGAAAGAGGAAGATGGCTTACACAACTTTAACTTTAAGAAAGCAAAGGTATTAATAAAGTACAATTATAATATATTAACTCATTGCTGGTGGATACCAGGTACTCAGATGCAGTTTATCCAAGCAAAAATAGCAGGTCAGCATTGTGTAGGACTCTAAAAAAATTGTTAAACTGCATTCAGGGAAAGTAACCATGTGTTTTCTATTTAGAGTTTAAGCCCTCCTGAACCACAGTTTATCAAAGGTTGTGTCAGCTTTTTTGTGATTTTATTTAGTTTTCAAGATAATGACGAATGTAATTTTCATGGGGTGTGGCGGGGAACTGACCCTAATGTTGATCCATGGTCTAAAATGTTTTGGAAATGATTCAGTAACTTAATGTGCATTTTTCCACTTCTTTTACAATTGAACCTTGACTTCATGAGAGAAACCTTTCCTCTTCAGAATAATTTGTGTATTTTGTTAGATATACTGGAAGTTAATTCTTGTCTATGACTCAATATTGAGTCATAGACAAGAATTAACTTCCAGTATATCTAATAGACCTACAAACTCTGGAGTAGTGAAAAAGGTGACAAGTTACAAAACCAAAACCCTCTTCATTCACTTCTACTACTCTGGTTGACATAAAAAAGGTGACTGTAGCCAAAAGGTGACCAGTTTGCAGGTGTAAATATTACAAACCTCAAAAAAGACAAAAACTGTTATGAAATGAGTGATTGAAATGTGCAGGTTCACAAAGATGGTCTTTCATGGGGAGGTCAGGGTTAAGTAAACATAGTGTTGACACACAACCCCAGAACAGAATGGTTAAGTTCAGTAAGAGACCAAAATCTCTCTTTTCATTTAAAGCAACACTATGTAGTTTCCAAACACGGATAGCTTAAATATCGGACCGGATGAATAGAATTTCACTCCCCTAGTCAGAGTAACAGGGGGAGGATTTTTGTTGAACATCAAGCTCAAGTCCGGTCTCCCTGCTCCTCCAGCCTTCCGTTCAGAGTTCCGGCGACACACAAAACACAGACTAGGCTCGTGTCGTGTTTGATTACTTTCTTGCTTTTTTTTCTTCACCTCCTCAAACAAAACAGTTGCAGCCGGCACAACCCTGCACTGGTTGCAGCGGTGGCACAATTCATCCTATTAAACGTTTTTCTACCACTTGAATGAGTTCAGAAACATTATTTAGGGCTCTAATTTCGCAGACCAGACGAGGCGCAGCGCAGGGCGTGTCCACGCGCACTATGCAAGTTTGGCACGCCACGCACCCCAGCACAGCTACTCCTCTTTCACACCTCCGTCCCTCATACCGGTGCAAGTGGGAAAGAGGGAGGGGATAAGGTGTAACCGGGTTTAACACAGCTGACTCGGGGCGTTTAGCTCAGTTGGTAGAGCACCCGCCCCATGTGTTGAGGCTATAGTCCTCGCTGCAGGCGGCCCCGGTTCGAGTCCCGCGTCGGACGGCCCTATCCTGCATGTCATTCCCCCCATCTCTGCCTCCCATTTCCTGTCACACTCTCAACTGTCCTATCGAATAAAGGCATGAAAAGCCAAAAAATATACTTTAAAAAAAAAAAAAAAAAACACAGCTGACTCAGCCGGATCTTGTTCTTTCGGTCATGACCCAGAGTTCATGACCATTAGGTGAGGGTGGGAACATAGATTGACCGGTAAATCTAAATAAATATAAAGCGCCATATATACTCACTCTCGTTTTTAATCATGAATTATAACGTAACCTAATAAACGTAGCGTAACGTAGACTGCTGTCCAGTCCGGTAATAAAGGGCCTCTGTGGTGTGTAAGATATGTCATCTTCAAGTATAGGATAACTGTAAAACACCTGGAGTTGATAACAAACTGACCTAGAAAAAATAAGGGTCAAGTGAACAGCGACATCGACAGACGATGCTGTCACATCACTCAGTCTACACCCTCAACAACACCCAATCCCGACCCTAACATAACATAATATGAAGAATTACTAACACGACTAAATTAATTCTTATTTTGTCCACTTCGAGATCTGTTATCGACTCAAAACAATGTAATTACATGTGATGGTCTGGGAGACCGCTGTGGTGGTTAGAGGGGGGATTAGAATGTTGGCGGTTCTAGTGTTAAGACAATTCTTCAGCAAGCATCTCTCTCTTTTTCTCTTTTCTTTTGAATTTTCTGAGATAAGAGATGACGAATATATACCCACTATCTGATGCCAAGGCTGTTTGTGGTTGGCTGAGAGAGACGTGAATTCGTTAAAGTATACCAAGTTGGAGTTGGCGAGCTTTCAGTGCACTTTCGGGGCAGCCTTTTGGCACGCAATTGTCACTGCGCCAAGCTAACGCCTACTGCGTTGCCACACCCAACCCTGCGCCTCGCCTGCACCTGGTACAAAATTAGAGCCCATAGTGTTGCTTTAAAGTGTTGCCAGCCTGGATAAAATGATGTGATGTGACACTTACACACTGGTCCATCCAACATGTTCAGAACATGCAACATGCATAAAAAAAGAAACAGATGGGAGATAGAAACAAAAGGCAGATGAGACAAAAAAGAACCAAGACAAATACCACCAAAATACAGTGGGTGCTATAATGGCTACAGGCAACAGTAAGTGCATGAAGAAATAAAAAAAAAAATCTTCTAATTGCACTGCAGATAACTGTATATTTATGAAAGTACTAACCTTGCTACAGTACTAACTGGTACAACTCTTATGATAAAACACATTACATTGAGACCCATGTTATCTGTAGCTTCATATACATTTAGCCTGAAGATCCAGCCATCACCAAATGCCATGTAAAGAGATGATAAAAACTGATGAAATGGTCCAAGTTGTCATACGATGAGGACTGATTTCCAAATTTCAATAATATATTGAGTAACACACGTGAAAACAATCCACCTTCAAATTTACCATTTCCATAGCCTAGTCTGGCAGCTTTTCCTAAATGGATATTTCCAATGTGGTTTCATTTGCTTGATTCAAATAAATAAATTACAAACTGCCAAAGACCATTTTGGAGTATAAACTTTCACCACCAACAACCTGTTTGGGATCTGCCAACATAATACCTGTACATGGTATTTGTGTGACACAAGATAGGAAACCTTTACAAAACTATTACAGATACTAGATAGGATAGGAAAGAAAATAAGACATGTTATTATAAACTTGAACTGTCCTTACAGTTTATGGCAAACCTTATAAATAGGACTAGAATTCCACTGTTGTCTTCCTCCATGTCTGCCTACCTTCTTTGACAGATATTGCTGGCTTCTTCTGCCTCAGACCCAGGAGAATGAAGAAGAGGACCAGCGGGATGAAGATCTCAAAGGCCAATACCCACTGGACGGAAAAAAACAAACAAACACAAAGCTGACGATTAATGTGCTGCAATTTCAGTCCAGGTTCAGCTCAGTAATCCTGCTCCATGGTTACTTCTTTGGGTCTCTACCATGAAACTGAACCTGTCAGTTCCCATCTTCATGCTAATCTATCACAATGTGCATTAGATAGACTGCAATGCTGAATTCACTATTATATCAGGTAGGTTAAAGGTAGGGTCTGAACACTAGACCAATGAAATCCGGCTTAATCATCACCTATGGGCTTCTAGTCCTGTGTGGCGGTGACAGCACAAGTAGGAGGGCTGCTAAGCCCGCCAGCTGTCCCGGATGCTAGTGAGTGCCCGCTTCCCAGCTCACCACAGCAGCCCTCCTACTCGTTGCAGCATAATTCTCAAGGCTCCCGTTGTTGGTGACGGGCGGGTATTGCTCCGCCACTCCAGCGCTTCGCTCGGACTGTATTTCCTTCTCTTTGCAGTCCTGACTAGTCCTGACTACTGCTGCTGCTGTTGTCAGGGGCAGGAGGACTGCACAGTTTAGTTTAGTTTATTATGGATGCCCATTAGTCCTCACCATGGTAAGGACTATTCTTCCTGGGGTCCAGACACTCGTACATGACATAATACAATACAATTACAAAATTTAATTAATGAAAAAATAAAAATGCCACTGACGCTGTGATTGGGAGAGAGCGCTGGGTGGGGGTAAATTCAAAACATAATCATGATTTGCGGTCTGCAAAAAAAAAATTTAATGCGAATATTCTGGCTGTACTATTGTTGTTGGTGAGATCGGTATGTTATATGAACATTATTCCTGAGTCTCTGTGACATATTAGGATGATTTTACGGCCAGTTGCTTTAGATGTCTTACATATTGTACCTTAAATTATGGAAAAAGACACTCTAACACACCTTACGTGTGAATTTGGGAACTCTATGATGAACAGAACTGAAATAGATGATGATCAAAAACTCATGAAAACTCACGATCTGGACATTTTTATCATAACTCACAACCCATATCTTTAAATCTACTGTTACGGCTTGGTACCACTAGCGAACACATTCAGCTTTAATCCTGACATTGTGTGTGTGTGTTTTTATGCAAAATATCTGAGAAAAAAAAGAGTCTGACTGGAGCACAGCCGTTCCGCCTTCACCTGTGAGGCTCCCGCAGCTCGAAGCTGAACAGGAAGGGATCTCGGCCAGCCACTCAGCCGGCAGTCCCACCTGGTCTAGCAGTAGTTGTGTTATTGTTGTTTTGTAGCGCCCCCATGGTGGTTTTGTGAATAGAACAACAATATTTATCTTAAACAAGCCCTTTGACCCAGAAATGTAAGTGTCAGAAGAGCGACAGGCACAAACAGTGCATATTTCATAAAAAACGCTATATCTCTATTTTTATAAAACAAACAGGGATTTTGATGAAAACTGGCCATTTTTTAGCTTGGGATTGCTCAGGAACAAAGGCATGCAGAAATAAATGGTTTGACCCCATTTGAAGCAGAAGGTTTCACCTTTC
Source organism: Trachurus japonicus (assembly GCF_045865225.1). NCBI lineage: Eukaryota > Metazoa > Chordata > Actinopteri > Carangiformes > Carangidae > Trachurus > Trachurus japonicus. The sequence continues at coordinate 34,316,991 of NC_140915.1, read as the reverse complement.
AAACGAGCCATAGTATGTGTCCATAGTTATAATATAGAATACCCTATGGCTCTACAAAAATCGTCAACAATGGTCTAAATTGCTGGCACCAGGATTAAAGCTTTGGAAAACAGCGCAATAAACAGGGACATCGACTTTTGACATGAGAGCTGCCCACGTGTCCACATGTGTGTCGAGTTACACACACAGTACAGGTGCCTGTGTGCTGTCGGTGCGAAAGGCAGTGCTGTCACATCACTCAATCTACCCCTCGCCGCCGTTTTTGCTTTGTTCTGAACAAAACAACAGGCTTTTGTTCAGGGTTTGGGATGGTGTTTAGCTCAATTGGTAGAGCACCCGCCCCATGTGTTGAGGCTATTAGTCCTCAGTGCAGGCGGCCCCAGTTCGATTCCCGTGTCGGGCGGCCTTATCCTGCGTGTCATTCCCCCTCTCTCTGCCTCCCCATTTCCTGTCTCTCTCAACTGTCCTATCAAATAAAGGCATGAAAACTTAAGAAGCGCGCGCATTTGCAGAACCGATAAGCGGAATTGTTAAGCAGGCATGCACATGGTCCCAAGGAATTGATCCACTGGGTGCCGGTTCTGAAAAAGAACCGGGTCTTGATTCCCACCCCTAATCTGACCAAACATGGATACGTCTGGCAATAGTAGCAGCAACAGAGTGGTATATTTCACTAACGAGAAGCAGACAGTAATTCTCCAGCAATATGAAAAGCTGAAAGATCATGGGTCTGACAGTAATCAAACTTGCATATTCCTCTAAATTGGCCTATTGCCCAGATGTAACACTGTGGTGCATATTAAAATTTTAGCATATTCTTTCAGCTCCAATCCCCGTGGTAGGGCTGACAAATTAATCTTGTTTTCATTGACACAGATCGCAAAATGTTGCCTGAAATGTGATGAGTACGTTTTATTTTTTTCCACAGATTATAGTGCCTACAGAAGCACCTCCCAGACTTGGACAGCCTCTGCCCCATCAACCTGTCAGACTTAACTTCTGCAATTACTTTCTCCAAGTCAGCCACTTGTCTGCTTGATCCTGTCCCGGCAAGACTAGCTACTTAAAGATGTCTTCCCCTTAGTTAACACTTCTATACTGAACCAGATCAATCTTTCCTTAGTCACAGGTTACGTGCCACGGGCCTTTAAGGTGGCTGTCATTAATCCTTTACTTAAAAAATCTTCTCTTGACCCAGGTGTATTTGCCAACTATAGGCCTATATCCAACCTCCCCTACATCTCCAAGATCCTTGAGAAGGTTGTCCTGGGGCAGCTACATGAACATCTGCACAGTAACAAGCTCATTGACCAGTGCTGTTTCGGTGCTATGGTGTTTTCTGAATCCAGATTGGAAAGCTTCAAAGTCTATAACAATCTTCTCATAGCTTCAGACAGAGGTCTTGTCTCTGTACTTGTACTTTTGGACCTCAGTGCTGCATTTGACACCATAGATCACAGCATCCTGCTACAGAGACTAGACCATGAAATTGGGATTAAAGGACCTGCCCTAAAATGGTTAAGTCATACTTATCCAGGGGTCGACAATATAAATGGCCCGGTGGCCCGGACGTACTTTTCAAACCGTCAGGGCCACCAGAACGCTCCAAACACTGGCCCGGTGGGGCCAGTGAAAATAATGCCTTGAAAAAAATATAACAAGTAAATAAATAAATCTAATTTCACATTAAATCCCTGTGGTTTGAAATGATAACTGTCAAATCGTCTCGGTAATTAGTGCTAAGAGATCCCGACCCGATCAACGACAGAGACATCTACTTTCTGTGCGCAGCCAGCGCTGTGCTCTGGCACGTCAGCACCACCTGCAAGCAGCTGCAGCTGCAGCTCCAGCTCACTCACTGCTGCTGATAGAAGGTCGTCACAAGAACCGATAAAAACCTTTTTCTTAACCATGAAACTTCCCTCCTCCTCAGCGCGTCGGGTCGAGTCCTGTCGGGACCGACGCGAACGTTACACACGGGCCAGAGCTTGCGCTGGGGCGCCAGCTGTTCGGTGTGCGCCACAGCGGTGGCACGTCACGTGACATTTAGACCATAATAACAACAACAAAAAAACGTGTGTAAACGCAAAACTGAGCTGAAAATGAAATAATGAGTCAGTTTTGCACCAATCTGTGGAAACAGCCTAAACGTGAATGAATGAGAACAACAGTTATATCACTGAACTACTTGGAGGATAAAAGTAATGACTACATAACTTCATGTTTGTGTTGAGGCATATTTACCATTTTAACTCTGTTTTTACTTCATTGTTAAACCACAGTGGAGGCTAAATATGTGAAACAGTTATTTATTTATTAAATAAAGTAGCCTGATGAATTTAAAAGCACTTTTTTTGACCTTCTTTAATGAAATTGAATGAAAAATATCTGATACAGGATATAAATCCTCAGACTCAAAAAAATAACAACATACAAAAATTAAACACAAATATACCAACTCATACATAATCACTAAAATACATATAACAAAATAATCCCCCAAAATCTCAAGAAACTACAAGATCGTGGTATTGAATAAGTATCAAGAATGTTGGAAATTGACTAGTAATGGTATCAGAAAGTTCCAGCCTCGATGGCGAGACCGCAGGAATTGGCTGGGATATGTTGTTTTTCGTTAATATGGGGATCGATACCTATTGTCCTGGGCCAGTGGTTAGAATGGTGGGGCCAGTGATCTTCTCTGGGCCAGTGGCAAATTTCCCTTATTGTCTACCCCTGCTTATCTGACAGGTTTCAATTTGTTAATGTTAATTGTGACCATTCCGAGTACAGCAGAGTTACGTATGGTGTACCACAGGGTTCAGTTTTAGGGCCAATTCTCTTCATTCGTTACATGCTCCATTAGGTGACATAATCCGGAAGCACTCAATCAATTTTCATTGTTACGCGCGCGGATGATACTCAACTCTACTTGTCGATGGAGTTGGACGACAGAAGCCGCCTCATCAATCTGCAAGACTGCCTGAAAGACATTAAATCCTGGATGTCCTCTAACTTCTTGCTACTGAAGAACTCATCGGCCGTCACTGGTGAAGTTGGCTTCATTTTGGTAATGTTGCTATCGGAATGCCCAGCATATTCCTCTTCAATGAATGGTTTCTGGCAAACAACATGAATGAACTGCGACAGGACCACGTTTTAAATAAGATCTTGGACTGTCATGATGTTTATAATGAGCATGGTTTAACAGCAACGTCACGCTGTCTCCAAAACGACACCGACTTCAGCAGAGAAGTGAGTTTAAGTACATTTTTAGAGCCTTAGCCTTACTGATTTAACAGTGGCTCCTGTCATTACTTTATTTTCTAAATATCATCATGTTGCTTGCTCTACTCACAAACAAAACCCATTGTAAATTGTGTATTTTTTCGAGGGTATTTTGCTGAAGTATTAGAGGTTCAGAGGCTGTAGTCTGGACTGTAGAGCAGAGAAAGCTGCTCAGTTTTAATATAGCCTAAGCCTACTAATGTGATTGGCTATTTAAAAATCCTTTAAATATGGCTGGGTGATCAATAACAAATTAAACTGTGGTTAGACAAATTCAAACACATTTAATAATGCTTTAGTTTAAAGGAGCCACGGTACCGTATGAGATCATGTGCACGATCATTCTCTAAAGCAAATTCAGTGTCCCAGTTAAAGGCACTCAGACAGGTGATTTTGAAGTAATCCAGAAAGTATTCAGAATACATTACTTTATTTGAGTAATCCAAATACATTACAGATTACATTTTAGGACATGTAATCAGTAATCTGTAGGAGAATACATTTTAAAAGTAACCCTCCCAACACTGCCAATGTAAATTGCAACGCAATTAAATACTTCTGCTATCAGAACAGTAATTTGATTAGGATACTTTTAAAAGGAGTAATCAGTAATTTAAATACTTTCCCAGAGTAGTAATTTGTCCCCAAACTGCTTCATGATCCTTGTTTTTCCACCATGCATAATCAAATATGTTTGAGAAGAAATCTTTGTTCTTGTATCTGTAATTTTAAGACTATAGCTGGTTAGTTGTGTAGGCTAAGGCTGTTTAGTGATTTGCATAATCTCCCTGGGATTTAGCCTATTCTCTTTTTTTTCCGGCTGTGTAGATTTGTTTTTAGTAATGCTGGGTTTTAATGCTTCTCATTTATCATTACCTCCTCCTTAGTGACCACTGAAAAGGTCTGGCCCAGTTTAAAGGGATAGTTCACCCAAAATTGAAATTTCATCATCATTCTCATTATCTACTCACCCTCATGTCAATTAAGGGCTGGGAGAAGTTTCAGAGTTATCCGTGGCTTCTCTGAGTTACAGGGGGTCTCAGCGTAGCAGTGCATGTCCATATAACAGTTGCAAATGGATACCAACTGTCTTTGTAACAAAAAGACACACCAAAAAACATCCAAATACCTCCATGCTGCTCGTATGTAGGCTAATGTCTGTCTTGTATTGAAGCCCCGAAATGCGAAGTCTATTTTTCAAGCTTGTTTGTAGCGGAAGCTCCTCTTCCTGGTTTGTCAAATTTGGACGAACCAGGGTCTGTCCTCTTCCCAGTTCGTCCAAATTTTACGTACCGGGAAGAGGAGCTTTGAGAAGCTTCTGCTACAAAACAAGCTTGAAATATAGACTTATTTAATTTTTTTCGGGACAATTTCGCATTTCGGGGCTTCAATACAAGACGGACATTACATACGAGCAGAATGCAGGGTATTTGAGTAGATAATGAGTGAAATTTCAATTTTGGGTGAACTATCCCTTTAAAGGAGAATTCCGGTCATTGTCTAAGTAGCGCTCTACAGCTCTAGGTCCCCAAGTGCGACCATAGGAAAAAAAATCCGAGAAAAATATGTGCAGACCGGACCTAGCTCTCCTCCTGCTAGCTGTGCTAAACTTCTTTTCACCGTGACTTTGGCCTCATATAATGCTCAAAATATCACCACACATGCTTTGCAACATCCACCAGTTCCTTACCACACAACACTGAGTGTGTATAACTCTGTTAATATGAGAGATCAGTGTTAACTGTGTGTTTTTATCACGTACCTCTGTTTACTCTAGCCATCCAAAATCATTTTTTCCCTCCTAAATCACATTTTTGTCTTTGTTGATGGAAACAGTCCCAAGCTCGACAAGACGACAGTCGACTAGTAAGGTCTACCCTGGAAGCTAGAGTAAACAGAGCTACGTGATAAAAACACAAATGTTAACACTGCTCTCTCATATTAATGGATTTATGAACACTCAGTGTTGTGTGGTGGAACTGGAGCGTAGCGCAGGAGAGCTAGGTCCAGTCTGCACATATTTGTCTCTGATTTTTTTCCTATGGTCACACTCAGGGACCTGTAGAGCGCATTATTTACTTGCCCAACTGAATTTGTAATTGAAAAGCCCTGCTCTAAGTGTCTATTGAGCGGGAGTTCATCCAAAAATCACCAGACTTCAATCACATGGTGTTTGCATCACAGAAAGGCAGACAATGTGAGTTTAATTTCAACTAAGGTAGGCCCCAGTTTATAGACTGTTTAAAGGACAGCAACCGTCCTGTCTGGCCTCTGTAACTGCAGCTGTTGTTTTGTTTTGTTTTCGGGGCATATTTGAAACGAAATGGCTTGGTAAACACCTGCAGAACGCCTGTTGTTAGTTGTATTACATCCCCATTTGGTCTGTGTGTTTCTGATTTTCCCTCCTAGGGATTAATAAAGTATTTTCTATTCTATTCTGTTTTTGGGGGGATCAGACAAGTACATTTTTTGTGTACTTAATGCACAGTGTTTGTGTAGGCTACTTACTATAATTTTGTGTCAGTCAGATGGGATGTTACTTGTACTGCTATGTTAACTATTTGATGGATATAATTCATTTGTTAGCCCAGCCAACTACTGTAATTTCACATCCAGCCGCCAGTGATAACAATCATTTGTGCATTGTGTGAGCGCATCATCTCCCAGGCTGCTATGCAATGTTAGCTAATACATCAATTAGTCTGTGTGCCCAGTGTTAGTAATTACAGCAGAACTACAGTAGGGGTTCCCTGGGCTCAGGCAAACTTGATACACAAACCTGTCAAAGTGGTTGGTTTGGATGGGAGGAGGAGGGTGATGATCGAGGGGCTGGGGTCAGTAAAAATTATAGGGAACAAGCCACCTTTAAAGCCAATAAGAATTTCCTATATAATTCTAAAGGCTTGTACAGCATGGGGTAAATAAAAATGCCAAAGCATGTTACAGGGGAAAAGAAAGGCCAGTGATGCAGGCGAGGGAGGAAAGAGAAGCGAGAGAACAGCAGGTAGGACAGGATAGAGGGTGCTGTCTTGTGGCATTTCTTTTTTTTTATGTTAATCTTCACAGATAAATGTCAGAAGCTGTAAACAAAGACAGAAGATGAACATTAATTATTCTCTATGGTCATGCAATTTGAAGCTATTCTGACTCACTGCATATGGACCAGCATAACATCTTAATGAACACAAGCACAACAATAGGCTACCGCTGTTGAAAAACATAGGGAAAACACTTCAACTGCTTACAAATTCATGCCAGCAATAGGCTACAGATTAACCCTTAGCTTGTCAAGATGCAGCGATCCCACTGCAATTTCTTCACTTTCATATGACATTTTCTTAGAACACTATAAAATAATTGGCTTCTCATGGATATAATAAAATAATGACTTAACTCCTGACAACACATAGGCTTATAATCACTGCATAGGCCTACTCAATGTTCAGGCTATAGACTGCAATTGAACTAGGATACTATTTGTCCACAAACAACAACAACAACAACCTGTTTGACAGAAGCTCATAAACAGACCAAACCCCAGACTATCACCTGAAACTGAACTACTGTGGATTATTCCAATTGATGTGTGATGGGGACATTTACAGACAGAGACAGGTAGCCTAACAGGCCATTAGCCCAAAATCAGCAGCAGCTCAGCAAGCTCATCCTATACGCCCATCTGCAAAGACGGACAATAAAGACGACTTTCATGTGAAAAGGCATCCTGTCTTACCGGGCCCCTTCTTTTCAAAGCGATGTTCTTCCACAGCAAGAGATGGAGCTGGTGCAGGAATCCCATCTTGCCCCCCGCCCCCGCCCACCCCCCGCTCCAATGTGTCCTAAATTTACCACATTCGCATAACGGCGGTGGCCGATGACGACACTTATATGACGGAAGAATCTCTATCCCATTCCCGGTAATCTGTGTGCCGGTTATGGTGCTGAGACGTGTGTCAGCCTCCGCTAGTGACAACTTCTGCGATGCTCGTCTCCGCAGTTTGATGGAGGAGGAAGCTGCAGATCGCAGCAGGTGCGGATAGAAGCAGGTGACAGTAAATTGCCTAACGACAGTCTTTGTATTCCCTCTGTCATTCTCCGTGTGTCAGCCCTGCACCGGTCGGCTTCTCCCCGGTCTCTGTTTAGATTTGTTCTGTGTGAAAGTGCTGAGTTGGACCAAGTACCAGCGGGGACAGCCTCACGTGAAGCGAATCAGAGTCAGGAAAACCTGCACTTCCTGGTTGCCCTTTCAAAGCAAGAGCCATTGTTTTCGTGTAGCTATTTGACATTATAAAAATAAAAATTAAAAAAAAGCATTCGACGTTCAGAACATTTTGCTTTGTCAGATGTTTTAAAGTCTATTTGATTTTTTTTTTTAGGTTCACAATATTTGCTACAAATTATTTCCTTCGTTCTTGTAGTCCTATTATCCACCTGAACATTTTTGCTTTAATATCTTGAATTAATGTTTTTCATGGTGTTTTCTTAGCCTAAAAGTTAAGGGAGAGGTAATTCACCATTTGGATAGGAACTTAATTTGTGATAAGTAACAGTTTATAGTTAAAGCAGATATCAGTGGAATGTTTTTGTTAATATAAGTCCTAAATAGTCCTATTTTCCGTCAGCAATCACTTACATGAAGTATTTCAGCCTAAACACGAGTCTCTCCGTCACTCTGCTCTGCTGTAACCCGAGGAGAAAATTTTCCTTGTGGGATACAAGTGTTATCCAATGAGGGGAGAGAACGGCATGAAGGGCTGTGTGTGCAGCCAAGGGATGCGCGTGAATGTGGTGACGTAGCACGAGGACCAATTGATGCCTGACAAGGGCGGGGGCTGCTAACTCATGGTGCGTTCAAGGAAACTCGTACTTTGTGTTTTTCCTTCCTGTGAAGTCATACCAGTTCGATCTGGTACGAGTTCACGGGTCGGAAGTTACGAGTGGCCGTTATAGGGAACTTTCACAGACAACAGGACGGTAAAAACACGAGCTACGGGTTACCTGGAACGCTACCAAGTCGTAGTTGTGACTTGAAGCTGTAACTTACGGTTTCAAAAGCCTGCCTTGAACACAGCATTAGCCGAAACGGCCGTGCCACTGATATCTGCTTTAAATGGAATAAATATAAATAAATTCAGATGTTACAAGAGAAAAGGCACATGCATACATTTACAGCAAGATGTTTAGATTAGGTGTCTAGCAGTAGTGTGGAATGTACCCTGAGAAATGTGTTTCTTGTCATCTACCCATCTCTGTGGGTCATAGTTTTTGGGGATACTTGTATCTATGTTTAAGTTAGCTTGGTCAAGAGGTTAAATGTCAGAAGGCATAGGTTAGATTCTGTTTTTAGATCCTGTCTTTGTCTGACCATCTTGGACAGACATTATATTGGAAAAAGGTGGAGTTTTAGAAAACGTATTTGGGGTTTAGGCCAAGCGAGGGTGATCTCATATTGGCACCAGAGATGCTCCACGATTCAACATTTTTGTGCACTGTTCTTCTTCTTGTAATAAACTCTTTTTGAATGCAAGAAAAGACGTGTCGGCGGTGATCCCTTCTCTTCATCAACACATCAATATACCACATTCTCCATATGCCTGAAGTGCCAGACTCTTGGAGAAACACTAAACTCTCCAACTTACTGGCAATAATTAAGGCAAGGTTAGTTTATTAGTAGGCTACAGCATCAATCCTCTGCCTTGAGACCCTCACATCCACTGAGGAAAAACTCCCAAGAAAAAACAGGAGAAACCTCTGGGTGAGAGACAGAGGAGGGATCCTGTGAGGGGTAGACATGCTGTCCCTCCTGGGTGTGGTTGTATAACTACATAGGCCTACAAGAAAACAGGTTGTCTTTCACAAAATGTAAACTCATAAAATCTGCTCCGATGATAATGAATTATAGCCCAAACAAAAAAAGGATTTAAATAATTAATTAATTAATTTTGACAAACTTCACACAACATTTTTTTTTTTTTTTTTTTTTAAAAACCTGTTACATGTTTCCAAAGTGATTTGAATTACTGGAAAAGAAATTCGATCTGTGTGTTTCCATTAAAAGTACAGACTTCAGTTATGCTATCAAACAGATGTAGGCCTACCTGCATCAAGGGTGCCGTGGTGCTGTGGTGCTGTGGTGTTCCTGAGCTTGGCTCTGCTGACACAATGTGCTGCGGTGGCTCTGCTGGGGTCAGCCCTATGTTCCCACAGCCCAATGATCCCACAGCCCTATGTTCCCTCATTTCTAAGAATTTTTTTTTCACAGAAAATTTAGAAATTAGTCCCTATGTTCCCAACAGCCCTATGTTCCCTCAGCCCTATGTTCCCACAGCCCTATGTTCCCTCAGCCCTATGTTGCCTCATTTCTAAGATTTTTCTTATTTCTAAAAGTTTTCTCAAAATGAAACTCTTTTTTTTTTATTATTATTATTATTTTATTATTTTTTATTCCGCATTTAAAGGGATGATTCAGAGTAATTCCAACCTAGGATCCTTTGCACCATGACCTCGAGCCAAACGCCCCCCCCCCCCCCAGAAGCTTGTTTTCCCTTGCTCAAACAGTGGTCGAGTTACCGCTATTAACCGAATGGCGCTAATGTTACCAAGCGGCTATCTTAAATTACCCCACTAATAATGTCCAGAATTCCTGGTGTACTTCCTGTACAAACTTTCTAATGCTTTGTTTACTACTACTAACACTATTTGTACTACTGTAGAAGTTTCTTGTCTAAATTGCACTAACTCATGGAGGTGAGTTTAATTTCGGTATAAGGGTTCGTCACTCAGCGCTATGTTGGAGTAGCGGTGTTGGAAGTGGTCAGCCCTATGTTCCCAGGGCCCTATGTTCCCAGATTTAGCTAAAAGCTAAATTACATCTGTAGTCAACTGCTACTGGATAATAGGTTGGGTGAAATTGACTACCAAATTAGGAGAAATTGGGATAAAATCTGATGCAAATTGATGATAAAGGAAATGTGGGAACATAGGGCCTAATTTTGGAAAGAAAAAAAAAACCTTAGAAATGAGGGAACATAAGGCTGAGGGAACATAGGGCTGAGGGAACATAGGGCTGTGGGAACATAGGGCTGAGGGAACATGGGCACGCTCCCGCTCTGCTGACACACTTTGTTATCAGACAAAGTTTGTGGACCTATGGGGTTAGGTTAGAAACACTCAATACATAAACAAAAATATGAAATTGTCAAAAGATTTGATGAAAGAGAAATTAATGTTCTTATGTAAGATAAAGTTAAAGGCTGACATTAACCTCAGTGTAACCTTTGCTGCAGGAACTGCAGTTTGATGACACATATGGTCATCAAACTCATCAAAAAAATCCAGTGATTCCCCAACACTCTGTTCTCACTAGGCTACTACCTTAATGTAAATAGTCATTTCTAATGACTTCCTATGATAAGCAAGCATACTACATCACAGAAAGTGCTGGGAATAATTAAAGGGATAGTTCACCCAAAATTCAAATTTCACTCATTATCTACTCACCCTCATGTCGACTAAGGGCTGGGAGAAGTTTCAGAGTCCTCTGTGCCTTCTCTGAGTTACAGTGGGGCTCCGTGCAGCACTGCATGTCCATATGACGGTTGCGAATGGGGCTCACTTTTCTTCGTCCAAAAAGACACACCAAAAAACATCCAAATACTTCCAAACAGCTCGTCTGCAATGTCCCTTTTGTATTGAAGCCCCGACATGAGAAATTATTCAGAAAAAAATCAAATAAGTCTATATTTTAAGCTTGTTTGTAGTGGAAGCTCCCAGTGTCTCAGTTCACTGCTCTGCCCGTGTCAGTGTAAATCTAGTGCGACCCAGTTCACGGCTCCGCCGGTTGGCACAGGCAGTTTCCACGCTAAGAGGGCTTGTCTGTTAAAGTTAGACATTTTGAGAGGAAGTCTAAAAGGACAATAATTACATTTTAAGGGAAACTTTAAACCACCACATTTTTTAAAGATGTTGCAATACAAGGAATGAAGTACCATAGGAATCTTCACCATTAAGCACACATCTTCTCAACCAATTCACTTTGAAGGTGTTATTGATGTGAACAAAGTTGATGACTTCAAGACTCCTCTCTCCCCTCTCCCCGTTTTTTTTTTAAAATCTGTGCTGTTTGTTACGCCATATAAAGTTCAAAAAGATGTTATTAATATCTTTACAGGTGGAGTCCAAAGATAACGTAAGTTTAAACGGCTTTGACTTTGACGTCAAATATAATGCAATTAAGAGCAACATTATAATTGTCAGAAGTAAAGGTGATTTACTGAATTCTTTTTATCTGGTTCTGCCCTTGAAGAATGTAATGAGGTGGAATATCTTGGCCATCATATTGTAAACGATATGTTTAACATATCATTAACAGACAGTCAGAGGCTTTACTTGCAGGCCAATATGCTTGCACGGAAGTTTAGCATATAGCGTTATTTAGAGCCTGTACTTCCTCTGTATACTGCCTACTTGTGGCATGTTTATAGTAAAAGAAACATGATGATGGCATGATGATGCTTTTAAAGCTTCCCCGATGGTGCAATGCCAGTGAGATGTTTGTAAATGTTGGGGTGCTGAACTGCTCTGCTGTAATATGCAATCTAATGTACAGATTTATGTGCAGGCTGTCGGCCTCAGGAAATTACATCATTTTGTTCTAGCGTGACGGTGAGAAGAGCTCATTATGGTTCTCTTCAAGACTGTGGAGCCACTGGCGCTCCAGCCTGTATGTGAGGGCTGATACCAGTCTACATCTGGTTGATAATGATTGCTTTGTTTGCCATCTATGTATTTATTGTATTGTTGAATTATTGTTTTTATTGTGTGTCTTTTATGTACCTTTAGTCACTATGGACCTCTGGTTTTATTTTTATTAGTATTATAAGCATAACTTAATATGAGCAAGATGCCTAAAAGCAAAAGCACAGCCGTTTTGTGTAGTGAATGGGTTTTCTGGGCACTTTTGCAATACCCATATCCCGCCACTATGGGGCGCATGAGGCTTACCACAGGACTCAATGGAAGGGACGGTACTGTCTTATTCCAGCACTCTAGTCAAAACCTCTTCATTATACTACCCCCTTGGGAGCGAAGCCTGGTCCTTGTGGTCCAATCCAACAGACCAGCTACTGTTGCTCAGACTGCTGAAGAAGTTCATGCTGGTTCAGATAGAAAGGTGTCAGGATACAGAGTGCATCGTAGTTTGTTGCATATTTGGCAGCAAAAGGGACCAACACAATATTAGGGCAGGTGGTCTGAATGTTATGCCTGATCGGTGTATACCTCCCCTACAGTAAAATTCTGACTTGCATAACTTTAGATGGGCCCTAACATGTTTTGCACGGATCTAACGATGTCTGACTGTGAGATGTTACATAATAATAAATAGTAATAAATAATATAAATATAAACATTGTTTCTGTTAACATTTTATTTCATTTCCAGACTAAATTACATTCAACATAATAGCACAATTAAATAGTTCATGAGGAATAATACCATTTAAAATTACTGTTATTAAAGGGATAGTTCAACATTTTGGCAAATTGGCCCATTGCCATAATACCCCTATAGTCATAGCAGTTTGTTACCTTTTTTTGTCGGTGTGTCGGTATTTTTAGAACAGTGGAGGCTCATGGGATTTCTTGGTTTCCCTAATCAAATTCATCAAATACGCGCATCAGCAGTTTTGCGTGAATTTACCTCGAAAACAACTCCGTCTTGTAACGCTCTGTTATTATTGCATAGCGTGGTGAATGTGCAGGTCACAACTTGTCCACCAGAGCATTTTGGAGTTGATGGATTGTGTATTTGATGAGTTTGATGAGGGAAACCAAGAAATTCCATTAGCCTCTGTAGCGTAGCTAAAAATAGCTTACACCGACAATAAAACTTAACAAACCTACTCCTAAGACTATAGGGATTATGGCAATGGGCCAATTTGCCAAAATGTTGAACTATCCCTTTAATGTGTTTGATGCCATGTGCCATAAAGGCAGTATGGAAGCTGTGATTTAAAAAAGACGTAAAAAAGAACATTCCTTGGTGGCTGTAAAGGAGCAATGTGATGACATGGAGTTGGATCAGTCTTCATCTGCATCATCAAAGGCCACCCCGGTGGCCTGTAGCTTTCTGTAGAGAAGGTGATGCTGAGAATGAGGTTGTTGCTTTATATTCACACAATGAAGAATGTGCCTATTTCTGACTTATGAAAGATACACTTTACTTCTTAGTTCCTGGGTTAATGAGTGAAGCCCCTGGAAGTCGTCTCTTCATAGTCACTGATGGAGCACTCTGCTGCTGCCTGGGCTCGAACTCTACAGACAAAAATCAAGATGCGGGTAGATTCGCTTTATTAGCCTCCTACCAACACCATACAGCAGCTAACCACAGGTCTGCTAACTGCCTGTTAGCGGGTGATTTTCCCCCTGAACGCTGTTGCTATAGGCAACCATGTCAACACATTTCTTTTTAGGTGATGATGGTGAAGAGTGCTGTCCATTACAGCTGTCCAAAATCTCCACATATGTTCAACTGGGTTGACTTTGCAAGTCATGGTATATGATTTGCTTCAATGTTTCCCATTAATTAAAGGGATAGTTCACCCAAAATTCAAATTTCACTCATTATCTATTCACCCTCATGTCGACTAAGGGCTGGGAGAAGTTTCAGAGTCCTCCGTGGCTTCTCTGAGTTACAGGGGGTCTCGGTGTAGCAGTGCATGTCCATATAACGGTTGCAAATGAATACCAACTGTCTTCGTAACAAAAAGACACACCAAAAAACATCCAAATACCTCCATGCTGCTCGTATGTAATGTCCGTCTTGTATTGAAGCCCCAAAATGCGAAATTGTTTTTCAATTTTTCAAGCTTGTAGCGGAAGCTCCTCTTCCCGGTTTGTCAAATTTGGACGAACCAGGGTCTGTCCTCTTCCCAGTTCGTCCAAATTTGACGAACCGGGAAGAGGAGCTTCGAGAAGCTTCCGCTACAAAACAAGCTTTAAATATAGAATTATTTAATTTTTTCGGGACAATTTCGCATTTCGGGGCTTCAATACAAGACGGACATTACATACGAGCAGCATGGAGGTATTTGGATGTTTTTTGGTGTGTCTTTTTGTTACGAAGACAGTTGGTATTTGCAACTGTTATATGGACATGCACTGCTACACCGAGACCCCCTGTAACTCAGAGAAGCCACGGAGGACTCTGAAACTTCTCCCAGCCCTTAGTCGACATGAGGGTGAGTAGATAATGAGTGAAATTTCAATTTTGGGTGAACTATCCCTTTAACGAGACGCCACACACGCACACACAAACACGGGTGCAGGATGGACATTGTGCTGACACATGCATCAATTTCTCTGCACTGAAACATTCCTGTCCTGTCAAATAAGTCTATAAAAGTGTGGATGATGTGAGGAACTGGAATTTAAAATTGAAATATAAAAAGAGGAGTGCTTGAATGTACGCTGAAAATTCATTAAACAAAATGTAATATAAATGTCAAAAAATGTGCATTCAGTGCATTTCACTGATGCTTTTTCATGATTATGAGGTTACAATAATAGATCTTGGAGCTTCTCTCTAATCTGCCTCAGCTCTGTTTTCATCTTCCACTGAAGCCAGTCTTCATCTTGACACTGACTCTAACAAGAAGACACAATACATCAAACAACTTCAAATAAAACATACCTGTAGGACGCCACTGGTGGTGATTGTCCTTTAGACTGACTGGGACAGGCCTACCTGGAGAAAAGAAGAAAACTCAGTGAGGCTTGAAAGTGACCTTCAAAAGTAACTTCCTATTCACCCAAATCCCACACTATATGTGAAACAGCTCCAACAGGCGCGTTTCCACTGCAGGAACTTCGGGGTCATTTTACAGGGCCGTTTACAGGAACCTTTACGGGGCCAAACAGAGTCCCTGTCTGGGGGTAGGTACTCATATCGGCCCTGAAAATGTCCCAGTGGGGCTTGAGATTTACTCTGTGCTGATTGGTCAGATTCAAAGCAGGATGTGACGCTAAGAGAAAGCCCCAAAATAAGCGGCATTTACAGTAAAACCCAAAGTTACTAAAAACGTGGGACGGCCGGAAAAAAGAGAGAATAATAAATACATGATCGTGGGATTACGTGACGATCGAGATGGCATTTAAAAACCTCATCTTTTTTTTTAGAAACAACAAGAAGAGCAGTAAAAAAAAAAAAAAAAAAACGCTGCACGATGATTGAAACTGTCGCATGTCGCCATAAGAGCCCGGTGGGTCCTGTCTGCAGTGGAGACACGGCCACCGAGAGGGCTGAGTGAGAGGACGGTTCCTATAAAAGTTCCTACCTCCTCCTTTTACCAGGAACTCCTGCAGTGGAAACGTGGCTAATATGTCACAAGAACAAAGTAAATTTACCATCAAGCTGAGTGAGGCGGTCAGCCATCCTGAACAACAGCTCCCTCAGTTCCTCTGCGGCCTCGGGGCGTTCCAGCCTGGACAGGGTGACTCTCAAGTCACTTGGACCAGAGCCCACTTGGAACTCTGCCTTCATGTCATGAACAACAATAGATACATCCCCACTACCACAGGCTGATCTGAGAAGATGATAGGAATATACAGCCTCAGTTCCTTAAGGTTGGTTACATGATGACACTGTCTAATCAGTGCATTCACTGATACCACTGAATCCTAGTGCATTTCCATAATGTTACTCAAAGATGTTTTTAAGGAAGCCAGACTGAGCTCTTACCTGAGTCTTAGAGCATAATCTTCTGTAGATTTCAAGGCAAACCTCTGTTTCTAAACAAACAACCACAGTTACAACCAATTAGGTAACACAGTGAAAATTAAGATTAGATATTGATATTCCTCTATTTGTCCCACAATGTGGAGATTTACAGTGTTGCAGCATCAGATGATAGTGAGAGATAAATATAAAGCAACAGAAAACAATTTTCCTAAGAAAAAATAGATACAATCCAGCAGTGCGTAGTGGAAACTTTTTTTTTTTTCTTCAAGAATTAATTCTGTACAGATATACTATTGGTGACTGTATGTACGTACTGTATATATATTTGGAAAACAAATGATGTAAAACTTACAAACTGGTTCAGTGTGTCCTCAGTGTACTCTGTGCTCCAAACATCGGTTGCATCTGTCAAACTACAGCAAATAAACAAAAACTATAATAAGACAAGACAAGATAAGATACAGTAAAATAATCCTTTATTTGCCCCACAATGGGGACATTTACAGGGTTGCAGCAGCAGCAGAGTCACGTGGGGGTGGTACGTCAGCAGGGTAGGAAGATCAGCTTCTTCATCTGTTGAATGAATGAACTGAGAGGGTGGTGGATGTTTTTAGGTTTTGTGGGATTATTTCACTACTTGTGTTTTTAGCTTTAATAAACTAGGGCTGGGTATTGTTAAAGACCCACTCCCGTGAAAATCTGAGCTTTTCACATGTTCCTGTGGCATTTTTCTTGTGTTAGAGCACTTATCAGCAGAGAAGGAAGTGCAAAATTGCATTTCAGAGTTTTTCTGCCTTCAAACTGCTGTGAACCAATGGCAGACGCGAACTGGCAGTTTCAGGAAGACTGGAGTTGAGGGTGTCACAGCTCCAGGGGCGGGCACTAGTGCTACAAGCTCCCGCCCCGCTCTGCATCTGGCTCAGAGGTGAAAGCCTTCACAGCTCGGTAGCTGTCTAGGTATAATAGGTATAGCTCACCTGGTAGAGCAGCTTGCACCATGAGCAAGGACTATGCTCCAGTCTGGGATCGAATCCCAGTGTGGAGTTTTACGCTAAACGCGCTGAATCTGTAATTGTACAATGTCCAGCTGTCAGCAAGCGGGGGGGTGGGGTGCGAGGAGGTGGCTGGGCGGGTGCAGAGCAGCGCAGTCTCCGCCCACCCCCCAGAGGTACATTGCTAATGTGCATGGCTAATGAGCTGGTTTTAAAATGGCCGAAAAGGGTCGCGGGAGTGGGACTTTAAGAACCTCACAATTCAATTCGATTTGATTTTGATTCTTTATGACGCAATTTGATTCAATATTATTTAAATGCTTCAATATCGATTCAGTACAGTATTTCCCATTCATTAAGGAGGCGATGGCGGCCTGCCACTGTCTCTCACAGAAAAAAAAAGTATTATAACAGCATTTCACCATCTCTCATCTCTGGACTCGCCCTCTCTCATGCACACGGGCGCAAGCACACACACTAACACACACATGTGCATGGGCAGTTGGCACTGGAGCACGCTTCATTGTTGTTTAGTCTTTGACTCTTGCTCATTTTGAACAAGATTTTTTTCAATAAATAAGACATATTGTGCAGGCTACATGTCTGCATCAACACAGGTCAATATTCTAAAATGTAATCTGATTACAGTAATTAGATTACTTTGTAGTTTTTTTCCCCTTAACACTGTCATTCTGAAAACAGTATAAATATTGATAGAATTGATATAGATAGAATTTTATTAAATTATTTGCACAGGAAATGTTACAACTAACCCCATCCATGGGATTAGTTGTAACATTTGCACTTTGCCACGTCTCGGTCCAACTGTATAAGAACCCTAATTGCTAGAAAAATGCAATGGCTGTTCAGTGGTAGCAGAGAGGTGTATTTTGGTTGTATAAAAACATGATTCGTCAAAAACGCTCGAGGGTGGGCTTCAGACAAGACAGCTTCCAAAGCGGCAAAAAATTTTAGCGGCTTTGGTCACTCGTCACGTGACTGACGTCAAAGTTCGATCGGAGCCGAAGGCGTTTTGACGCTGTGGAAGCTTTTGGAGATGCTGAAGTTGCAGGAAGAAAATGCCACAGCTCAATATGGGACGACTTGGAGTAGAGCTACGACCCACAGGTAGATAAGAGTGAATGTAACGTGATGAGGACTGATGGGAATTATGGGATCATGTAACTAAAAGGGAAAAATCCCACAAATGTGGAAATTCATCTTCAGAGGTGTCAGAAGCTTTCTCATAATACCTGAAAAATTAAAACTAAGACTTACTAAGACTAAATAAAACTAAATATCAATTCCTCAAAAATAAAAACTAAACTAAAACTGCTTTGTTGAACTAAAACCAAACTGAAATAAAAACGCAAACTAAAAGACTAGCCTTAAAGCAGAAGTAAGTGGAATGTTTGTGTTAAAGCAGATATCAGTGGAATGTTTTTGTTAATATAAGTCCTAAATAGTCCTATTTTCCGTCAGCAATCACTTACATGAAGTATTTCAGCCTAAACACGAGTCTCTCCGTCACTCTGCTCTGCTGTAACCCGAGGAGAAAATTTTCCTTGTGGGATACAAGTGTTATCCAATGAGGGGAGAGAACGGCATGAAGGGCTGTGTGTGCAGCCAAGGGATGCGCGTGAATGTGGTGACGTAGCACGAGGACCAATTGATGCCTGACAAGGGCGGGGGCTGCTAACTCATGGTGCGTTCAAGGAAACTCGTACTTTGTGTTTTTCCTTCCTGTGAAGTCATACCAGTTCGATCTGGTACGAGTTCACGGGTCGGAAGTTACGAGTGGCCGTTATAGGGAACTTTCACAGACAACAGGACGGTAAAAACACGAGCTACGGGTTACCTGGAACGCTACCAAGTCGTAGTTGTGACTTGAAGCTGTAACTTACGGTTTCAAAAGCCTGCCTTGAACACAGCATTAGCCGAAACGGCCGTGCCGCTGTTATCTGCTTTAATATACGTAAGTCTTAAATAGTTATATCTTCCGACAGTAATCACTTATATAGAGTGTTTGGTCTGAAACACGGGTCTGTCAGTCACTCTGCTCTGCTGTAAGCCGAGGAGAAAACTTTCCTTGTATCCTACAACCTTTATCCAATGAGGAGAGAGAACGGCATAAAGGGGCAGCCAAGGGATGCGCGTGAATGTGGTGACGTAGGGACGAGGGCGGGGACTGCTAACTCCATCGGCTGACAGGAAGTTAGACAAAACGCTTACTTCTGCTTTAATAAAAAAAAAAACTAAAGAAAATTTTAAAACTATAATAGCCTAACCATGCTTGGAGTTTACACAAAGATAGCCTACCTCATACGGTTGCCCATAAAGTTGGAATAATTTTATTTTCTTACACGTTCCTCTTTTAATCCCTTTTATAAAGGTTAATTGTGGTTTAATTTTCACAGTGATATGTGATGGCTGCTTATTGTTCCTCTGAGCTCCCAGATGTTCATGGATACGGGCTGGTCCAACCAACCCAATTGTTTTATCAAGTCTTTATTAAAGCAGAAGTAAGCGATCCGGTCGTTTTGGCTAATGCTGCGTTCCAGGCAGGCTCTTGAAACCGTAAATTACAGCTTCAAGTCACAACTTACGACTTTGTAGCGTTCCAGGCAACCCACTCGTGTTTTTCCGACCTGTTTTACCTGTGAAAGTCACTATAACGGCCACTCGTAACTTCCGACCCGTGAACTCGTACCAGATTGAACTGGTCCTACGACTTCACAGGTCGGAAAAACACGAGTTACGAGTTGCCTTGAACGCACCATAACAGTCCTCGTCCCTACGTCACCACATTCACGGCGTCCCTTGGCTGCACACCATAGACTGTAAAAAAACACACACAGCCCTGCATGCCGTTCTCTCATTGGATAAAAACTGTAGGATACGAGAAACGTTTTCTCCTCGGCTCAGAGCAGAGTGACTGACAGACCCGTGTTTCAGATCAAACACTCTATGTAAGTGATTGCTGTCGGAAGATATAACTATTTAAGACTTATATTAACACAAATATATCACTTACTTCTGCTTTAACTTTTAACTTCATCTGTTGGTTTGGTGTTTTAACATGTAAAAACAAGAATAAAATTGTGGGTATCGTCAGGGTGTGCAGAAAGATTGAGCTGCACAAAGAGAGGTCAGTGACCAAAGCCAGACTGATCCTGCAGACCCAGATCAGCCCTTGCACAGAGAGTTCAGGTTGCTTCCTTCCAGACGCAGATACCTGCTTCCGACATGTAAGACCAGTAGATGGAGAGATTCATTTGTCCCTGCAGCGATCAGGCTTTTAAATGACCTATGTTGAATGTTTATTGTGTTTGTTTTATGTTTGCTACTCTGTTTGCTGTCAGGGTCCACGGTCCCGTGAAAAACAATGAAAACCGGCGGACAACAATGAAAACCGAACAACAATCAGTTGTTGTCCCCGACAACACGTGCAAAGAGGATGTTCGGTGCTGTTTGTTTGGTGGAATGTTGTTAACACGTCCGAATCCGAATCCAAAGCTGGGTCTTGTTAAAATAAGAGAGTAGCCTATCACAACCACAACATTTCTACCACATGGCCTGTCTGTCTCGTAGTAAATAGAAGGTAGATGGTAAAAGAAGCGGTCGGTTATGAATGGAGACTTGTTCAGGAGTGAACTAAATGACTCACCTAATAGAAAAGATTCCGTTCTTTCTGTAAGTGTAGCAAATAAACCTAGACTGGCTAGTTTTATCCATCACTGTGTAGTATGATGTCTGGTTCACATCCATCTTTTCTCCTCACTAACCACGGACCAGGAAGCATAACAAACCTGTCGTTTCCTTCTTCTTTTACCACTGTGGGGTTTAATCCATCCAGGATATTGCACTACCGCCATCTACTGGCGGCTGTAGAATTCCTACAGTCGTCAGTAGTCCACATCAGTCACATTCTGCCCATCAGTCTGTAGGTTTTGTGTAAAAAAACAAACTGATGAGTCATCAACCAAATTAAACTAGGACCCACTGTATATTGTTTTATGATTTATTCATGTGAAACGAATTTAATGTTATCTCCCATATGTTGCCTATTGGTGCAAGTAATGATGCAGTGTTGAACATTGTCTGATGCAATTTCCTAACACAACATTGCCATGCATCGAAGGTCGGTTGCAATCCAAGGCCTGCAGTACTTTCTCAAAGAACCTACACCATCATGAAGACATGTCAGGTAAACCAACATCAGGCATCAGGGGAAACACCTCTGATAGACATCTTGAAAGATTTTAACAAGTCTTGTATTTACTTCAGTTTAGAGAGCTGATGTGGAGCATGTCGGTTAAGGTCAGCATCTTGGAGGTGGTGCCAGTTCCTGCAAAGTTGCACTATTTGCATTTTTAATAAAGTTTTGGTAAAAAAATAATAATAATAATAAAGCATTGCTGCTTTCATTCTTTTGATTCAGTATTTCTAGTTTTACATCCAATTAAGAATTTTATGGTGATTGATTTAGAGAACAATTGTAGGCTATAGAAACTAATTCCCTAGCTATTTTTCATTGGGATGTCCAATGAAGAATTTCTAATTGACTGCATGATAAGATAATGAATAAACTTTAATTGAGTCAATTGTTCTGATGGTTGAATAATAGATAAACCTTACAGTAATTGAGCAAATTCATCTGATGGCTGGGCAAACAAATCAAATTGAGCCAACTGAGATTTTTTAATTGAGAGAATGAACAGACAAATTGAGTAAATTAACAATAGCTAGGGAATTAGTTACTGAAAGATTTTACGCTGGAGCAGCTCTTTATTTTTTACAGTGGGTAAAATAGCCAATGATACAGTGTGACACAGGGGGGGAACAAATAAGTTTATTGATAGAATTAACTGAGTTTGAGAATTCTTTTGGTCTAATTCTGATGAAATTATGAATCATAGATGGGAACAGAGAGCACTCACAGGTAGTCTCTTTCATACATTCCTCAGAACCAATCTGAGAGATGCAGGTTGCATGTGAAGACTGATGGTCAGATACATCTAAAAAGAAGAAGCCAGCAACACTCAGAGTCTTTCTGATGTCTTTATTGCCTCACTGGTACAGGCAACTACCACAGACCGGTTTCGACAGTCAGTCTTCGTCAGTGTGTGTCAGATACATCTATACATCAATGAGTCAGCCAAGGGTGTAGGCATAATGGAGGGTGCCACCTTCCTTCAGGAAGCAGTCATGCTGATGGGTTCCCAGCTTGATCTGACGCTGGCAGACACCAAGCAGGTCATCGATGAGGAAGTCATGGTCAAACACCTCAAGCCTGAGTATGTCATTCTCCTGGACCTTGAAGTTGGAGAACTCCTCTCCCCACCAGGGGTTGGCTTCATCATGACGGACAGATGTAGTACCCAGTGTGACTGAGCCACAGAACAACTTGATATAGCCGTCTGTGGTTCCGAACAGGTCTGAGGGAAGACCGGTGGCCCGCAGGTTAAACACCCTCAGGTGGGCCTGAGCCAAACTCAGACTGCACAAGGCCAGCAGGAGGAGGGAAAGACTGGAGGCCATGGCTTCACAGGACACTGTGGAGGTGGAACAACAAATCCAAACTGTAGCAAGTGAAATGCCTTCTAACATCTGTTTTTTGTTACTACAACAACAGGGACTGCAACATGATTATATTCGTTTGCACACAGTGATGACATCAGCATATAAAACGTTAAAGATGCAGCTAACTTTGCTCACTGTTAATAATAACCAATAATTTTTCCTAGATTTAAATGTTTGAGTAGCTTTAGTTTAATTCATTGTTAAGACCTTTTAGCTACAAATGAACACATTTGGAGACATTTAGAGACATCAACATGTTATGTGGATAGCCTATATCAGAAAATTCTGTCTGTGCTGGTCCAGTACAGCAGATCAAAGTCAAGGCAACATGTTGTTATTGTAGGTACAGAATATTGCTGTTGTTTCCTATTGAAATTATTCTTTTGTTACAGTATATCTCCGAAATTGGCGGACATGAACATTTACAATTTAATGAGAAGGCCAGTCAGGTTGCATTGAGCCAGTTTATCTGGACACTAATAGGCTAGTTACTAGTTTGATTTTGAGAACTTCGTTTGAAGAGTAAAATGTGGAGATAAGGGGTAGGCTACTCTTAACTTCAAGGCAATTTTGAACATATCTGTCTGTAACTAAAATCTAAATACAAGATAATTTAGGTAAATATTCACATGACGTGATTTAAACTGGTAAATGAAACAGGTGTTGGTGCAAGAAATAGAACCTGTCAACAGGCCATGTTCCACCCATAAAGATAATTCCAAATGTGCACTTATCTTCTTTCCACACACAAATTGTT
Organism: Trachurus japonicus; assembly: GCF_045865225.1. Taxonomy (NCBI): domain Eukaryota; kingdom Metazoa; phylum Chordata; class Actinopteri; order Carangiformes; family Carangidae; genus Trachurus; species Trachurus japonicus. The sequence continues at coordinate 34,293,633 of NC_140915.1, read as the reverse complement.
GAGCTAAACAGAGATATACCTAATCTTCTCTGAAGGACACTGTGAACATGTAGCTGTTAAACAGCTGCATATGTTTGTTCTGCTGTTCCCATAGTTGTACCTACATTCACAACATGTCACTTAGTCTTTCTTCTACAAATAGTTTTTTTTTTGTACAAATAGAAAATGCAACTGAATGGAAGGCAAGTCTAAACTTTACAGTTAAACAAGACCAGAATGTCTTAAGAGGACACGATTAATTGTTCATTTAGGTCTGGATATTTTTTTGTAATAAATTCTATATTATGGGGGATAATGTGTTTCTAAGTAGTCATTTAATTTATTGTTTATTAATTTTATTTTTGCTTTTTGAATTGGTTATATCAACTCATTTCATTTAACCCATTACCCACAGGTGTAATGCTACTTCTTCACTATTTAAATTTCACCTCATGCAATACCTAATGATATAATAACTTTGTAAATGTTTTAAAAAATCTAATTTTTAAGGCACAATTGGATAGCAGTTAATATAATGTTTATGACCATTCACAAGACTATTCATCAATTTCATATTCTTTCAATTTCTCTTTAAAAAAAAGAGAAGTTAAAGCAGAAGTAAGTGATATATTTGTGTTAATATAAGTCTTAAATAGTTATATCTTCCGACAGCAATCACTTACATAGAGTGTTTGGTCTGAAACACGGGTCTGTCAGTCCCTCTGCTCTGCTCTGAGCCGAGGAGAAAACATTTATCGTATCCTACAGTTTTTATCCAATGAGGAGAGAGAACGGCATGCAGGGCTGTGTGTGCAGCCAAGGGACGCCGTGAATGTGGTGACGTAGGGACGAGGACTGTTATGGTGCGTTCAAGGAAACTCGTATTTTTCCGACCGTGAAGTCGTACCAGTTCGATCTGGTACGAGTTCACCGGTCGGAAGTTACGAGTGGCCGTTATAGTGACTTTCACCAGTAAAACAGGTCGGAAAAACACAAGTGGGTTGCCTGGAACGCTACAAAGTCGTAAGTTGTGACTTGAAGCTGTAATTTACGATTTCAAAAGCCTGCCTGGAACGCAGCATTAGCGAAAACGACCGGACCACTTACTTCTGCTTTAAGTCCAAAGATCCAAAGTCAAATTCAAGTCTCTATCAGCTATACTTTAGTATATGTCTCCTGAGAGGCTACAGTAACTGCCTGTTAATATGTGAGTTTGCTTTAAAGGGATATTTCAACATTTTGGCAAATTTGCCTATTGCCATAATCCCTATAGTTTTAGGAGCAGGTTCATTATCTTTAATTGTTGGTGCAAGCTGTTTTTAGACGGGGGATTACGTGAGCTGAATGGTATTTCCACGTTTCCCTCATCAAACTAAATACACAATCCAACAACTCCAAAAATGTGCAGGTCACAACTTGTCCACGAGAGTGTTTTGGAGTTGTTGGATTGTGCATTTGATGAGTTTGATGAGGGAAAGCCAGGACCATATGCCTGAATAGTTTTAGCTGAGCAGCTCGTATCTCTGACATGCCAATCGAAAAACAGCTTGCACTGACAATTAAAGGTAACGAACCTACCTTTAAAGTTATGGTTGGAAATCATGTTCAGAAACACTTTTTGTTATACTGGGTGAAATGGTCCTGATAGTAATGACCCAGGAGAATGAAACAGATTGAAGAAATTAAAAGCCTCAACTGCCCATCACTAAACCGTGGTATATGAAAGTCTTACCTGTAGTGGTGATACCGTGCTTCTCACCCTTGCATCTAGGTCTGGTTTTTAAAGGCTACAGTGCTCATATCAGTTTGATAAAACACCCTCCCAGAAAACCTGTCACACTCTCAGCATTACACAACATGGCAAACAACTATTTTGGCTGTTGTGATTGGCAGACTTGTGACACTTAAACAAAATTGGCTTTATTGGCTTAAAGTTTATTTAAACAGCATAAATGTTAAAATTTTATATACTCAAAAAAAAAAAGTTTATAATATTTGGGGTGGATCAAAATAAAGGATGAGTGAAATGGATATAGACTGAATCAGTAGCCTACTGAATAATGTTAAACTCATGGGTTAGAGCATTAACAGGTTTTTATGCCTCCATGCCAGGAACAGCCATGGACATGGACAGGGTATCTCATAAACACCTTGATGGAAACAAACACTCACTCGGGCACTGACTAGATTCGGGTGGTTGAAGGTTGTGATGATTAGATAAAGGGTGAAGTCTGCACACTGTTGTAGCTCCTCAAATGTTTATTGTAGGGGGATTGTAGGATTAAATTGATATACAATGTGTGCATGTAGGCTGAAACCCCCCCAAAAAGACCACACACATTCTTCATTTCATGTTTTGGGGCCTTCATTGCCTCTACATGCACACCTTGTATATCAATTATCCCCTTGGGGATAATAAAGACTGACTGAATTGATGTCATTTTAGTCACAAAACTCGAGAGAAAGCCGGTAAAACGTGGGTCAGGTGAACAATATGACATCGCCATGACAACATATTGTCACATTGTTTTGCCTCGTGCTGATGGACCACTTGTTTACATAGAGGCTTGTTTATGCCGTTACGTGCAGTGGCTGTTGTCCGTCTGCCCAATTTCACGTGAATGCAGCATGAAAAATATGACTGAGTTGCTTGTGATATACAACCGCAACGTTAGATGGGAGTAATTCCTACACAATGTATCTTTAAATTTCAAAATGTTGAAGTTACTTTGCACTGTTGCAGCTTCTTATCTCTGAGGTAATAATTTGTACATTTGGTAGCTCAGTACAAGTCAGAAACATTTAAAACATCTTTACATGAAGATTTTTATTTGAGTATCTGTACATAATGTTAAATCTGCTTTACATTTTTACATACATGGATGTGCTTCATTAGTTATCTCCCTCTTTCACGTCAGTGTGGTTGCAGACACAAGAGCATCAATGTCCTGTATGGCTCTGGATGTCCTCTGAAGAGCTTCAGCAATGGAGCTCTCATTCACTGGCTCAAGAGTCTCCTCTCTTGCAGAAGTGTCTTGCAGCTCCGCAAATCCTGTCTCACGCCTACGAAGGCGGCTGTTTTCCAAAAGGACTGGAGACAGGGATGTTAAAGAGCATGCAAAGTCTTTCCGAACATAAACACGGCTAACCTGCACAACAATTACCCATCACCACAGCGCTTTGTGCCGTCATCCAAGTGTTCAAGGATACAGTTGAACCGTTTAATCTTCTCCAGTTCTGCAGCTACAAGATCTGACCTGGAATATCACATAAACAAGCTATTTACACAGCCTTCACTTTTCAATACTGTAACACTAAAGGAGTGATCAGAAACATGAAACTCACCGACATTCTGCTCTCATGTGATGCTCAGCAGGTGCTGGATTGGACAGGTATTCTTCAACCATCAGTGGTTTAGAGAGATACCTCCCCTGCGAACAAAATATACATTTTTATATTTAGACACCAGAATACTGTGTAAAGATTGTAGAAATATAAGCTGTGGTAATATCTCCAGGGACTACTTCATTGGCCTCCTGCAAGCAGCTGGGAGTGGCAGGGAGCTTCAGAGATTGCTTCATCTGGTTATAGCAAGTGAGGATCCTGTGAAATATTAGTTAGTTTAAGTTTATTTCGAACATGTTAAAAGAAATAAAACATAATACAGTAATGGACAGACATAACAAATAAATAATTTGCAAAGACAACACATGAACAAAAATAAAATAATTGAAAATAAAGGTAATTTTTTTTTTTTTTCATATCCGAAAAGGAGTGGGAAGAAGAAAAACTTATTTACTCCCACCCCTTATTCATAAATTAGCTATCAAGCTTTCTTGTCATTATAATCTATACAATAAATTAATTTATGAGTTTATCTAGCTGGATTTATTCTAATATATTATCACTAATCTTTATCTCTCTAATATACATAGTCATATACATATAAAGACATAACACATACACAAAAACAAACTGAAGGTAACACCCAAATGAATAATAATAAGCACCTTGTGGTTGTCAAACACTCTCATTCCTGTACATATTGAAAATAATTTCTTTGTACTTATTTTTGAACTGGATTATGTTTGGACATTCTTTTAACCCCACATTCAAACTGTTCCATAGTTTAATTCCACAGATAGGAACACAAAAGCTCCTTCTTGTTGTTCTTGTTGTATATTCTGGATTTTGAAATTAAAATTTCCCCTTAAAGGGGCGGTGCGTGGCGCAGTGGTTAAAGCGGCCGCCCCATATGGAGGCTACAGTCCTCAACGCAAGCATCCCCGGTTCGAATCCCGTGTCGGGCAGACATTTCCTGCAGCAGCTGGCTGCTCAGAGCTACGCTATGGAGGCTAAGGGAATTTCTTGGTTTCCCTCATTAAACTCATCAAATAGTGTAGCTCTGAGCAGCCAGCTGCTGCGCTCCGCCGTACTGAAAATAGCTTACACCTACAATTAAAGGTAATGAACCTACTGCTATGACTATAGCGATTATGGCAATGGGCCAATTTGCCAAAATGTTGAACTATCCCTTTAAGTTATAACCCCCTTCCCTTTCAATGAATAATTTTTGAATGCTTCCAGGCAGTGAATGGTTTGTTGCTTTAAATATTATTTGTGCTGTCTGTAGTTCAACAAGATCTTTGAATTTCAGTAGTTTTGACTGTAAGAAAAATGAATTTGTGTGATCCCTATATCCTGCCCTATGAATGACCCTTATTGCTTTCTTTTGCAGAGTGATGAGTGGATATATTGTGTTTAATATATTGACGTGAAGGCTGTAGATTTAAATAAAATATAGACATGAAATGCATGTGACTGTGTCAAGGCGGTAGCTTACCTGCTGGCACGGCTCACGATAGAGCCTATAGAGTAGACCTGTCCACATACGTCCGGTGGCAGGCTGTTCAGGTGGTATGACAGCTCTTTCACCTGTGACATAGACGGTGTCATCAAGTAATTTAAGTGGCTTTGTATTCAATCTTCCAAAAATGATAACCTGTTTTTCTTTTGACGGATATAATATGATGTAAAAGTCTTCAAATTACCCGTCCTGACCGGAGCTCAGGTTGGTGATGTGTAAAGTAAGTGTTAAGGACACCGTTAGACCGGATCACTGATCCATCTCCTGGGGAAACGTCTATGACTGAGACAGTTCCGCTCAGAATCCTACACAACAAAGGGTACTGGTGCAGGTTATATGTAAATACATGTATTATTCATGACTACATACGGCTTCTTACATAATAAAATAGGACAAAAATCTGATTGTGTGTGATAACATACAACTCGAAATTATTTGCCCTCTTCTTTTTGCCTTCACAAAATACAATACAAATAATTAAATAAAGATCATTAGAAACGATTTTAACCAAATTTGCACACTTATCCTGTGCAGTGACCCATATGCTCAACCTGTTCGATTTTACAGTTTTTCTCCATTGGTTTGGCTCATTTTTCGAAACAGAAATCACTCATTCTCATTCATTTCATCAAATTGCAAATGTCTCAGTACACCTTTGCAAATGATTAAGTACAGCACAGTTTCCAAGTGAATGGATCTTGTTGATCTAAACTGATTGATTGATTTTCAGTCTAATGGTTGTTCTCTCCAAAACATGTCAGCCTCATTTCATTCTAGAAGTCATCACATGCACAATAGTCTGTTCAATTAGTCAAAATTAGTCAAGAACATAATACCATGAATACCATATATTTATTTACAGCACTACAGGCTACCTTTTCCTTGTTTTTGTTCATGTGTTTATATTACAGTATATTATGCTGTATACATTTTCTTACTCGGATGAATGGAAGTTACTTTACGTGTGAATAAAAATGGTTACCTTTCCTTGACAGTAGGAGTGCAATGTGTGATGTCAAACCTGATAGGCTACTCTTACCCAAAATCCTGTTTTTTTTAATTTATTATTATTTATTTATTTATTTTTCAGTTTTATACACAATTGTTTTCTGTTAGCTAAACAAAAAACAACAACAACAACTAGTCCAGTAACTATTGTCAGTGAAGCACTGGGCTCAGACTGAGAGGAGGACATGAGGGATATTTCAATGCTCCTCTGCCATAGTGACAAAACATCTAAACATTTTGATTTGCAGTGCTCACACGATGCCAAAGGGACGATGCATTTTGGGGGCACTGACTATTTGTATGAGAAGGAAATTTAGTTTTGACACATGAGTGAACTGTTTTGAGAGAGAGATGCGCTTTTGCAAGTGATCTATGGTTGTGCTGAACTGTAACACTGTTTTGCCAAATGATCTTAAGAGGTTTGAGAATGTAATTTCTGTTTAGAGAAATGAGCCAAACCAACTGAGAAAAACTGTAATATACAGTATTAAACTATGGAGTAGAGGTGTGGCTTTCCAGACTACCTACTCCTACCTGTAAGTGACTCCTTGACACCACATCACTTTGACCAGCTCTGTTGGAAGGTCCTCTGGCTGATCTGTTTTGCTCAGTGGGTCGTTCCACCTTAAAGTAAGGACATTAGTGTTGTGTGATTCAGTGAAAATCTTAAACCCGTCACTGAGCTTTGTCAAATATCACAGTCAGTATGTGCCTTGTGTTCATTCACAAACCTGTGTCTGTGAGGTGACAGACATGTGAGAGGCAGCGGCTGAGGCAGATGAGACCTCCTCTCTTCACTAGATACGTCAGACATATTCATTTTCCCGTCTTTCTGAGCAGATCCGCCAGCTCCCTCTGTTTCAACAACTTTAGAGAGACGGGCTGTCCAGTGATGACGAGCCAAGGAGAGAGGGTAGCACCAGGTGGGGGCATAAGCAGAGCAGGAGTGATGCTGGACCACTGTGGTGGACTGGTACATCTCCCCCAGCTGGGGACGGAGGAGATGAGAGAGCAAGTGGTTAATCAAAGATCAGATGTTAAGCACGGGAATATTTCTAAGAAGCATTACCTTTGGCTGAGAAGTGCTGGTTATCTGAGGAGAACAGGACCTTGATCTCCCTCTTCCTGTTCCCTGATGCACTTCTTTGGTCTCATCACCGGTGGTCTGACTGATCAGACTGTTTACCTGCTGACCGCCTGGCCTGACATCAGGATCTGTGCTGAGACACTGCGCGCCACTTCGCTGACTCTGAGTCCGACTGAGGCTGCACGTGAACTCAACAGAGAATTCTTCACCTGAGGGCGACAGCGTCAGTACGGAGCGGCCATCCTCAGACCGGATGACGGTTTCACCTCCAGGCCCAAGCTCTGCATCACAGGAAGACCGGCGGGGCCACTGGACCTCTGAGTCAATGCTGAAAAAAGGCTAAGGAAGAAAATGCAAAAACATAATGAAGATATAGTCCAGTCATTTTAAGCCAAAATATGGGTCAACCTTGAACAAATTGCAACAGAAGCAAACTCAACTGATTTTGTATCCTTAACATGTCCTGAGTGAGGGAAGAAAGCCCTGGTATTAGGCGAAAGTTTGAAAGGGGGATGGAGAGATGGAAGGACTTGCAGCAAAGGACATGGACTGGATTCGAACCTGTCGCTGCAAGAAGCACTCGTTTTACATGGTAGCCTAAGTGCCCTAGCTCATTAAGCTACTGTGTGCCTAACTGTAATATGTCAACAAGATTAAACAAGACATTTTCACCAGCTATACCCAATGTTTAGATCTGGTCTTGTATGCAAATTAGCCATACATAATTAGATTATGCACTGTTTGCTCATGTTAACAAAGAATTTCAAAAAACTTGAAATACATTTTTGTTTGTCTATGTAGCCTAGTAATCAACTCAGTAATTTTCATGATGATATCTAAAGGTTAAAAATTTTACCCTATTCACGTGAGAAAAAATAATTGGTGTATGAATGGTCTATATTTTTGTCTTTTTGGGAACTTTCCCCTAATGGGATTCTTCTGGGCTTTTTTTCCCTCACTCAGGACATGTTGAGGATACAAAATCAGTTGAGTTTGCTTCTGTTACAGTTTGTTCAACCTTTTTTCATAAAATGACTGGACTATTAGGCTACTGACAGATCTCTGCACAATACAAAGGTGACAGTGGATACAAGTAGCTCTTACCTGTGTGTGTTCAGCAGGGATGAGCTCTTCTGGCAGATATGGCTGACTTGCATGTTTATTCCTAAACGCCAATGCAGCGACCAACAACTCCTGCCAAATGACATCAGCGTTATGAGTACAATACAGTTATGTCTGTGCAGACCTGGTAAGACCGAAACCATGACAACAAGACACCACACCTTGTATGTGCTGATGGTGAACCTGGTCCTCTGTCGGACTCTCTCCCTGGGCTGCAGAGGATGTCGGGAAGGCTCCGGGGCTTTCACCAGCACGAACTCACAGCCGCACGGCGACAGCTGCAGCTGACGTCCGTTCACGTAGCGAACATCCACCGACTCATCCTCATACATGATCATCAAAGTGACACTGGCGTCGGTTTCCATCGTCAACTGGGATCAGTCAACTTTCCCCGCCCGGGTCGCGCTGAAAAACTCAAAACAAGCGTCGCTCAACGTCATCACGTTGAGACGTTTGTTGTTGGCGCGCTCCCTGTGGCGCGCTCACGGGAGGGAGAAAGCTGGAGTGACAAACTACTTTATTACTTGTTTGGTCTTGATTTGATTATTTTATTTTTTTATAGCCAGGTTGCAGACTGTGTATTGTACATGTATAGGCATACTAGTCACATACAATATAGAACAAACAAACAATACGATATATTAACACAGCAAAAACTGTACATCATATCAGTTCATATCACTTTTCTTTTCTTTTTTTTTTTTACTTAATCCTAACCTAAATTTAGCCTTTGTGTATGGATGCGTATTACACTAAATGATACCAATAGCTACATTAAATGAAGAGGCAAAATAGTCAATAGGCTAAGCCAAACCTTTCAACCACAGGACCAACTGAAAAAAAGAGGAAAACTCATTGATTTTATTCCACTACACATTAATTAGTGATAATAACAGGAAAAAGTAAAGTAAAAATAAATAGAGAGTGACACCTTGCCCAGCTGAGCTCAAACAAATTCAAAAAGTCAACGACTGGCAAATGCTCATAATGAATGTTGGAGTTAGGCCTACTATAGACTGTTTGAGTAAAACATGTTAATTTAATAAGGACAAATTGACTTCCACAATTCAGATAGAGCTGGATTGTCCAGGCTTGTCAGAGTCATGACTGTAGCTGTTGTTGAACCATATAGATTTGCCATGCAAATGGGGAAAAATTACTCGGTTTTGGCATGACACTGTAGGGTGCAGCTCTGTTGGCTGGATAGCTGCTGTGAGAAAGTCATAAATGTTTTATTTTAGGGTGTAAATAGAGAGGTGACAGAGTTACAATGGGACATATTTGGATTTTTTTGGTGTTTTTATTTTGAGTTTATATATTTTTTAATTTAACCTTAAATGTAATTGTTTCAACATCTTTCACAGGTAGGAATCATAGACTGTAAAAAAAAAAAAAAAAATAGGTAGGAATCAGTGGAACGAATAGTTTTACGATATGATATCTCTACTTCAGACAGCTAGATTAATCTACAAATACTACAGGCAAAACTGAGTGTTGTCCTGTTGGGGGCAGCAGCGCAGCACCGCTGGCTCCACACCACCGGACCTCAGACAGAAGAAGCAGCGGCAGCAGCAGCGTCTCTGCTCGGGTCGTAACACGGTCGCTCCTCTCGTCCCACCGAAGCGATTTCAGGCACTTCAACGAAATAAGTGACCGACCATATTGCAATGGTTACACCGCCAGTCTGCTCTTTCACAGTAGACACGCCGGAGCTGCAATGAAGGTGCTTTTTTATGTATTTATTTATTTACATAACCTATCTTCCAGTTGTAGCCCCTCTCAGCCTCTCGCTGCCAGCTAACGTTAGCTAACGCAACGCCAGCTCTATGTCGCTGCACCTGCGGAGCTGTCGCTGTGTTGTCCAGTCTGTGTGAGAGGCTAACGGTCACCAGGACAGGTCTGACAGCAGCCTGTCACCACACACCGGCTAGACAGCAGCATTAAACACGAAGCCTATTAGGTAAATGTGTTTTCTTACTGAAGGTTTCTCAGTTGTTTCACCGTTAACGTTAGCTGGCTATCTATCTAAATATTTTACTATGTAGCTCCTAGCTCAGTTACACGATACTGTTGTGGCAGTTGTAGCTGCCTGCACACCCTGCTTAGCTTACTATTGCATTGTTTTAAAATAGCACTGTGGTGTAAAGGGTTTTAGTCATCTCATCTATAATTAGCATGCACATGTAGTTTACATAGAAAGCCTGGGACTTGTTTCTGTGGTAACCACACCAGTATAAATGTTTCTGTGCTACCCATTCATGTTCAATGTCGCGTCAGTCCCTACAGCAGCAGCAGCAGCAGCAGCAGCAGCAATGTTGTTGTGAAGAGGGGAAATACTGAAGTGGAGGTGTTTTGTGCCTGTCAGGCAGGGGCCTCGTCCATGTGGGCTTCATGCTGTGGTCTGCTGAATGAAGTCATGGGTACCGGGGCCGTCAGAGGCCAGCAGCCGGGGTTTGGGGCCGGTGCTGGACCCTTCAGATTTGCCCCCAGTGCAGGATACTCCACATACCCGCCCACAAGCTCAGGGAGTCCCAGTCTCGTATGCAAGGCCTGTGGCCAGGCCTTCTCAGTCTTCAGGAGGAAGGTAGGTGTCTTGAGTGCTACTGTGTGTGATGCCAGAACATGTCATCAGGTCTGCTGACTTAATGAGAGGAAAAAGGGCATGTGTGGAAGCAGAAGGGGAGATTAAATGAATATTTTAGTCTGATGTACTAATTACTTACTGTACTTGGCTCAGGAAGACAGAGGAAGGTAGTTTTGAGCATAATTTAATGCCGTTGGGTGAGTGGAAAATTAGTGAGTGAAATGCATAAAGTCAGTATCTTAAATCTTTTTTATTTTTAAGAATATCCTTAAGTCTAAGTAAATCGTAAGGATCATAATTAACCTCACATTCTAAAGTGCTTGAACAATATTTAGCCTTGTGGAGATAAAAAAAAAAGAAAAGAAAAAGAAAAGCTGATTAAATTTACACCCAGAGGCAACTAATTTTTATTTCTAGCTGATTGCAGAGACAGATGGACGACATACTGGTTCTGTTATATCATCCTCTCTGATGATCATGTGTGGCTCACAGGGTCTCATTCTGTCTGAACCTTGTGCTTCACTCGCTCATCGTGCCAGTTTAATCCCACGTCTTGCATTTATTACTGTTTGATGTTTGTCACTTAAAAGAAATGAGCTGCCTCCCGCGTGTCTGTGCCTGGAGAGGTAGAGCAGATGTGAGTGATTGAAAAATGCAGTGAAGGTCTATCGGCATGGAGATTCCAGTCATCTAGTCAATGTTGCCTCACCACTTAACTCCTACATGAAAGGCAATTGTCAAAAACAACGATAAATAGACTCAGGGCAGATAGATATTTGGTCACATGTTTCAGCCTTATGCATCATTCAAGCACCAAGAAGAAGGTGTGTGCATAACATCACTAATTGCCTCATTTCCATCATCTTGTTTTTCTCACTCTTTTTCTCTAGTATATTTGCTGCGACTGCAAGAAGAGCTTCTGCTCGCTCTGCTCCGTGCTTCAGGAGAACCTGCGCATTTGTGCCACATGCCATTTGCTGAAAGCGACGGCCTTTCAACGGCCTCGGCTCATGCGTTTACGAGTGAAGGACCTGCGTCAGTACTTGCTGCTCCGCAACATCCCCACTGACACCTGCAGGGAAAAGGAGGATCTGGTGGACTTGGTGCTCTGTCACCAAGGCATCGAGGAAGAGGAGGACCACGACACGGGCAGCCTCCACTCACGTTCCCTGTACACGCCGACCCCTTCCACCACACAATCTGCCTCCGAGCTGTCTGCTTTTGTCGCCTCTCAGGAGGAGCCCCTCAGCAGGAGTGATAGCTCTGATACTAACCAGGTCAGGATGAGCTATGAAATATAAAGTATCTTTGTTTGGCTTTAAAGGGACATTGTGTAACTCCTGTTATCTATTCACGAAAATCGATTATTTCATTCACCGCGGTAACGCAGTGAGGAGGAATGGAGCGTTACACTGATGCTGCATTCACGTGCAGTCGGTCAGACGGCCGTCGGTAACAAACCAGATGTCATTTTAGTCACAGAAATCCAGAGAAAGCCGGTAAAACGTGGGTCAGGTAAACAATACGACATCGCCATGACAACATATTGTCACGTGTATTGTTTGGCCTCGTGCTGATGGACCACTTGTTTACATAGAGGCTTGTTTATGCCGTTACGTGCAGCGGCTGTCGTCCGTCTGCCGTCTGCCCAATTTCACGTGAATGCAGCATGAAAAATACGATTGAGTTGCTTGCTGATATACAACCACAACGCTAGATGGGAGTAATTCCTACACAATGTACCTTTAAAATTCAGTTTGTGGGAAAACAATAATTTCCTTTAATAGTGACAACATGAAGGCACATTTCTGAGGACTCTGCGTAGTGTATTTCCCCAGCTGTTGTGCTGATTTGCTGAGCTGCTACAAATAAGTCAATGGGAACAACCCAACATGTCACTGTGGACAAATATAGAAACAAAGTGTTCAAATGAGGTTTATTTATTGTTCGCTTTCACATTGGCTTTGCTACAGGTTTGAAGCCGGACAAAATTAAACCGATTAAGATACTAGAAAGCAGAAAGTGAAAGAGAGAAGAATAAGTGCTGCAACTGGCGGTGAAAAGGGAGCTGAGCTCCAAACGGCCAGGATCCACTATAAATACTTGTACTTGGCCTGCTTAGGGAGCAGTAAGCTTTTCTATGAATGGAAGGGACGAGAGACATTGTTGTTCCTATGGTATCAATGAGCTGTCTGAAGTGCCTAATCCTAATCCTCGGTTAGCCGGCTTGCTGCTTGCACGTAGCCAACACTAATGTTTGTTGTTGCTGCTGTTGTGTTTCAGGATATAGGCGACGGCACATCTGTGTCTCTCCTCAACTTGGATCCCAGTGAACACACTCCTGAGGTGATCAGATTCTCTGCAATCATTTTAAAGTGAATTATATGCGAAGTTTTGACAAATGAATTTCTCCTCTCTCGCTGAATGTTGGCGCGGTTGCAAGGAAACCAAAGCGAGAGTTGAAAATGAAACTGCTTTCTCTCCTGCAAAAACTGCAGTGTCTTGCAGATTGCAGAACTCAATAGACCTCAGATTTTCAAATTACAGTCAAAGTGCTTATTGCACAGAAGAAGCAGTAATAAATAAAGCTATCTATGACAGGAAGGGAACAAAAATGCTTTAAAAAAAGTTTTCTGTAGAAAAAGTCTCACATGTTTTTTTCCCCCCGATTATTAGGTGAGTCCTCAGACGCGACGTCGGGCCAGAGCGTCTCTCTCTGACATCTCCAGCTTGAGGGACATCGAGGGCCTGTCTGTCAGACAGCTGAAGGAGATCCTGGCCAGGAACTTTGTCAACTATTCAGGGTGCTGTGAGAAGTGGGAGCTGGTGGAGCGTGTGAGCAGACTGTACAGAGAGACGGAAGAAAACAGGAAATCAAGTGGGTATTAAGCACAAAAGTAGATGCTGTGCATATAGACATGACACTCATTATGTATTCACTGATAGGTATAATTGAGATTTTACTGTAGAATATGTGTAGGCAAGTAAATAATCTATAAATATACAAACTGCTGTTGAAGTATTGAACATGTGCTCTCAGTGATCGAATCTAATTTCTTTCCTGCAGTGGAAAATGTGAGCAGTACTGTAACCACAGGTAAGATGTCACTCATCTCTTTGAATTGTCCTAGATGTGGCTACTGTACACCACATCCTGTTTATAGCCATAGAAACATAATGTCATTCTTCTACTTGTGATAATTTGAAATGCCTACACTGATAACTCATATAGACACAGCCAGACTCATTCAAATGAGTTTAGTCATTCACAATGATGACGACAATGTCTCTTGCTTGCTCCTCCCACTCTTAAGTGGTGGCCTTCCCCCCTCCTATCTGCAACGGTGCCATCGGAGGTAAGGTCTTATGGATTCCTCGCCACCGTTGCCGTGGTCACACATGTCAGCCTCTCCATCGCTTGAACAGTATCCCATCACATCTATTCTGCGCCACATCTGTCTTTGTCGTGAACATGTTCTCATTCGTCCCTTTCTATGCCAAATCCCTACTTGGATGTTTCACCTCCTCCATTAAAGAACTGAAATATTTCAGTTACATATGTCATTCTCCAGGAATATTGATCCACCGTGTGATCGATCACCTGAGGTCATCCGTTCATGTGTTCGATGTGTGACGCTAATTATACTGAGAACTGCAGTATGTTAGCTGTGTGTGCACTCACTCTTTACCAGCACGCCCTCGGTGATAAAGACCGTGTGGTTGCCATGGAAACATCTTGACACATAGCCACAATAGGCATTGACATTTTTCAGGAGATTGTGTGCATGACCTGACCGAGATAAGGCAGACTGGATAAGATGAGGTGTTTTATATGAAGCTGCTGGCTGTTCTGCCACTCTCCTGTCTCTTCTCAGTGCATGTTTTGTTTTTTTCCTCTCCCACTGTATATAAAGCAGTTCCTTAAAGGAGGAGAGGCCATTTTTTTTAAAATCATTGTCCTGATGGTCACCCAGTGTTGGGGGGAGCAAAAAACGCCACTAAAATTGATGCAGGCAAACCAGAGTTACTCCATGGCTAGACGGCGCTAGGGATAGCGACAACGCTACCTATGGGGGCAATTCTTTCAACCACAACAAACCCTCAAAAAACAATCAAATATCTATGGTACATGACTGGAATCCTTACGAGACACCACTGAACTCATAAACTGTAAAGTATAGTATAAACTTTGTGTTTTTGCATGTAATCACTCACCTCAGACAGCCGAACTCTGAAACATCCTGGAAAGACATTACTATCCGATCACAGAGTGCCTGCTCTCCCCGCCACAGAAACAAACACTTTTTCCTTGTTGTGATGATTTCTTTACAAGAATAAACGGTCAGAGATATTTTGGACATTACCACTGCACTGCTCCACCGTTTTTTTTGTAAAGAAATCATCACAACAAGGAAAAAGTGTTTGTTTCTGTGGCGGGGAGAGCAGGCACTCTGTGATGGGATAGTAATGTCTTTCCAGGATGTTTCAGAGTTCGGCTGTCTGAGGTGAGTGGCTACATGCAAAAACACAAAGTTTATACTGTTTATACTGTACACTATATGAGTTCAGTTGTGTGTCATGATTCCAGTCATGTACCATAGATATTTGATTGTTTTAGGTTAGCGTTGTCGCTATCCCTAGCGCCGGGTAGCCATGGTGTAACTCTGGTTTGCCTGCATCAATTTTAGTGGCGTTTTTTGCTCCCCCCAACACTGGGTGACCATCAGGACAACAGTTTAGGGGTCAAAAAAGACCGAAATTCCTTTAACATTTCAAGTCACCTCTCTGTGTCCCTTTTTCTGTCCAGACGGTGAGAGGGGTCCGCTGACGATCCACGACGACAACCTCTGCAGGATCTGCATGGACGCCACGATCGACTGCGTCCTCCTGGAGTGCGGTCACATGGTCACCTGCACAAAGTGCGGCAAGAGGATGAACGAGTGTCCGATCTGCAGGCAGTACGTCGTGAGGGCCGTGCACGTCTTCAAGTCCTAATGCAACCCACTGCAACACCACTGCACCTGCTTCAGAGCAGCAGCTCAGATTGAGACTGTACCTTAACTCAACCATGCAGCTCATAACTTTTGAATCCCCAAAAGACTTATTTTGTGGATGTTTCATGTTTGTATTCACATTATTTGCACATTGAAATATTATGACAAATGTGTTTTTGTTTTTTTTTCTTAAGTATTTGACTCTTTGGTTTAACCAAGTGGGCAGAGAGCGTAGGATCGTACCCTCCTGTGAGTCATTCCTCAAGTAAACATATCTCTAATCTGTCTTCATTCCAAAGTGTACATGTTGCTTTTCTTACAATTTTTCAACACAAAGAATGTGTGGCATTCAGTCACCTGCAGACTTATATTTAACACAACACATCACCCTCAAATCTGCCTATAAACTGTAGCTGGCACTCGACTGCTGAGTATTCTTTAGAGCACCTCTCTTTACAGCTGCTGCAAGTGAAGACATATCTTAGTAACACCGAGGACGGTCACATACTGAACCTGAGCACAGGAGAGTTAGGTGCCAAAATAATGGGTCATGCCTCCATGCTTCTCACCCATCTTTTTTATTTCCCTCGACTGTGTGGGCCAGTGTGTGGCTGTGAATTGTTCAGCATGTTTTAACAGAAAGCACTTTGTTCACTGTGTGTTGAATGCACCACTCTCTCACAACCGAGTTCAGTAGTGGCCGAGGTAGCACATGTACCGATCATTGAACACTTTTCCAAACCTCAGCTCGACTGATGGACTTTTGAAGGCCAATGACTTTGTTTAGGTTAGAGTGAAAAGCTAAATGGAAATCACTGAGCTTGTGTTTTCTTTTCAAAGTCCCAACATGGTGTGTTCCTCAGCCCACAGATGAGCAGGTGGTCTGGCGTTGTATTTCAAGGACACCGATAACTGGTGACGGCGATTTATGATGAAGTCGAGGTGTTATTTCATCATTTTCACCTACTTTTGTAACAAAAAAAGAGCTTGTTGCAATGCATTACACATTGAGACGACCATACAAACTCATTACAGCAATAGCTGACCTCCGCTGTCACCTCTGTCCCGTCTCGGCACTTAAAAGGAGACACAAGACAGATACCGGTGCTAACTCATCCGACCATCTCTCCTGTTCCCCAGCTGAACTGTGGATGTGAAACTCTGAATGTTTTTGTTTTCATTGTTGTCGTATCTTGTTGGGAGTGGAATGAAGTGTCTTGATGCGTTTTAGTTGATTTTCTCATGTAGGAGTAATATATTGAACTAACTATTCAAAGACATAGCGATGAGTTTACTGACACCTGTGGTATAGAAAGTATATAGAAATAATGACTTGCTAATGTACATTTGCATATATTGATCCATATGAGATGTATATATCTATATTTTTTTCTCCATTTGATTTAAATTGCGTAATACCAGATTATTGAAATGTCCCCCAGATTGGGTTAGTTTATTATTACAGAGTTATGTTTTTCTGTCAGGTGTTTTAAAATATGTTAAATCTACATAGTTTTGCTTGAATTGTTAACCAGAGCATGACAAGAACCTGTATGACACTGGTTATGTTATATCACCCTCTAAAATTCAGATTTCTGATTTTATTTCTCCTAATCCTGCTCTTTTAGAAGTATCCAGCTCTCTACTGTACCCACTCAAAGTCAACATTGCTGCTATTACAGTAAAGACATCCTCTACAATCACCATTAGTAGTGGAGCAGGTTGCACTTTTCCTTTAGGGAGGGAGTAATTGTGTGCAAGGTTTTTGTCTTTGTATTTGGGAATGTTGAACTTTTTATTTTGGTAATTAAAGATTTTAATTAAAGTCTGTTTTTGTATACTCATGCATACGTGTCCCTGTATTATCTTGGATGAATAATTCGTTGCATGGGGGAGAAAAGTGATGCCAATTCTAGGGGCCCACAGCCCAGTAGGGCCCACAAAAAACCCCAGGAGACTGATTTTATTTTTTACTAAATTCCTCTTATGCACAATCAATCAAAAAAAAATGGCAATGAAAAGTCAGAGGTTGGGGGCCCACTTAAGTATTTTTTCAGGGGGCCCAGAATTCCTATCAACGGCCCTGCCTAAGATAAATTGATTAATTTATTCAAACTAAATTATCAACAATTTGAATACATTTTTTATAGAAAAACATGAATTTCCTTGTTGTAGCTGTGAAGACAGGATTTCGGTCTTTATAATTGTAATTTTGTGGGGCTGTGACTGACAGCTTATTTACAATATAAGAACTTCACATTTTGAAATTGTGTAGGACGATTTGTCAGAGAAAACAAACAAAAACATGCTAAATGATTCACAGCTGATAAAACTGCATATTCAATTTATTTGGTCCATCAAACTCCTTTTCACATTCTTCTTTCCGGTCCATCAGAACGTGACTAAGAAAAGTGACGAGTCAAGGATGGTACAAATGAAATTCTTTTAATGCATATTAGCACTTAGTTTTTGGATTTACAAATATAAACATGATCACATTCACTTGAGGTGATAGCAGATTACAGCACAACACCCAAAATACACACAACACCAAGTGTATGGAGTTCATTTTAAATGAATGCAAATGAGTTATTTGCAAAGGTCTTTAATTGGTTGCTATTATAAACCTGTATGAAGAACCAGATATGCCGGGCTGACTGGTAGGCTGTCTGTCACATGTTTGCTGTGACTGTCAGATTCCTGCTACTGGCTTTTGGGTGTTAGATCCACCGACCGGGTGCCGCCGGCAACAGGCTCAAACCACCCCCCATAAATTATTGGCGAGCATTTTCACCCAGCTCTGAAACATCCATGTCAAGTTACTGAATAAATGAATAAATACAAACTGTAATAAAAAAACAACAATAAATTAATGTTGAAATGTTGATGAAAACCCCATCAAACACCAACACTCAAGAGTTCATAAATGTATTAAGGTAAAGGTAAGGTGAAGACATGAGGGTCTAATATGAAATTTGTTTACTCTGTTTTATCTTTCTTGAAATACATTCTAAATATTTGAGAAGTATTTATGATCATTAAGTATTATTTATTACTGTACATGTTTTTTTCTCTTTCCGATACTGAATTTATATTGAAGTCAAATACAGGTTTTGGCACATAGGAGACACTTGTATGAAGGCAAAGTGAAGGAGGTTCCCATGCCGTACAGTCTCTCTGTGATATTTAGCTCCTGAGACACTGTAAACTCATGAAATGATGCTTGTACAAAAATACTGTGTTTTCAAATATTTAAAGATTAAAAATAAACAACCCAAACATCAATTACAAGCACATCTTTATAAAAGTAAACTCTCAACACAAATACATGCATGCCGTTCGCTCTTTGTCCGTCCAGTGGATGTTTATCACCTCCTCACATCAGAGTCCATCTAAGTTCTCCATCCAGGAATCCGCCTCTCATTTTCACTTTGTCTACTGTGACACTGACTCAGAGACTTATCGCAGGGACCAGTTTAAGAAGAAAAAAAAAATTTGTTCCATTAAGTGCAAAGAGTCTTTCAATTACATTTTGTCCTGTCAGAAACTAGCTCGTCTTCTGCAGCAGTTTGTCCTCTTTCAGTTTAAATGGTACGCTCACGGACATCTCTGCGATGAACCGTTCACAGGCCGTCTTGGTCACCTGCTTGCAGAAGCGAAGGTCTATCTGACAGATGCTTCCACAGCGCTTGAAAAAGTTTAGGGAATGGTCTGTGACCCGGTTACAAACTAAAAGAAAACAGAGAGAACAGTAATCAGTCACAAACCTGATATTTAAAAAGGGAGGTGCTTAGAAACAGTCACAGAACATCATTTAGTTTGGGATTTTGTTCATTTACACCTCACAGTGATGAGCAGCTACAACTTTCACCTGAAACTGTATTCCATTCAAGACGGGCTGTACGGATACATATACATGTGTGTGTATATATATATATAGAGATATATACATACACATATATATATATATATATATCCATACACATCAGTTAAAGTTTGTAAGTGTGATGCCAATTGACTTTAAAATGTGCATTTAAAAAAAAACTTAACTTCTTGAGCTATGTTAGAATTTCCTGCCAAAAGGAAGTGTTTCTGGTTTCTGTTTGTAAAAGGGAATTGCCTGTTCTCTGTCAGTCACTCTTAGTGGGTCATTTGGTTCGGTGACCTTATCTGATGTAGATCTGCTGAACCTCAACAGAGATCTGATCAAACGAGGTCAGTGAAAACCAAGGTGGCCCTGTAAGAAAACACAAACAAGCTACAACTTAAGTTCTTCGACAGAACTGTTTCCAGGGGAAACTGAAAGTGATGAAGCTGACTGGGCTTCTTGTTCAACATCAAATTGCTACTATTGAAGTTGAAAACACTGAATAACAAGTGTGCCCCAGCAAGATCAAATTTTCTTTCTCTTCAAGCTATTCTTTGGTGTAACTCCAATACTGAGAGAGAGAGAGAGGTTGATTTGGCACCAAGTACCACAGGCAGGACTTCCACTGATTTTTTTTACAGTGCATTGTTGTATGCACTGTACTTCAAACAGATGAAGATGATTTATGAATTTGCAGCCCATTTGTGTATTGTGTATTTCTTAGGTTGCAGCATGTTTGTGGGACCAAACACAGGGATTTATTATCCAGTGAACTTCATATTCACCTGTCATTTTGGATTTTACTGGGAGCTGAATAAGTTTCTGTTTCCAACAGGTCAGTGTTCGAATGTGAAGTTTCGGAGGAATGACTAAAATAACCTGTGATAGACCTTCTTTGTCTGCAGTGGTCAACAGTATTTACACTGTAATAAGAGTGCCCAGTAAAATCAAATGAGCACAGCCTTGTGCCTCTTCTGCCTGCCCATGCAGGAAGCTGTCTGTTAATTAGTTGCCTGTGGCAGTAATTTAAGTACAATCTGTGAAACAGCATGAGCCTTTCACTGGCTCGTCTTTTGTGCTAATGGGACTTTTGTTTCAGCAAATGGTTTAAAGGTCCTGGTGCTGTGTCCGCTGGCACAGTATCACACTGCCACTGCTTACTAGGACACTTGAATAGGACGGGGACATTGTTAATGTTACTCATAATGCCTGCATGTTTGCTGGTAAAACAAGACTCAACCTCCACTGCCGCACCTTTTCCCTTTAGAAATAAGAGATACATGTTGCTTTTCAAACATTTACATTCGCAGGAAAAACAAAAATCCAGGCATCTTACTCCAACATTACTCTTAGGTTGTAATTTGGCATCACTTCACTGTCTACTTTTCTGTTAATATCATTTTGGTCTTTCATCTTTGAACTGCAGGTCCTGCCCATTCTCCGCTGCAGACTTGATGGATTATTGAGCGCGTCCCCTCAGACTGATCAATTGTGCCTGTGTGTTCTTATAGTCCCAGTTCTCACCAGACAGGTTGATTTCTGTGAGAGAGTCTCTGGTCGTGGTCCCTGCTGCTGTCAGGAGGTTGACTGACTGGTCGTTGATGTGGTTGCAGTAGCTCAGGTCCAACCTGGAGAGCAAAGGCATCTGTCGACTGATCAGGCGTAAAGACGTGTCAGTGATGTCCAGCCCCGCCAGTCGCAGGTTCTCCACGTTCCTCAGTTTGCAGCGGTTGTCCAGTTGGCCTGGCAAGTCACATAACAAACATCAAGCTCACATTATGTTGCAATCATGTTTGTTTTTTAAAGCTTTATTTAAGTCTTGAGGCCTAAAACCAAGAGCAGTTGTGGTGGGATATAATGCTGCTGCTCGTCATCCACTGAAGGAGCAATAATTGGAGTGAGTAGGAAATGTTAGACCTTAACATGTGCGAGTCATTTCCTGTAGGTGGTGGACCAGTTATAGTGGTTAACTGAGTTTTTTTTCTAAGGAATTCATTGCAGGCCAGTGAATGAATCACAAAGAGAAAAAATACTTTACACATCAATTTGATTGACAGGTGCGTAGGAGAGGGGCAGGTAGATCTGCAAAAGTGCAGAATATAGAGACTCCCACCCACTGTGATACTTGCACAGAAAAGGTTTTAAAGGATAATTACCGTTTTTAACAATCTGGACCTTATTTCTAGCATAAAATACGATCATTTACTCACCCAGATAACTTTGGTGTCATTACAAGTTGTTCCGACGAAAAAAGCTAAATGCAGCCTCTAAATAACACATTATCTGCCACGAAACTCGTTCATTTCACCAATATTTTTTTATGATACGCTAGTGCTATTCCCCTCTGAGTCCAGGGTTAGCTGTTATCAACATCTGTGGTCTGTAGGTTGACCTACTGACCTCTGACCTGGATGATGTCATCTCCGACTGCGGTGCGGCGCAGCTTGTTGCTACCGCTAATGCTACGGTTCGTTTCTGTGTGTTTCCGACTTATCAGAACAAAATTAGCAGCTGGATGAAGTTCAGCTTCCACAGGCTTCCTCTCCTCAACCTGGACTCACTAAAGCTCCGGCTGGTTGAGATAAAAATGGACCCGAATGCCGAAGCGGAATGATTATTATCAGAATGAGCTGGGCAGCGCTCAGAGATGACATCATCCAGGTCAGAAGTCAGTAGGTCAACCTACAGACCCCGGATGTTGATTAACAGCTAACCCCAGACTCAGAGGGGAATAGCACTAGCGTATCATAACAAAGTATTGGTGAAATGAACGAGTTTCTCAGCAGATAATGTGTTATTTAGAGGCTGCATTCTGCTGCCCCGTGTTCTCGCATTATACGGATATACGCGGCTCTCGGCTGGATCTAATTTCGTCGGAACGACTTGTAATGACACCAAAGTTATCTGGGTGAGTAAATGATCGTATTTTATGCTAGAAATCCAGATTGTAAAAAAAATGGTAATTATCCTTTAATTTCAGGCCAGTGAATGAATCACAAAGAGAAAAAATACTTTGCACATCAATTTGATTGACAGGTGCGTAGGAGAGGGACAGGTAGATCTGCAAAAGTGTAGAATATATAGAGACTCCCGCCCACTGTGATACTTGCACAGAAAAGGTTTTAATGGTCGCAATGTTTCAGTACTGTGACCGTCCTCAGACCTTTTTCCCTGAAGAAGGTCACAGCACCGAAATGTTTAAACCATTATACATACAAACAGCCTGCAATTACTCAAAAGTGTCCCTGTATATATTATAGCATGGGAGGCAGTGGGTCACCAAAACACAAGCCCTGCCATGGATGCAGGGTGTATTCCTGAGTTACCTGGTCTGTTGTCTGTGGGGGGTGAGAGGAGGTCCCTCATCTGTGCATCTTTAAGACCCTCCACCCACTGGACATCCAGGGTGCGCAGCAGAGGGCAGCTGGAGGTGCAGAGTGCCGACACAGCAGCCCAAGAACACCCCGATAACCTCAACACCCTCAGGCCTGGAAGACACAGCAGCACTTTAAAAGGCTGACACAACAACACGTTTTAACCCATGTCAAGATTTCAGAAATCACAGAGTTGGGTACCTGGCAATCTATTAATGAGCCAGCTTAATTGTTTCTTGGAAATGTTGGTCCAGCTGAGGTCAAGGGAAACTGGCTGTCGGCGGATAATCCCGCTTAGCATGAGTGGAGTGATGGAGGTGCAGCGGTTCAGATCGATCCTCATCCAGAGTCTCTTGTCACAGCACCTGCACATCAGAGACAAAGAGTTTTGTTGCAGGTCATGAGCAACCCCAAACTGCAGCAATATTTGAATGAATGAATGAATAAAATTTGTTTATTTCGGTCATACAACACCAATATCAAAATCAACCATTTTGTGTAAACAATTTAGCCACCACATACACAACTGTAACCATACACACACACACAAAAAAAAGAAAATATCATACAGTGACCGAAAAGGGAATAGGCTGAAGCCCAAGGCTTATATTTGCCTATCCCATACTCTATGAAATTAAATTACCTAGAATGTCAATAATAAGATGAAAGTAATCATTACTGTATTTTATAATTTTTCATTATTTTACATTTCAAGGCTTTCTTAAAACTCAACAAAGAA
This sequence comes from Trachurus japonicus, assembly GCF_045865225.1. NCBI lineage: Eukaryota > Metazoa > Chordata > Actinopteri > Carangiformes > Carangidae > Trachurus > Trachurus japonicus. The sequence continues at coordinate 34,270,011 of NC_140915.1, read as the reverse complement.
CTACATGTCTTCAACTCATCACTGAGCTTATTCCACATTTTAACTCCCAAGACTGAAACACATTTGTATTTTATATTATTTCTCACATTACACATTTCTGAAGAATACAAATTGGAAGGCTGTTCTCGAACAATGATGAACAACAGCCTTTCAATTTGTATTCTTCAGTTATTTAAATTGAGAAAAGGAATCTATAATTTAAGCGGGTTATTGATTTTCGAAATGTGTAAAGTGAGAACTAATATAAAATACAAATGTGTTTCAGTCTTGGGAGTTAAAATGTGGAATATTTCTTCCCTTGCAGTGTTGTTTGCGGTGTTGAACGTATTAAAAAACATAAACATGCTATTTTCAGTGTGCTGTGAATTTACCATCTGTTCCACGTCTTGCAGACTCTCATGCACACACACAGCTCCTGGTGCGAGAGATAGCTGAAGATCTTCATCCAGACCTCGCGCTGTATGACGTGCGTTTTGCCGTCTCTCAGAGGCAGCCGGTCCGGAGGCGGGCTTATCGGAGGCGGGCGGATGACGTGCCGCTCCATTTGGACGCACTTGGGCGGGGAGCGCGGGGGCACCGGCCGGTTGGTGGGCGTGCTCCTGTTGAAGCCCAGCGGAGTGATCTGACTGGGGTAGAAGTGGCGCAGCTCCCACGGCGTCCCGTTCATCTCTTTGGCCTTGAGGTGGGACCTCTGATCCCCGAGGTCGCTGCCGTTGCGGAACAACCTCTTGGGCTCTTCGTTTTCCGTCTCCGGCTCCACCTTGAGGGGTTGGCGGTTCTCGTTGGCCAGGCAGTCCTCCGTCTTCTGGATCTCCTGGTTCAGTGCTTTGCTCAGTTCTCGGCTCAGCTCCCTGTTAGGTAGGCGGCGCTTGCGGCGAGCTTTGGGGCGCGGGCCTTTTTCCTGCGTCTCGCTTCCGCCCTCGCTGCTGGGTCCGGCCTGCGGAGAGCTGCAGTGAGACTGGTCGCTGTCCCCGACGGGCGTTTTGATGCAGGGATTCAAAAGTTCATTCTTAGAGTCCCTGTCGTCGCCTTCGTCTTCCGCGTCTCCGAAACGACCTTTCCTCTCTACACCGCTCCGGAAGTGAGGCTCCCTTCCCTCTTCATCGTCCTCCTCGTATAAATCTTCGTCCTCCTCTTCTGTCTTGATTTGGTGCAGAAGTTTGGAAAAATAAGGATCATCTGACTTTTCCTGGATGAAAAAAAAAAAAAACGTAAAATAAGTTTAATTACCCCAAAACATATTCTGCTCATTTCTGCTTCTTGACATGGTACCTTGATGTCTAAAAGTAATGTTAGTAACATGCTTTGGTCAGAAAAACCAAAAGATTGAGCACAGCTGGGTTCTCTACACACCAGTTTCACAGCCCTGCTCTAAACGGTCGGTTTAGAACCTTCGCTCTGGTAGCTGAAGTAACCATGGGAGCGAGGGCTTAAATATTCACACCACCCGGCTTGTGATGTAATAAGCCGGGTGAAATTAAAACGACTTGTTAATACCCCTTTCCCACTGGTCAAAAAACCCGTTTAAACCCGCTAACAATCGGCTTTTGGTGGCAGTTGGAAAGGCGCACCGGGCCGCGTCGACCCCAAACGACTCTGCAAGCGACGTGGGTTAAAATCACCTTTACTCGGCTCGGCTCTGCTCGGCTTGCAGTGGGAACGCCAGACCCGGGTCAACCCGCTAATTTACGTGATGACGCTGAGCGTTACGTGACGCCACGTCATCGCGCCGGTCGCGTCTCATATCACGTACCAAAACAAAGCTCTGCTCTGCTTCGAGACTGGGATTAAAAGATCAAAGAACACTGACCAAAAACGACTGAAGAAAAGAAAAGAAGTAACAGTCTGTTTAACGTGTTGTGTCGCGGACGTCCGTCATGACGGCTGTGGCATGACACTGTGTGTGTTTCTTGCACTGCGGATGAGAGCGGGGCGACTGGTTTATGCTCTGTCTGATCCCCCAGCGGGGGGGCAGACTCGGCTCATTTTGGTCAATGGGAAAGGGGCCAAATGCCCGATTGTTAGGGGGTCGACCCACGTTTAAAAAACCTGTGTCGACCCGCTAATTTTAGTGGGAAAACGGCTTAAGAGACACATTTTCTTACTATGGCAGTTTACAAAATATTGACGTAGTTGTCAAAACTGATGTTTAAGGGGTGAGGAGGCACTCCGGATACGCAAATACACATACTAAAACAATGAAAAAGTGAGTTTTGCATAATATGTCCCCTAAAACAAATGTCAGTCACCTTTTTCCTGACACCGAGATCCTCTTCCTCGTCGTCCTCAAACAGCTTCCGCTTCTTCCTCAGCTTGTCCTCCGGCCTGGGCCTGGGCAGGCTGCTGGGGGACAGCAGGTGTGGCTGTCGTAGAGACTCCTCTGGCCGGTACCGGGGCGTCTCCTCTCTGTCTGGTCTCTTCTTGGCTGCAGAAGAAGCGTCTCCCTCCTCCCTCACAGGCTTCTGTTCCCTCAGCAGAGAGCCGGGGAGGTTGGACGCGTACTTGAACCCTGGGCCCCTTTTTTGCTTCAATACCAAAAGGGGCAAAAAATTGGGAGACAACTTTATACCTTTTGTCTATGGGTGACAATGCAAACCAGCTGTGCTCCATGTGTTTGCAAAGATTTAATAAAATCATCACGGCAAGCCTAAACAACATGTACTATGTCAGCGGTTTCCTGCTTCTGTGACAAACACAGTCACATGCCATTGACTTTCACAAAGTAGAAGAGTATAAACAGGAAGTGGCTGACACACACTGAAATAATGAAAGCAATAGTGAGATAGCAAAACAACTGTTACTCATGATTCATATCTAAAACTCTTTAATGGTAATTGTGTTGTGTCAAAAACACAGACTGGGGTGAGCTGGCTGCTACTGAACCGTAACAGACTGACTCACGTATATTTGTACTCACTTTTCCGCTTTTCCCGGCGTGGTTGCATTTGGGACATTCCCAGCAGTTGGGCAGTTCGTCGTTCACCACTCCTGACGCGTCGCTCACCTGAAAGAATCCATGGCGAAAACTGGCTGAAGTTCAACATGACCAACAAGTTTTAACAGATTCCTATGTACAGTTGTTTTGACGCTCACAGGACAAGGGAAGTGAAATTCGATGTTGTGACGACGTGTGCCGAATAGGCAGACAGATCTTGGCTTCACACATTAGACAGAAAAGGGAAGAACAGTTTAAGACTTAAGGAACTTAAATATCTGTCTGTGAATGTCTTCATTTCTTAATTCTTGTTAGAAAAAAAAAGACTGACTTATAATATCTCAATTACTCATAATTACCTTTATTGTGACATGCTGCAAAATAATTAGACGATGTGTGTTTGAAAAACTGGTCTGACCGCGTCCATGCTAGCATGAACCTGTTCCTGTTGTGTTTTCGACGTAACAATTATATTTTTTTTTAAAAAGGGTGTGTGCTGCTTTACATTCTTTTGTGTTTACCTCATGAAAATATCTTTAATCCTCACACTACTTAAATACTACTTTAAGGGGAGTGAGTTCAACGTTTGCTCATTAGTTTAAGTTTTTATCCCCAATTATTTTCTCCAGTGTGTGGTGGGAGTTAAATCCAAATCCAACATGATACTGTCCTGCCTGAGCCATAAAAACCTCTGAATCACACTGGAAGGATGAGTGTGTTTTGGTGTTATATAAACGACGCCATTACCACATCTAGTTACCTTCACTGACTACAGTCCAAATGTTTGAGTCACTCACATTATGTTTTGATGGCCTGGGATTTGCTGGCACAGTGTTTAAACACAGATGAGTCACCGTGTGAATGACTTAACGTGAGGTGGAAATGGTAAACTGTTCCCACAGCCCAGCCCTCTGTTTGTACTGTACCTTCAGGCAGTTGGGATGGACGATCTCGTTGCAGATGGAACACTCCATCAGCATGAAGTTGAACTTGTCCTCCTCTCCCTCCAGCGTGTCCTCCTTCCCCGCCTCTTTACACACCACACACACTGCGGTGTGGGGCAGGACGGGCTGGTACAAACAAAAACACAGGGATAAATACACTTCACATCAATTATCCATGTTATAAGTGATGTTTTTTACTCTGAGCAGACCGTTTCTAGGGATGTCACGATTATTTGTATTTAATCGCGGTATTAAACGCCACAATTCATTGATCGTAAAGATTCCTAAATACCGTCACTTTCCGAAAAAGATTATGGAACCGTATCGGCAGATGTGCGCCAATGTAAAGGTAAATGCACAGATACTGGTCTATTTATCTAAAGTAACACTAAATTGGTAGGAATTTAAATGTTAGCGTGTCATTTGTATTGTAAAAAAAATGATTCAAATAAACTTAAACATTTGGTGTAGATGACAATTAATGACTTCAATATTTCAAACACTTCCCTGGGGGATTAATAACTGGTCCTATATTGAGAGATTAGTAATGTCATTATATTTGGACTGTATTTGATTTTACACATTCATAGTGTTGCAAAATTTATTGATGCATAATAATCATGATAATCGTAATACCGTGATTATTTCTCTGACAATAATCGTACCAGGAAAATCTAGAATCGTGACATCCCTAGTTTCCACTTCTAAAACTTTGGACTGATAAATGTGGCAAATTCTTTTTCAATAATAAAAACTTCAAATATCTACCGTTCTCCCATTATTAACTCACCGCGATGCACTGCCTCATGATGCAGGACTGCTTCATGCGGCCCGGCCCTCCGAACTTCTTCATGTCCTTGCAGAAGTGACACTCTCCGCACTCGGTCCGGAGGCACGCCTCACACTTCCGGCAGCGCGTCCTCCTGCGTCTGGCGCCGGACGAGCTGCGGTTGGACGGCAGCTTGACGGCCGACGAAGTCCCCATCTTGGGCTTCGGCCGGTTGGCTGCACGCTGCTGGAAGACAAACAAGTGAGAGTGAAAGTGAGATAAGGTGAGTACTGAGTAGATTTGGTGACACTGGTCTGTGAGACAGCCTGCTGTGTACTGAGCTGTTGAAGATGAGATAATGTTACATCATCATCACAAAACTCATTTTTCCATTTAGTCATAATAATAGGTTCTTCTGTTAGAAATAGTCTTTGACAAGTCTTAACCCATTTTGAATTTCTAGCCGTTTTCTGTCCATTTGTGCACCTCTTTCATGTGCTGATAAAAGAACACACACACACACACACACAGATCCACACTGTCTGGGGAAATTAACATCCTTTCTATGTTTGAGTTGCAGAAATTTTACAACTCATCCAGAGAATGAAGACACAAGGAAACAGCTACTGAAGAGGTTGTATTCACTGTTACTGATCTACAAAATAGCTTAAAAATATGTTCTTTAATGTCCGGTCACGGTGTACAAATATATAAACCAGCACATAGCATTTCATCAACTGTAACAAATATTTGAAAATAATTCCTGTAGTTTATCTATTTTGAAATCAGTTGTACATTTGAATATGCTCTAATGAATCTCTCTGGATCATCATGCATAGATACTGTACGTGTGACTCATGGGAGTAAATGAAAGAAAAGGTTACATGATGATTACACATTACAAATTGTCGAGTGAGCAGCACACACACGCACACACATGCACAGACACTTACAAATATCACCTCCACTCATCTTTAGAATAATGGCCCTGAAATCCACGTTTGTAATTTTCTCCTATTTTTAGTCTCATCCCTGTTGCCATGGCAGGATTTTTAAGCTACTGTGAAAACAAGACAAATCATAGACCATTACAGTGATTCTTGTTCTTGCAGGAGAGGTTACCTTGGCAACACGTTGGCCTTGCTGGTGGCAACTGTTTGAATGTAAGACTGCAAGAGATGGATAAAAATACGCTCACAGTGGAGGTTATGGTTTAGTTTGAGTATGTGAGCAGTGAGCACCTTCACTGTGTCATTTGTTTTTATTCAATAACCGGTTAAATACACTCTAAATCTAACTCAATTATCACTAAGTGTCTATTTGTAAATCATTAGTATTTTATGAGACAGCTTTCTGGGTATTAATGCTACAGCACTATGACAGGTGAAACAGGCAAAACAAGATGAATATAGAACAAGACATTCCAGCATAATGACAATATTTACTAACGCTATGTGAACGATAGTATCTATCTACAAAGACACAAGAAGCCAGACCTGAATCTTATGTAATAAATATTTCCCCTGATTATCTCAGGACATCCACAAAACAAGATGTTTCTTCATGTTGGTCACAGTACCCTTTTCCTCAGGATGATTTCTGAAAGACCTGTTTTTGAAATCTACAGCTTTAGATCACTGTCTTTTAAATTGCACATCTATCCCCCCCCCCCCCCCAAAAAAAAACACAATAGGCTGTGATTTGCCTGCCGTGGCTGGTGGAAGAGTTTAGCTTTCCATAAATCTGATCCGACGACTATGGAAATACAGGAGGTTGACTTGACATCAGAGACAGGAGTGCTGCTGCTGCAGAGATAGCTGTGACTGTCAGATCACATTATGTCCCTGATCTTTGTCTGATTTCACTGTTTTTTCTAATAGCTTACCTGGAGTCAGGTTTGCACAGAGCGTCTTATCAGTGTTAACCACAACAAACAGCTGATTGTTGTTTCTCTGATCCCACCTATTAACACCTTGGACCTGAGCTGGTGGTGACAACAACAAAAAAAAATCAAAAACGGCCACTTTGCAGAGCGGGATCGCCAGAGCAACTTAGCACCTGACTCGTCTTTACTGTAACTCTGTGCAGTAATATGTCAGGAATTTGGGATCGGTTGCTGAGGCCTGTGAACAAAAACATGGCCTATATTCTGAGCACAGTCTTCTGACTCAGCTTCAATGTGGATTTCAGTGGGAGGCAGTCACAAGGCTCATCATCTGCTGCTCATGTACAGTGGTCCTTGTAACAACTAAAAAGTGTGTGTTGTTATTGTCTGCCAGAATGTGTCACAACAGACTGAGGGTCAAAATAGCCTCCCTGATGAGGAAGTGCTAATGGGCGGTGTGGGTATAAATATTGTGTAAGAACAAGGAGCTGACTGTAATGTCAACACTTCTCACATTTCTCACTGTGTATCCTGATAATGAAGTGTCAGACTTGTGTAACATCCCATAAAAGCCCAGTCAGAGAGCATTCATGCCCTGGACCCTAAAGGGCACTTCATATAATTTCAAACTTTCTCATAACACACTGTGTGTGTGTGCCCTGACTCAACTCATCAGCATTGAGTAGTTCCTCCTCGTGGTGGGAACCATATGTACAAAACACAGCTGAAATCAAACCATAATCCAATACGTAGGGGTCTACGGGGGTCACTGGACCCCTGTTTGGGAACCCAACAGAAGCAGAGCTCCTTCATTGTTCCCACTCCCCATCCCCCCTCCTCAGTCCCTGCTCCAACAACATATTGCCTAAAGCCTCCTTAAAGGCACAGAGTGGTGAGGCAAGTTTAGGAAGTATGAGGAAATTAATCGGCAAGGAAAGCGTTTCTGAGAGGTTCACGTACACGAGTAAATCACAACCCTTTTTTCTTTTCTTTTTTTTAAAACCAGCACCAAGCAGCCTTTACACAGCTAATGGATGACACCGAGGTTCAGTCCACAGCCACGGATGTGTAACATTACTGGATGAAAGTGCTGTGTGTCTGTGTGTTAAGAGGTGGTCAGTACAAAATGGGTCAGTTGTGGCTAACATGATAGATGGTGTCCAAGCCGAGGAGGAGAGGACACGGTGTGTCTGGGCGCTCAGGGTATCAATACAGATAAACAGCCCGGCTCTATTTAACCGTGTTATGTAATAAATACTCAGCTAGGTGTCTCTGTATAACATAGTTAACTATTGAAGATTTAAAAGGACCTTTCTGCTCTAAACTCGACAGAAATATACAGAATAAGACGAGCGGGTGAAACCCAGACGTTAACCTGAAGCGACTCAAGTAAAAACGGCGTCCAGCTCATAAAACACTTGGTTTCCCGCGGTTCACTAAAACAACACAGGCAACACGGAGAGGTGACGTTATGAAATGAAGGAGCTCTGACCTGCTCGGACTCTGAATCATATTCCTCATCGTCTCCGCTCAATGACAAGGCCATGGCTCCTCTCTCTCATCGTTTGTGAACAGCTCAGAAAACTAACATGGCTGAACAAGACTCCTCCAGCTCACCCCCACCTCCCCGTAACAGACCGTCCCTCCTCCTCCACAAGCACACACACACAAGCAGCTGCTAGCGCTGTTCGCTCTGCTGCCTTCAGGAACCATGGGAAACTATAACTTCCCGCTTATTTAATACAAACACAGCGTTCAGACTACCGAACACGAAACAAATACGAATCATTACACACACGATTAAGATGTAAATGATAATATAAATGTGTGATAAAAGAGAAAAGGGCGGACAAGGATTTAACTTTTGGTGTTACAAAACGTCGCGGGGACCTTGTCCTACGTTGCAACGATTATTGTGTTGGGAAGTGAATGCAGCCAAGCAACGCAACAGGAAATGAAGATAAGCTTATAAGACAAGAGGGTTCACTCCTACAGACGTCTGTGTTTGTTTCTCCTGGTTTTGTGGGGCGCATGAGTGACAGTATAGATTAAATGCTTCAGATGTTAATTCTATTTATTTAACATCTCAATCCTCAATGGCTCAGAGGGTTTCTAATGGTTTTGTACTCAGATGTCCCTTATTTTATGTTTACACAGCCTGATTTAGTCTTGTTGATTTTGCTCGTGCTTTCTACAGGTTATAATACATTGGGCAAACAATGCTGTACGTTTTGACGGGCAACGTCAGTCACCTGACCTTGGCGGGGGGAGGGGGTCACCTGAGCAGGTGTCGTGAATGAGGTCAAGAGCAAGGGCTGAAAATGGCTGCATGACATTTGTCATAGATATACAAGTGTCTGCTCATTAAAAGTTACAGATCTCATAATTGATTTCACTTGATTTGCCTCCACACAGACCTATTGGCCGAAAATGTTTTATTCCTATTAGAATAAAAAATAAATCTACGATCACTCACACTGTTCTCCTGATGCCAGTAAATGCCCACACACTAAAGGCAATAGTCAGCATTTCAATTTCAGATCTAACACTTGATCAAAACCAAAACACCAACAGATGTTCCACTGGCTTACTCAGCACTGGAGAGTATGATACAATGATAGTGATTTCATAGTGAATCATGTAAAAGCCACTCTGTTTATGGTTGAAAAATGTCACAATTTGGCGGCATCTGGTGGTATAATGAAACCAGCAGTCTGCACAGTGGAATAACTATATGACAACCATGTTCAGAATGAAAATGATTTTCTCTAAATTTGCTGCTGCTTTGTATCCTTACTGATTATCTTATTTAAAAGGTGTATATTGCTCAGCTTTGGCTGCACTACATTCAGTGGGCCCATGTTCTTGGTCATGATTTTGTGGTCACAACTGGAGCAGCTATTACAGCAGGATATGAGTAGTAGGTCTGTAAAGTTGAGTCAATATCAGATTTCAATAAGCAGGAAATTAGTATTGAAAATTATATTTGATTTTATGAGGGCAGTTATAGCCTATTATTACCTAGTTAATCTGTGAATAATGTTCAAAATGCACTTCTCTGCATTGAGTGGTGTTTATTACTATTGGGAAGTCTGCATGCATTCAAGTAAAAGCACAATGTGTCTACTTATTATTGTACTCTGATTTATTCTCTAAGATATTTTTGTGGTTGTGAGTTGTCACGTGGTGCCGAGCACTTCAGCATTCCAGCTTTCCACATTCACTGTCTCCGCAATGGCACCAGAAGCATGTTTATTATCCAGCTGATTAACCAAAATGAGTGACATTTATCAGCATTAACATGTGCATGGGGCTCTGCTACTGACTTGTTGGATTAAGTATCTAGTTGGTTTGTGTATTCTGTTGTGGCCTGATGCTCAGAAGTGTGAGCTTGTTCAGGAAAGTATGCAAAACCACATCACTTAGTACGTGACAAGAGGAACCTTCTGCATTTAGACCATTGACACTCTCTCAAGTGCCACTGCAGCAACACTTCAATAATTGAATATGTGGGTCCTATAGGCTTGTATTCTGCAATTGTTGACAAATATCTATTTATTTTACCTTTACCTTTCAGGTAAAGTGTTTGAGAACTAATTGTCATTTACAAACATGATCTGACCAAGAATAGCATAGGCTACAACAACAACATGTATTCTGTGTATTCTATCATGTGTAGGGACCTTCTTTATAGGCTACAGTCTATGGTAGGGACTACAGATGGAAATTAGCTGTGAGCTAAATCTGGTGCAACCATCTTTTCGTTTTTCCTGCAAATGATTAATGTAATTGCACACTGTCCTTTATTAAACTAATAAACTAAACTAAACTAAACAACAATAAATGTATTGATGCATTGTAATACAGAGTCTGTTGATGAATTACTGAGTAATACTGTATCAGTCATGAAATACAACAGAAACAAGATGTCAGCCTCATTAAAAACAACTGACAACATATCCAGGAAACACTGTCACCACAAACAAATGCAGGGTGTGGACGTCAATGGCAACAAGCCACTAGAAGTTGCACAAAAGTGAATTGCACAATTTTGGTTTATGGTGACATTGATGCAGGAAAGTTGTATTCAGCTTCATAACCAACACTGTTTGTAACTGGCGCAAGGAGGCGAACTCCCGCAGCTCGCGAGCAGAGCATGGGATTGTGGGTATCTTGTGTTTCCTGATAGACTCTGACAGACAGTCAGCTGCTGCTGCGGGAAACTTTTCACATAGTTCGATAGCTCTCTGTATCGAGACTTTACTACAGATAATCGGATTGGAACTTCATTTCCAGCGTGCGCTTTTAATCGGACTTCGATCGCTATCCTGTTAATCAACGCTGTGGACAGCCTTATGGTGATTTGAAAGGGGGAAAAAAGGAAAGTAAAAAAAAAAAAAAAAAGTGGTCACTTGAGAGAACTGTCGGAATGAGTTTGAACGAGCACTCCTTGCAGGCTTTGTCGTGGAGAAAACTGTACTTGAGTCGAGCCAAGTTAAAAGCCACCAGCCGGACTTCAGCTCTGTTGTCGGGCTTCGCCATGGTGAGTCCTCCTTCACTTGACTGGGTCTTGTTACGGTGTTTTAACTGCACAGATACACGGTCAAGCTTTAGGCCGTCGGCGTGAACCACAGATACGTGACGCAGATGATTGTTTTTAAGGGCCGAGTGGCTCCTGACACTCAAACGGACCTACTGACGCCTCCCGCGCGCTCATGTCAAAGACTACCGACGGACTTTTCTGTGCGAGGACAGTGAGCCGCGAGGCCACGGTGTGAAAACTAAAAGGTCACAACATCGGAAACAACGGGTGGTCAGTTAGGCTCTAGGTGTGCCTTTGCATGAGATATTAATCAGGGTACGTGCAACAGTGCAGCAGCTGCTAACGGGCCCGGTGAATGAAGAAGTTTGTGTCAATAGGCTACTTCAACCACAAAATCAGGGGTGCGTCCAGATCTGGTGGGGGGCACAGGGGGTAACAACAGTGCATTTGGGCCCCCCCACCAAAAGTAACAAAAATGAAGGCTGCCACTGATCACTGTCTTGAATATGTATATTGTACAGTTGCACACTGTTTACAGCATGCCTTCATGTTTTATTGGCCACATTGAATCTTTCCAATTGTCAGTATAAAATTTATAGTCAATCAACTCTATCTTGAAACTAAGAGGTCTTAGCAGAATAAGCAATACAAAGCAATAAAATAAGCAGTACCAGTAGTTAGAGCTCAACTCTGTACAATAAACATCTCAGTGTTTTGTGTAACAGTTGGTCAATGTATACAGAATAACCAGAACAAGCATTCCTCAAATGGTAAAATTGAGAACAATAACAATCTTACACAATTTTCTTTTTACTAGACAGAACACTGGGATGTTTGCTGTACAGAGTTGATTAAGAGCCTCAGTCAGAAGTTAGTGCTTGTAGCTCTGTAGGCCTACAGTGAACTTAGCAGTGGGGAAAAGCTTTACACAGTGACTGACATTGCCACAAGTCAGTGACCATTGGGGGGGCCCCGCCCCCCGTGCCACCATGTGCCACCATGGATCCTGCCCCTGCACAAAATCTGGGTTAAGGCATCCTATAGAAAAACACACGCATAATGTTTCTAATGCCATTACAATGGTTAACAACACACATTGAAGATGTATTCAATATAGCATGTTAAAGTAATATTTTTAGTATGTTTGTAATATATGGCTACCAGATATTATATAATTCCATACACTCCTCAGCTCATTAGAGTAACAGAAAACGTGAGTGAGTGTGAAAAAGTCTGTCCTATAGCCTACTGTTGCCCATAAAGTTGGAATAAAATGATCGTGACAATGTGATTTATTCTTGATAGATAAAGTGTAGCCATATCTTCTCAAAACTCTATTGATCAATCTCTTCCAAAGGCATCGCTGTGAAAATTAAACCACAATTAACCTTTATAATAGGAATAAAAAGAGGAATCTGTATGAAAACAAAATTATTCCAACTTTTGGGCAACCAGCCATTTTTCAACCTTTATTTAACCAGGTAAAGCTTATTGAGACATAGAATCTCATTTTCAATGTATGTATGTTTGGGGTTCATCAAACATTGTTTATTGTTCAGTGAGTCAACACAGTTGTTCTTCATTTGAGTAATGCACTATACATAGCAGCCATTGTTGTATACGGTAGGCTATGTAGGAGATGTCAACAGACAGGGAGATAGCAGGGATCAAAATGACCATTGTTCAACACTTTACATTTTATAGCATCTAGTGTAATCAAATTGTACACACAGAAAAATCCATGGCTGGTTTGGATCCCATTGTGGAAAGCAGTGCATATTCATACTGCAAACATTATTGTGTTACTGATCTAACACAGTATCACAGTGCAGTACTATTTGCACAGTTGATTGTTTTTATTCAGCTATTAGATGGAGCAGAATATGTTTTCAGTAGTTTATTAGCTCTTGACTCGTGATCGCTCAGTTGCAAACACTTTGTTTCCTGTTTGACTTTCTCAGGTTGCCATGGTGGAGGTGCAGCTGGAGCCGGAACACACGTATCCTCCGGGGCTGCTCATCGCCTTCAGCGCCTGCACTACGATTCTGGTTGCAGTGCACCTCTTTGCCCTCATGATCAGCACCTGCATCCTCCCCAACCTCGAGGCCGTCAGCAACGTTCACAACCTCAACTCTGTCAACGAGTCGCCCCACGAGCGCATGCACCACCACATAGAGCTGGCCTGGGCCTTCTCCACGGTCATCGGCACCCTCCTCTTCCTGACGGAGGTGATGCTCTTGTGTTGGGTGAAGTTCTTACCCCTCAAAAGCAAGGCAGAAGAAAACAATGGCACTATAAGTTCCGGTGAGGCCGCGGCCATCGCTTCCACCTGCATCATGGTGCCATTTGGAATTGTTTTTATCGTATTCGCCGTCCACTTTTACCGCACACTCGTGAGTCACAAAACGGACCGACAGATCCGAGAGCTGGAGCAGGTGATTCGGCTCCAGAACCAGCTGGACCACAGGGTAGAGAATGAAGACCTGAAGGCAGTTGCTAATTACCCTTGATTATAGCCAATCAGCATTCAACAGTGGACATTTAGCAGTGCCTTTTTATTATGAAAACTCCTCTTAAAGCTTTATTTGTAATGTTTATGAGCTGTACCCAGATGCTTCACCTGTCAATCGCTGTAATTTCCGACGCTGTCCGCTTTTGGATAATGCATGTTCACCAACTTCTACACATTATACATTAGTAAATAGTTTTTCTTTCAACTTGAAGGTAATTGATCTGCTTTAAGGCACTTACATTTAGGAGGCTTGCATAATGACACATCATATATCGTTTATCACACATTTTAAGACTAATGTAAGTCTTTAAAGGACGTAGCTGTTTTTTATGAAGGTAAATAGCCAGGTCGAATTTCATAAGACAAATGTATCATATAGCTAGAAATGAGTATAAAGTTGCTGTTAGTTGTAAACAACAGTAGAAAACATGACTTTCTGCTGGATCATAGTCAAGATCCACACCTGATCCAAACAATGGCACTAAATTAACGGTGCACTTCCGTGTGTGAATGTGACTCGACACGGCCAGAGCTCCATTTTCATGTAAATAGAGTCTGGTTTTAGTTCAGGTAGGCGCTTCAGTGGTGCTGTTCTTTCTGTGGTTTTCTTCCAGTCACTTTCTGGTCTGTTTAAGCTCTCAAACTTAAGAGTTTATTCTGTGCTGCTGATGGAGGTTTACTGTAAAACTTTGTTACCATAGTAACATCCACCTGTGGACTTAAAGCAGTGTGATTTGATTTGATCTCACTTGTTTTTGCGTGTGCCTGGCTTTGAATTAGGCTTTGAAGGGAGTATTATGAAGACTCTATCATCATTCTGACATGTGAATTGTCAGAATGAATAATCAGTTACATTACAATCACTTCATGTTTTTTAGTTTAGTTGATCCGGTGAGAATGTTGCTCATGGAAACTTTTTACTTTGACAGTTATCAGTTATTTTTGGTTGTGTCAAAAGTTTGCAATCTTCTGAACAATTAAAATTTTACTATTCTCAGAGATTTGAAGAGCTCCATAGGGAAATTAAGCTTTTGAGCAAAACATTGTTTTTACAAAAACAAGACACGTTAATGTTGACATCCATCAGTATTCATGTGTAATCTGAGGCAAAAAGACCTTTTCTCCAAAATCAGTGATGGTCAGGGTATGCTTTTAACCAAAGTGTGTTGTTACAGTGCACATATTTTTATAGCGAGGGTTTGGTGGGAATCAAAGTGAATATTTAAGATTAACATTTTGAGCCTGATGGTTGAGTCTGGCTTTAGGACTCATTTTATTGTTTTCTCAGAGGAGACATGCTCTTGGAAAATCAGTCCAGTTTTGAGAAACCTGCTCGATTTCACATTGCTTATGCAATTCTAACATATTGTAATGCAAAGAATAGTTACCGGTTTTGAGGAAGTATTGTTAAATGTGTTATTACAAAGCATGCACGTATTGGAAGTTTGTATGTTTTGTACTTTTCATAGTTTACAAGGTTGAGCATTATCCCTCACTGTTCAAGATTTTCTGAAGTGTAGAATATAGGACTTGTTTTGTTTTTTTGTGTTGCACATTATGGACATGGGTTTTTTTTACCTTTTTTTCTTTTCTTAAAAAAAAAAAACATTTTTATTTTAATTTAAAACTTGTACAAAAACCCCAATGAAGAAATTTGGGGCTTCGACAGCAGTTTTTTTTTTTTTTTTTTTTTTTTACTATTTATTTGTTCATTTATCAGTTGTAATTTTCTCATGTGATACTGCCATGATACAATTTTTATATCCCCAACTATGCAATGCTGAGTATGCTGAATTTGCAAAACACAACATAAGAATTTAATTGTTTAAAAAGTATATTTTATTATGTTTGGTCAAAAAACATAGTCTAATGTCTAATGTGAATAACATTGTTACATACTGTATTTATCCGAAGATAATGCTGTGGTCATGACAGCATCAGTTTTGTCTTTATTAGCCGCCCTCTGCATGTGGCTCATGGTGAGTCAGGGTAATGTAATACTGTCTGTAGACCACAAGCTCCCTAAATTTGGATTCAAATTCTCCTGAGTAGATAATATCACTGGGACATGTAGCAGAGAACAAGGAGCCACGAGGGGTTACAGGGGGTTTCAGTTACTTACAGACTGTTTAGTAAAATTATCATTACTCTTCTCCACGCTGTTGATGTTGTTTTCTTAAAGGCTTTGTTACAAGGAACTAAAGAAAGACAGGTTTATGCAGATTAGCTGTGCACAGTCTAGGACACCTCTGACAGGAATATTCTCCATGTGCCTTTTTAAACAGATCAATGCAAGCAAAGCTAAGTCTCTTTGGTTCATTATTGTGGTTTATTTATTTAACCCAGTGTATGGTACTGTACATAGATATGTTCCACTGCTTGTGTGAATGCACAGCTCTAAAGTGAATTGTCAGCAAATACTGTATTTTGAAGTTTTACTTAAGTGTGGTGTCAGCAGCTGGTGCAGCTTTTTAACCTGGTAAGATTTGTTGCTGGTGTGAATAAAACACATTTGAGATGATTTGTGAGTGATATTATTTTCATTATGGTATTTTTTTTCCTTGGAAAAGGGTTAAAAACAAACAAATGTAATCTCACAAACACATATTTTCCAACCAGGAAGTCTAAAGGGAAACCACACAGGAAATCTGTCCAATCATGCACTTTGAGTGTAAAGTCATGAGTGCGCATCACAACAAGACACCAAACTTTTTCCAGTGAGGCCATAGTGCTCGTTGTTTTGCTTCTCTGAATAAGTCAGCCACATTGTCCCTGTGGAGTCAAACACGGCATTGATTTTCCCTCTGGCTCCTTCACCCTGTCAGAACAGAGTTTTATTCCACAAATGTGTGACTGTCCATTAAAGTAACATGAATTACACATCGGTAACAGCCTGTGGCAAATCCCAGTCTTGCCCTTACAAGTTAGTTTGTTTGGATATGGTCTGATGACAAGAGTCTCTTCATTGGAAGTCTGCCTACTCCCAGGTCTGCTTCACACCCAACAAACTGGATATCCCACCACTGTAATGCTGCACCGCACCTGTAATATTCAACATAATAATTGAACCTGCCTAATGCTACTTTTTGGAAAATGATCTGCAAAGTTCTGAGAAAACAGTCTTAAAGTAATGATTTGGAGTAATTATTGTGTTATTGTGTACACAACCCTTATTTTAACCACAGCAACAGACAGTAAAGACACAGGAATACTTTCATGAAGTCAGTGTCAAAGCCTGGAGGGCCATGACATTGTAACACAACAGATGGTTGTTGTTTTTTTCCTCATTGTGTGGAGGAAGGCCGTAGCATTCCTCCAGTCTTGGGCTACCTGTTGAACAAGGAGACCTGTGTGAAGAAAGAACAAGGCCTCACCTTTGCCTTTTTTGTCCCTCAATACTCAACTGCCTCTGAATATATTAATCATATAGACTTTATTATATTTAAATTTTCTTACACAATAAGAGCTCTCCTCAGTATTCATTAATCCAGAGACAACAGTGCCGTTGGGATCCACAGTGAGTCTCTTACCTCTTGGAAAGACTCCTTTAGTGTAAACTGTGTCTAGCAAGGTTTTCTCACAACCCACATCTCAAACAATAACAACCTTGAATTCCTCCTGCTGGCTGGTGCTTCCTCCGCTCTCTCCTGGTCCTTTCTGGGTCATGTTTTGTGGAGAGATACATGGGTGCGGATGCTTCCCGTGAATGTCTGGTCCTGGTATGTATCCTGTGGAGATAACCCAGAGATAAACAGACACGATGCAGTCGAAGCCCTGAAGGAAGACTGTATTTCTTACAGATCACTTGTAAACCATCATGGAGGAGGGGGAACGGATGCCATACTGTGGAGATGCTCCCAGGGAGTGGACTTCACTTTCTGACCCCAAATGAACTTGCACTCGCTACAATACTGCCGTAAAATATCTAATCAGTATAGCTCCCTAGCTATACACTTTATATTTATTATACAACAGTAGCTATACAACACTCATTTGCAATAATATAACATGCTTTCTATAGTGGGCAACACTGTTTTGTATACATTAGGATAAGATCAGATATGCATACTAATGATGTAATATAATCTGAATGTAGGCCTATCACTTAATCAGACTTTGTGATTTTGATTTGTCATTCTACTGGAGCCTCTAATGTCCAAAAAATCTTTATTTATTTATTTATTTATTTATTTATTTATTTATTTATTTATTTATTTTACCTTGTGCACACAATAATTTGCAATAGATTCAGCTCTGACAGCAACAGGTGCACACAGTCACCACATAGTGGGGCTGTTTCCACCTCTTACTGTTGTGAAGTGTTGTCAATTTTCTTCATGAAAACTGGTAGCCTAAAATCTGGAAAAATAAAATAAATAACGTATTCTACATGTTGTCTTGCTTGATCTCAAATTTTATATATTTTAGGCATATGTGACATGTTTGCAAAAGAAAAGTGTATACACTCCTGTCCACATAGTTTTGTCTATATATTTGGACCAGGGCTTTTTTTGTTTTGCCCTTTAATTCAACTGTTGTTAATTCTACTGTTTCAGAATGACCTGATACAGATTTTCCTAGTTAGGTGTAGGAGAACTGGGCAGGGCCATAAAATCCTCACAGAATAAAGTAGGCTACACATAACATTGATCAGAAATTAATACTGATATGCTGTTTAGCTACTGAGTGATGATTATTTAGTAATCCACAAGATTCAAGATATAGCCTACTGTATATGCTAATCTGTTATTTTCACCAGGCAGAGGAAAATCGCCTTTGTGTTTGCTCACAACAGTAAATATTCCCCTTATCTCCTTCAGCACAAACTTTCTTTGTGCTCCTCCGCCCTGACGACGGATCTATATTTCGTGCCTCTCTGTCGGCGGATGGATCTGTCATCCAACCTGGGCGACGTCACCGAAAATCACAACAGCTTTTCCACAATGTTGCTGCATCAAAGGATAAAACTTTGGTACAGGTAAGTAAAGTATAGTAGCGTAGCTATTTTGTGTGACTCAACACGCATTGTTCGCATAATGTTTGGCTTTAAAAGCCGCTATCTTTCAGAGGGAGGGATAACGTTACAGGTGATGCTCTCCATCACCTGTCGGGGCGTGTTAACCTGCAGCGGAGGACTGGTGTAGCCGAAGCTAGCTCCCAGCCTCACCTGCGCTGTTTATCTGTTTCACTTACAGGTTTTGACGAATGTAATGGAAAGCGACAAACAAATTATTGAGAGAGAGACGCCGCCTCAGCACTGGACATGTTGCAAGTTGATAATTGACCCTGCATTGACAAGAGGACTTTACAAAGTGTACCGTTATGATGGACAACACTTTAACATACCCGTGAGCATTTAAAAATATATTTAATATCTTTATCTTAATAGCCTTTAAGTAGGTTTTCCCGTTAATATATTGCCGCACAAGCATATAACCTCCTGTTTTGTTATAATAACGGCTGTTGTTTACATCAACAGGTTGAGGACCTAGGTCTGTTTCCTGTTGATACTGTCAGAGATCCTCGCATCTGCCGCCTGTGGAGCAAAAGCAATAAGACTGAGCTTTCAGTGTCTAAATTTAAGGTGAGTATTATTGTCAACAAGAGGATAACAATAATAATGGTTATTAATAGCCTATGTTGGGTAAAAAAATAAAAAAGAAACACAGTAATGATGTTCATGCTGGTTTTTGCTGTCTATCTGTGTTCTTTTAGGTTGATGAATGGTATGTTGGCCCTGTTCCCCCGAAAGAAGTGACATTTTCCAGGTTGAATGATAATGTCCGAGAGGCCTTCTTGACTAATATGTGCAAAAAATTTGGGAATATCGAAGAAGTGGAAATATTCTATGATCCTAAAAACAGGAAGCACTTAGGGATTGCAAAGGTTGTCTTTGACACAGTGCGGGCTGCGAAAGGCGCTGTTCAGCAACTCCATCAGACGTCAGTGATGGGAAATGTTATTCATGTGGAAATTGATCCAAAAGGTAAAGTTGGTTTTAGTAATAGTAAATATTTTTATCTTAAAAATGCATTGATGAATGTGTTGTTTACCTGTAATATGCAACCTCCCACAGGGGAAAACAGGGCACGATATCTCCAGCTCCTCTTGCGTGGCCTTTACACTCCTCGGACGTTGCCGGTGGGCAGCAGTGAACAAGCTCTTCAAAGCTTAATCAGCAGTTTGCTGGTAAACATTTTAAAGCTTTTTATGATGGTTTGAACATCAAGAAGACTGCCTATTTAATATTTTTCAAACCAGCTGTTAAATGAACTTTTTTTAAGGATAATGTATACCAGTTCTTTTCATGTGACATCATATTACACATGTTTTACAGGGCGGTGCAGCCACACAGCGACAGGGAAGTGTATCCAGCCCCACCAGCATCGCTACTCCTCTCTCTCTGGACACAGCCTACTCCAGTATTTGGCAGGATACGCCTACCAGCTTTGGTCTTACACCACGGTCTCAGGGAACCCCCCACACTCCTTGTTTGTCTGCGACTCCCCTCTCCCAGGATTCCTGCTACTCCAGTCTTCAAGCGACTCCAGTTCTCCAGTGGGAGGCCCCCACCTATAGTGTTCACAAATCTCAAAGACGAGAGCTCTGCCATCGCAAACCTGCGGGGTATCACAGGAGATCTGGGGAAGTCTCAGATGTCAGCTTACTTTTGAAACATTGCCAGCCGCAGCCACAAGACCCCCTCTCTACGCAAATACAAACTCGTTGCCACAATCTGGCACTGTGGGGTCACAGTGCACAATCCTCCACCCACGATAACACAGAACCTTCGTTTAATCTTGCTTCACCCTGTCAAGAGTCCAGAGACATGGTCACCGCTGCCTCAAATATTTCACCTCTTAACTGCAAATCTGTCAGCATCCTGAGCATTAATTTAACAGCCAACCAGCAGACAGCAGCATCGACCCCACCTCACGATCATGCACGCATAACAACCTTATCTCCATCTTCTGTAAACTTTTCCTCCAGCAGCCCCCGACCAGAGGTAGAGAGTCTAGACTCCCGCATTGAAAATTTGCTGATAAACAGCCAGGGCACTGCCCCCTCATACTTTGGTAGACAAACTTTGGAGGCTGATGTTCACTCTGAGGACAGCCCAACTTCACCATGCTCAGCTAATAACTCCCCGTACTCAGATGGCTCACTTGTTTGCACTCTGATGTCTTCTGGGCCACTAGCGGACAGCAACCAGCAATCCAACGATGATCCAGTGCATCATCAAGATGCTGCACTATCTCCCAGTGAGGACGATGAAACAACTCAAGCTGTTTTGTTTCTGAAAAGAAACTTCCAATCTCCCGCTCCGTACGATGCCACACAGTTTGAGAGGAGGGTTCACACAAACAACAAAAAGGATGCAGAAAGGCTCCAGTCATTATCTTGTCCAAAGGTAAGTCCTGACATACATCACATACTACAAACATCATGATGATAAGAAGCAGAAATAATTATTAAGTAGTAGCCTAAGGGTTAGGGGTGGGAATCTTTTACTATCTCACCATTAGATTTGATTCTGATTTTTGAGGTATACGATTCGATTCAAAATCGATTTTTGATTCAAAATGATTTGATTCATAATGATTTCTGCTTCAGTCTATCGGTGTGCAAAGGATCCTCATGATCTACTCCAGTCTGCTTTGCAAGACAGAATGACTAAAGTGTCTTTTTCACATTTATTGAGTTTTAAACATTTATCCATGCTTAGATGGAATTGTTGAAACTGTTGCATAAAAGCAATATCACATATTGCTTAAAGCAGAAGTAAGCGATCCGGTCGTTTTAGCTAATGCTGCGTTCCAGGCAGGCTTTTGAAACCGTAAATTACAGCTTCAAGTCACAACTTACGACTTTGTAGCGTTCCAGGCATCCCACTCGTGTTTTTCCGACCTGTTTTACCGGTGAAAGTCACTATAACGGCCACTCGTAACTTCCAATCCGTGAACTTGTACCAGATCAAACTGGTACGACTTCACAGGTTGGAAAAAACACGAGTTACGAGTTGCCTTGAACGCACCATAACAGTCCTCGTCCCTACGTCACCACATTCACGGCGTCCCTTGGCTGCACACACAGCCCTGCATGCCGTTCTCTCTCCTCATTGGATAAAAACTGTAGGATACGAGAAATGTTTTCTCCTCGGCTCAGAGCAGAGCAGAGTGACTGACAGACCCGTGTTTCGGTCCAAACACTCTATGTAAGTGATTGCTGTCGGAAGATAGAACTATTTAAGACTTATATTAACACAAATATATCACTTACTTCTGCTTTAAGTAACAAAATTAAAAGTGCCTCTTTATTTAAAAAAAATAGTGCAGTTAAACATGCTGCCTTTTAAATTCTAAGGAAATGGAGGCCGACAGCCAGCAGATTTGTTTCATTTTTTATTTTAATTTTTTAAATATTTAAACAATTTTGGGACATTTTATATTGATTCTGAATCGTATTAAATGAGAATTGCGATTCTTAACAACATCTATTGCACGTCTGCCCGTCCTGGGTGAGAGATCCCTCCTCTGTTGCTCACCCTGAGGTTTCTCCAATTTTTCCCTGTTAAAAGGGTTTTCCATGGAGTTTTTCCTCAGTCGATGTGAGGGTGTAAGGGCAGAGGATGTTGTTATGATGCCATGTAAAGCCCTTTGAGACAAACTGTTTGTAAAAACGGGCTATACAAATAAAATTGCCTTGCCTTGCCTTATGTGAATCGATTTTTTTGGCACACCCCTAGTAAGGGTTGTTGTTGTCTATTTCTGCTGTGCTATAATTTAACAATTCATTGAGAATTTTGTTCCATCATACTCAGGAGCATCTTGCAGCAGACGCAGATGAAGAGCAGTCAAACAACAGGCAGTCTGGAGCTCTGACACCCACAACTGACTCCTCTCTTCCACAGTTCCTGCCATTTTCCTCCCAGCACCTCACCCTCAAACCCCCTCCTGCCCGTCCACCAGTCCCCCCTTTCCCTTTTCGCATTCCTCCCTTTCCTCCATCTCTTCCACCTGTCCCCCCTCGTCTACCTAATGGCACCATCCCCATCCCACCTCCGAGCTGGATCCCCCCTCCAGGCCGTCGTATCGGCATTCCCATTCCCCCTCCTCCGATGCCTCCTCCTCCTTCTATTCCTCCCCCACCCACTTTTATGGGACCCCCTCCACCTTTGATGAGGCCACCTTCTGTTCCACCTCCTGTACACATGCACCCCTTACCTTTGCAGCCTGCAGGTTGTTTGGATAAGGGGAATCCTCCAAGACACAGCAGTGTACCTCCACCTTTCCCCCCACCGCCCTGGCCCGCCCCACCCTTCCCCAGGTTTAACCCCTTTGTGCCACCACCAAACTTCACACCTGTACGGGAAAACCCTCACAAGATCACAGCAGAAAAAGTTTTAGAAGTCCTCATGAATGAACTGAGGTCAATCATAAAAAGGGACATTACACGTAGAATGATTGAAGGGGTGGCTTTCAAGGCATTTGAGGACTGGTGGGAGTGTCAAGAGAAGAAGAAGGTAGGTTGATTTGATCAAATCAAACAAGGAAAGTATTTTACAGTTTTATAGTTACTAACTTTATTTTTATTGTTGTCTAATTCATAAGATTCAAGCTTCTCCTTTGAAAAGTGGACCAGGATGTGTAGAAGAGTCAAAGAAACAAATGAATCCCCTCAGGTATATCAGTGGTCAGGGCAAAAAACCTCCTCTGCCGTCCTTCAAGGTAAACTATACTGCTTTTCCATACTATGAAATATAGCAGCATATAGCTATGAGAGTTACATCACTTAATGTTCTGTAAAACAACTCATTAATTTGCAGGTAAAAAGGAAAAGACCTGATGATTCTGCTACTTCAAAAGAGGCAGAAAATGAGCTGAACTCTATACATGAGAATTCTGGTCAGTGTTTTTACTGCATTTGAACCCCATTTACTGTATTTTATGTCCTCACCAGTCTATTCTATGATGAAGCATGATCACCTGTGTTGCTCTCTTCCCACTGGGCTTTAGATGTCAAACAGGGGGATGACACAGAAAGACCTGCATCCGAGAGACTAAAACGTAGACACGCAAGACCTCATGAGCTTGACAGTGATGATGATGATGAAAAAGGGAAAGAAGCAGAAAACCAAATTCAAGATGAAGAAATGATACCAGACAAAGCTGAGGATGTTGTACCAGATGACAATGTGCCTCAAAACATGGTAAACAGGATTTATTTTTACAGTTTTTTATTTTATTTTTTACAATGATTCTGAATTGTACTGCAATGCTTCTAATTTGCCATCAGCTCTTAATAGAAAACTTTATGTAGTCTCACAGAGCTCATGATGATGATGATGATGACGATGACAGTAACCATCCAGAGGATGAAAACAAAGTGTCACAAGAACACGCAGAGGATGAAGTAGCCGTCGTCGCCAACATTAGTGAAGAAGTGCCCTCCTCAGATAGCGGTACGTCATTATTTCAAATAGTTTCAACACTGAAAGTTAATGAAGTTTCAGGTACCCATGAGTAAATGTTTTTTCTGTCTGTCTTCAACTACAGAGACTTCTTCAGAGAGCAGCTCCTCCGGGGAGAGCGAGTACTCGTCAGACTTTGACTCCTCTGACTCGTTCTACTCTGACAGCTTCGAGAGCTCGTCCTACTCTAACCTCAGTCCTGAAGACGAAGACATGGAAGAGGACAATGAGGGCAGCAGGAGGGTCGAGTGTATCGTGATATCGTCTGATGATGAAGAGCCAATGGAGCTCGAGCCTCCCCTTAACTCTGCAGCCCCGCTAACCCCTGGTGCTCAGTTAGATCTGGTTCTGCAGCACTGGTCGGACCCGTTTCAAAGGGAGGAGAGAGAGGAGAACCAGTACACATCACGTCAACAGGACATCTGTGACATGGATGCTTTGATGGAGCTCCAAGCCCGAGAACCCCAAGACCTACAGCCCCCTTCACCTCTAAGACTTCCAGGTTCTGTGTCCAGCATGGTGTAGATCAAATCAGTTTACTGCAGTATGACTTTTCCACTAATGTTTCTTTCAGTCAGTCACAACAGTTTCCCCAAATTTCTGGCATCTAATGAGGACAGAAATAACTATCAAAGCATTTACAGATGTACATCTAATGCTCAATGTACAGCATCTAGGATCTTAACCTTGAAACATTTCAGTCTGTGCTGCAGTAAATAAGTGTTTGATTTGGAAAGGGGCAAACGATTGAAGCCGAGGCAACGCGTTAGAGAGACGGGGAGAACAGGCTTTTTCCTTTTTAGGGTCATTCCATACGATTACCAGTTTCCATGTTCTCTCACTAAACATGAAAACAGCCCCTTTTTTGTCTGTTCCAATGTTTTGTTATTCTTTTCCTTTTCTTTTCTTTTTTTTATTCTTTTCTGTTCTCTCATCCCCACTGGACTGTTTTTGAAAGCTGTGCATTCTATATATAATAACAAAAAACATTTCGTTTTTTTTTTTAGTTTAGTTTATTGGTTTAAATATACAGAGACAATGCACATTAATAAAAAATTCTGTAAACATGCCGATTTTCAACCGTAGTCTCTGGGGCAGGTGACTTGAGCACTACAATAATTAAAATGCATTAAAAAAGAAACAAGAAAACAAAACAGTACTATGCCTACTTATAAAATGATAATGTAAATATGATAGTGTAATAATTCCTTGTGTTTTATCTGTGCAGCAGTGGAGCCTGACCTTGATGTGGAGATGGAGAGCACTGAATGGATGGTGGAGTCTCTAGAAAGCGCAGAAAGCCTGAGGCCTCTCACTCCGACTGGGTGCCTGGTGGACAGTGACCCCGACCTTCTGAGCAAACCAACGTCTCCTGCTGTGGAGGTGGAACGGCCACAAACACCAGGCAAGGGGATAGTGGCCGAACTGGAGAGCGAGGTCTCAGACGAGGCCATCGAAGCCCTATCCCTCTCCCCAGTGAGCAGCGAGCTTGTTCTACCTCTGGTTGATCTCCCAGCAGCCTCGTGCCTATTATTCCAGGATATTCCTAAAACTCCTGGCAGAGAGGAGAGAGGGGGATGGCCTCCGCTCAGCTCTGGGAGAGCTCCAGCAACACCTGGCAGAGAGATGACAGTGTCAGAAGGTAGAACAGTGATGTTGCCACCTCTTAGCAGTCCACCACCCATTCCCTCACTGTCCATTAATCCTTATGTAACAGCCCCAAAGACTCCTGGCAGAGACATTTTCTTAACCAGAAGAGGAGTGGTCCACAGGAGGGAAACGGCCACAGTGTTGTGTGATGACTCTCTTGGAGGCTCTCCCTTTACAGTGTCCTCTCCAAGCAGCCTCTCTGAATCCACATCTGACATTGCCGATGGGAGGGATGCATGGATCAGTTCCAGTGTGAGAGCAAAGCCCTTGCAGGGTCTAGAGAATATGCCTGGTCTTTTGCACAAGGAGAAATCCTTATTCAGGCGAAACCAATGGAGGAGGTTAAAGAGGAGATGGAGACATCATCGGCAGAGATCACGTAAAAGAATCTCTGTTTCACTCTCTCGCCACAGTCGCTCCCACAGGTGGCGTTCACTGTACGAAGAGAGGAGAATCCTTCACAGGTTTTGGAGGGAGGGTCTGGATGAGGAAGATGCAAGGCTGTTTAAGTTCACGTATGAAAGGCTGCAAGAGCAGGACAATGGCTGTGGGTGGCTCAGTGACACTCTCTGGATACCTCACCCTCATATCCTTTTAAACAGAGCTTCATGTTTGATTAATTTGATCGAAGTGTGTTTACAGTAAGTGAACAAACTGATAATATGCTCAAAGGTGTGATCTTATAGGTTGCACTGTATTGTGAATAACTATTGAAATCATAATATTCTAGTAAATATTCAAACATTTTAAATGTGGAGAGAGCTTAAATAATGATGTAGTTAAAGGGATAGTTCAACATTTTGGCAAATTGCCTCATCGCCATAATCGCAGTAGGTTCGTTACCTTTAATTGTCGGTGCAAGCTATTTTTAGAACGGTGCAGCGAAGCTGCAGGCTGCTCAGAGCTACGCTATGGAGGCTAATGGGTTTTCTTGGTTTCCCTCATCAAACCCATCAAATACACAATCCAACAACTCCAAAACACTCTGGTGGACAAGTTGTGACCTGCACATTCACCACGCTATGAGACATTACGGAACATTACGAAACTGAGCCGTTTTCGAGGTAAATACAGAGTCTGCTTGCTGAAAAACTGTCCCTGAAGGCAACGCGCATCAGCGGTTTTGCATGAATTTACCTCTAAAACAACTCTGTCTGCTAACATTCCGTTATTATCTCATAGCGTGGTGAATGTGCAGGTCACAACTTGTCCACCAGAGCATTTTGGAGTTGTTGGATTGTGTATTTGATGATGATTGTGAGGGTAACCAAGAAATCCCATTAGCCTCCGTAGCGTAGCTCTGAGCAGCTCACGGCTCTGCTCCGCCGTTCTAAACACTGACAAATAAAGGTAACGGACCTACTGCTATGACTATAGCGATAATGGCAATGGGCCAATTTGCCAAAATGTTGAACTATCCCTTTAACTATCAGTGTGTTTTTATTAAACATCAGTTCACAATCTTATACAGAAATGTAAATTATGACATATTTATCCCTGTATCAAGGGATGTATACATGAGCTCCTCTTAGTTTTTAACTACATATATTTCAGCATACACATTGAATTTGCATGGCACTTTTCATCTTATTCTGTGCTTTAGATCCTTAACTGTTTGTTCACCGACTAAAGTCCTTGCAGATATAAGTGAGGAGCACAAATCCTGGCAGCCAAATCACAGGACCGGCTCTGCTCGCAGTGAAGGCTTCTATAAAATCAGCAGGAAGGACAAAATGAAATACCTCAACACAAATCTGCCTGAGCTTCCATCTACCAGCACTCAGGTATTAAATCTGAAACTGTGATGATCTCTGTGCCCAATTTATTTCGTTCAGTGTTTAATGTCCACATGTACGTCCGCAGGGAACGTCCATCCCAGCCCAACAACCAGCCTCACTGCTGCGTGCTGGATCTGACTTCAGGTCTGAACAGCGCCGCCTGCTGTCCTCTTTCAGCTGTGATAGTGAACTGCTCAGGTTCAACCAGCTGAAGGTGAGTAAGGTTTTAGTATAAAGATATGTACAAGCTGGAGAAAAAAAACAGCTTTCTACTTGAAAAACGTTACACCCTTAAAGCAGATATCAGTGGAATGTTTTTGTTAATATAAGTCCTAAATAGTCCTATTTTCCGTCAGCAATCACTTACATGAAGTATTTCAGCCTAAACACGAGTCTCTCCGTCACTCTGCTCTGCTGTAACCCGAGGAGAAAATTTTCCTTGTGGGATACAAGTGTTATCCAATGAGGGGAGAGAACGGCATGAAGGGCTGTGTGTGCAGCCAAGGGATGCGCGTGAATGTGGTGACGTAGCACGAGGACCAATTGATGCCTGACAAGGGCGGGGGCTGCTAACTCATGGTGTGTTCAAGGAAACTCGTACTTTGTGTTTTTCCTTCCTGTGAAGTCATACCAGTTCGATCTGGTACGAGTTCACGGGTCGGAAGTTACGAGTGGCCGTTATAGGGAACTTTCACAGACAACAGGACGGTAAAAACACGAGCTACGGGTTACCTGGAACGCTACCAAGTCGTAGTTGTGACTTGAAGCTGTAACTTACGGTTTCAAAAGCCTGCCTTGAACACAGCATTAGCCGAAACGGCCGTGCCACTGATATCTGCTTTAAATTCCAAAGAGATTAATAGGATTGTTATCAAACGTTGGCATTCACAAACCAAAAATATTATCTTCGGGACCGACACAGTCTGTAATTAGAACTCCTGGTTCCTGTCTGTATTATAACTACACTGCACCATTTTCTTATGTAGACAATAGCAGAATTATGTGAGCATGGTCATATGAGCACCAAATAATAGTTTCAGTTTTCCAAAATTAACTTGGAATATGTATTTTGGTGACTTGAGATGTTTGAGATAACTGCTAAATCAAATAAACCAATAGATTAATTAAGAAAAATTCAACAACAGTGTGACCAGGAGCACACACTGAGTTGTGGTCAGAGTTTCCACCCACGGTGATCCCTCAAATAACCATGAATTATGTGATTGATTATTGTGGGCGGAAATGACATGAAATTAGTAAACTTTAGTGTCACCGATTACAGCAGTCAAAGCATGTGTTAATAAACAGCCTCATCTTCTTCTGTCAGTTTCGAAAGAAGAGGATTTGTTTCAGCAGGAGTCACATCCACGAGTGGGGGCTGTTTGCCATGGAGCCGATAGCAGCAGATGAGATGGTGATTGAGTACGTGGGTCAAATCATCAGACAGGTGAGGCAGGCAGAAACTAATGACAACGCTCAGAAACAAATTCATGATGCAAGCATCTCCCCCGACCAATGCTGCAGATGAACCTTAACAACTTTCCCTGATTGTTCCTGTGAGTTGGCCCAGCAGCCCACTGGGAACCGCTGGCTGCTCCGGGTACTTTCCAGGAGTGTGAGTGAGAGCTGTTGTGATAAACAACACTACGAGACGCATCTGTTCTCTTTCTCCTTAGGTCATTGCTGACATGAGGGAGCAGAGATATGAAGAGGAGGGCATTGGAAGCAGCTATTTATTCCGGGTTGATCAGGACACCATCATTGATGCCACTAAATTCGGGAACTTAGCCAGGTTTATTAACCACAGCTGCAATGTAAGCAAAAACCGCTAGGGCTGGGGGTTGGAAATTAAAGTGATCATTCAAGATCAAGATTTGTTTATTAGGATCATAAATACAAAGTCATTTCCCATTCTCGTGAAAAGCTCATACTCTTCCTTCTCTTTCAGCCTAACTGCTATGCTAAGATCATCACAGTGGAGTCTCAGAAGAAGATAGTGATATACTCCCGGCAGCCAATAAGCATCAATGAGGAGATCACATATGACTACAAGTTTCCCATTGAGGAAATAAAGATTCCATGTTTGTGTGGGGCGGATGGCTGCCGGGGCTCCTTGAACTGATCTCTGAGAAGATGATGATGCCATGAGCCAGATTTACCTGAGGTACTGTACTATATGAACACAGACTATGTTTCAAATAGTCATTTTGATGAGGTAAAGCACTACAGCATGCTGGAGAAAATGCTCTACACGGCACTTACTACTGGACTGGGACCAAGCACTTGGGGCTCTGCTTCTGTATCAATAGATCTCTGATAAGGATAATCAGACAAGGACTAATCATAAACGGCAACAGGCAAATCAAAATGTCTGAGAAAAAACTACATGGAAAAACACAACATACGCTTGTACAGTTGTATTACAGTTTATTGCAATTTTTTTACACATTGTAATTGTTGCCTATTTCAACATGGACACTCTGAACATCATGCTAAAGGCCTCCCCTATGATGAAATGCCCAAATTATGTCATAAATGTAAAGTTAAATGTTTTCATTCATGAGAGCTTAAATGGTGTTTTGCTTGAGTCAAGCTTGTATCAACAATATTAGTTGTGGGTTTGATATTTTATAAGAAAAGCACTGCATTATGGATGTTTAGCTGTGATGTGCTATTCTGACTCATGAAGTAACACATAAGACAAGCACTTACCTCTAATAAAACATGCAAGGCATAACAACATCAGTAAACAACAAGCTTTGTGCGCTTTTACTGTCCATCACAATATAAGAACGCTGATGTTGCACATGATCAGTATGGTGCTCTATAAGTAAACAAAACCCTCAATGGACAGTGTATTTTCTTACTGAGATTAGGTAATAGGTGAATATCATTCTGGGTTCACATCTTCTCTGATACTCCATTAGGCGTCAGGATAGTCAGGTTTCCTCTCGCATGCTGGTCAGCTTCGATGGCTTCAAAAAGAGATTTGAAGTTTCCTGCGCCAAAGCCCTGTGGATAAATGTATTGAAGTTAGTGCTATACTTGAGACAGGTGAGGTATCTATGTCCTGTGAAGTGTTCCTCTGTCCAGTGGCGACCTCACCTGGTGGTTGTGTCTCTGAATGACTTCCAAGAACACAGTGGGGCGATCCTGAACTGGCTTGGTGAAGATTTGAAGCAAATAGCCATTGTCGTCATAGTCCACTAGGATCCTCAGCTCCTGTGTATGAGTGAGGTCACGAGACAATATTTGGGAATTAGGAATTTATCCACAAAGTTGTCAAACAAAAATATATGCACATGTCACTGTGATCGGATGGTGAATTAACTTGTCTTGTCAAAAATACAATTTTGACCCAACATACTTGAGGTTTACACAACATCAGTCATCAAAGTTTGTCAAAATATGACAGCTCTGACCTGCAGGACATCCAGGTCCTCTGTGATTTTGACCTTTGAGTTTTTCAAGTTCTCCCGCAGCTGGTCGTAGTAGGTGTCCGGCACACTCATGAACTCCATTCCACGCTCCTTTAGGTTACGAATCTACAAGAACAGGATTCATCAGATTAGGTTATTTTTGCTTCCACTTACAAAGTCAAAAGAGCGCGTGTTGTATACTTACAGCTGTGATGATATCTGATGTGTTCATAGCTATGTGCTGGACTCCTGGGCCTCCATAGTACTCCACATACTCCTGTAACAGCCGTCGATATTAGACATCTAAGCATTATCATACAAGTAAACAGTGTCTTCTCCATATATTTGTGAGGAACATGCCTGGATCTGAGACTTTCTCTTCCCCATGGCAGGCTCGTTGATGGGCATCTTCACAGTCTCCTCGTAGTTTGCCACTACAATGGAGCGCAGGGCACTAAACTCTGTCTGAAGCTGCTTGTCGTCCACTGACCAGAAGCGATGAAACAGAAGGTTTTTCTGATACCTGTAAGATCATGAACCAGAGTTCAGTGTCTGAAAGCAACACAGACAACATGGTTTTAACATGCATAGACCATATGTTACATAATCAGAAATGCTTAGTGTTTCTGCTTTTCACTGGTGTCTGGACTTGAGTCAACCACAGAATCAGAATTTGAAAAAACTCTGGCCAGCAAAACATGAATGAGTATCAATTTGAGTTATGAACCGGCTCCATGAGGTTTGCATTCAGAAAACCTCCAGCCCACATTACACCCCTCTTCCCACTATCAGCCAATGAGCTGGCTCATTTCGAGAACTGCCTTTCCTACTCTTTCCGTGCCTAAATGCCTATGATGGGTTAACAACAGAATCCAGATGTGCAGAACCACTGGAGACGCAAATTAAAAAGTGCAATGTCATGCTGATCCTCAAGTCATGCCAAAAAAACAGAGTTACGAAAGAACCAGACAGCCTTTGAGTCCTACTCCACCCCTACCCCCACCCCCACTCCTTTCAACCACCACCAGCACCCCTTTTACTGTTGTAGTACTCAGA
The DNA here is from genome assembly GCF_045865225.1 of Trachurus japonicus. Lineage (NCBI taxonomy): Eukaryota > Metazoa > Chordata > Actinopteri > Carangiformes > Carangidae > Trachurus > Trachurus japonicus. The sequence goes on along the minus strand of NC_140915.1, from coordinate 34,238,049 downwards.
TTTGATGCTGCATGCTTTCAGACTCTCTTTAGGTCCATTACCATTCCACCACTGGAACCATCTCATCGTCTGGTTGGTTTCCCACAACGTGATCAATAAAGTTCAGTTTTCCACTTGGCCTGCATGAATATAAGGAATAAAAGCAAAGCCACATAGACAAATCATTAATTGGTTGTCATTCAGGTGGAAACAGGCACATTACACCGGAATGACGGGTGTTTACTCACAGTTTGGGCAATGAAGGGTCCTTGAACAGAGGGTGCTGGAATCCTGGCAGAAACAGCCCACTGTATCCTGTCCTCTCCACAAACGTGTGTGTGGTGTCACCGTACTGCAGCACACAAAAAAAGTCTACTATCAAGGACAATTTTACACTGAAATAACAGCAAAAATGTTGCAATGTAAATTCACAGAATTCTTACCGTTTGAAGCACGGCCAGCCTGACTTTACCATACTTGTCCTCCAGAGTGTGAGGCTCCTTTAAAATAACGGCTCCTCGCTCCCGGGCTTTCTGTGAGTAGAAAAAATGTTTGTTCATTGAAAACAGAAGCTTAAATCTAATGTATTTCCTCTCTAGTAATTCAATGCGAATGTATGGGGCTGAGTTAATGAAAATACACCTGTCAAAATAAAACCTGCAGTATTACCTGCACAAGGAGGTCGCAGTCCTCCACTGTAAATGCAACATCCTTCACTCCATCCCCATGCTTGACCAGATGATCTCCCATCTCTGAGAAAAAGCCAAACATAGTTTTGGTGAGTTCTGTGCAAATGATATTGTCTGGGCTTCATTTGTGTATTTGTCAGGAAATGTTTTACTTTTCCCTTTTTTCAGTTTTTTTTTTTTCAACTATTGGAATTCACACTGTTGCAAATGTATGTGAGGTGAAAAAAAATGTGTGTTTTGATCATAATCATTTGCTACTGAAGCTATTAAAAGTATCAGATAATACATCCCCTAACATTGATAGGGTTAGAGTTAAAGGGTTAGTGATGAATTCATGACAACACAAGTGGACGAATAGTGAACTGCACCAATACATTTAGTTTACAGTAACTCTGTACCTTTGTTTCCAGGATTTAGAGCAGATGAGAACACATAAATGATCTGTCAAATACAAAGTGAAAACATAAACATATTAAAGGAAGTCCTTACTTCTTCAATCATTACATTTGCTAAATACACAACTAAAATTTTAACTTTATATATCTTTATATTGACAGTATTATGTGTGACACTGAAACATCTACACAGAGCAGCGGTTCTCATTTTGTTTTGTTGCACTACAGGAAAATGTCTCATGCTCCTGATGTTACCTGTTTTTCTGTTGTGACGGTTCATTACCTTGCCTTGTTTCACTACATGGGACACCACTTCTCGGCTGCCTGTCTCCAAACCCTGGTAAGCCAAAGGCTCGAACCCCAGCTTGTTACAGTAATATGATGCAGCCTGTTGAAGACAGTTGTTACAGGAGATGTTACATTTCCATCTTAAACTGTCATGAAGAATGATTACAAGAGTTTGGCTTTAAACTGTCTTATAGCACCATCTCCTGGTGACTGGTGAGCACTGGTGAGTCTAAGTTTGCACTGTGTTACTTGGAAGGTGGAAAATGAGTATGAGGGTCTGGGGTATTACATGCTGTGCCCCCTCCACCCCTCTGGAGAGCCAATGGCAGAGTGTGTAGTCTACTTATTTTTCTCTGGGAGAAGAAAAAAAACATCTGCCCAGAAATGAGCAGGTATGAGTTAACTTACCTGTTTTGCATTTCCAACCCAGAATGTTAAGTGATCAAAGCAGAGGAATCTGCCCTTCTCGTGCTAAAGACAAGAAGCCACAACAGGTTCATTAATTGTTAAATCACATAAACAAAGTGTCTCAGGCAGAATTAACACTAACAAATGCTGGAGTAATGAAATTAAAAGCATATATGTTTTTTCTATTTCCATCTGCTCCACCAATAACCTCTCTTCAGGGTAACATACTGTATATTATCATCACTTACTTTTTCGCCTTTGTCTGTGTAGGTTGTCTACAATCAAAAAGCACATCACAAAGTCAGTATAATGCAATGAAAGTGAATAGCCATGCAATCATGCAGTGACAAAAATCCTTATGTCTTTTTGATTGTAAAGCTCTCTGTGACAGGCAATGATGAAGGTCATCGCAGAAACAAGCATAATATATTATAAGTCATCAGTGACTGGTAACTCACCATGATGCTCCTGTTGACCTGACCTGACTGTCAGAGTGAAATGTACAATGAACCTCTGAATTTAAAAAACTGAGAGGGAAGTTTCTAAACTACGCCCACCGGTGAGGAGGAGGAGGAGGAGGAGGAAGAGGAGGAGGAGGGAGTATACTGATGCTTGGTGCACTTTTGCTGTTATACAATGATTACTTAGGGAAAATATGGTCTGATCATCATTCATTCACTTAATCATTATTAGTTTAATGTTACCGACTGTGATGCTTACAGTAAATGTCATAATAGAAAATATCTGTCCAATAACTTTTGATAGATTTTAGTTTGAAGAAACAAACACATATGTGTAGCCTACATAAAATCACAATGACTAAAATGTTTTTTTAAATGACTAAAATAAGTTAACATAACATAATCCAGAGTATTCTTCTTCAAAGTGACACCAGAAGCTGTTTGTACAAACAGGTTTAGAATTACAACTGCATTCTTCTAGAAGAAGAAAGCCCATATGTTAGCGTTTAGTGGCGAGAGGAGGCTCACTCATGCAGGACTCTCATTGGCTCAGTAGTGTTGAGCTAAGTCAACCTCCTCATCCCATCAATCAACAGGCTTTGGTAGTATTCTTTAATTGTGATTGATGAGGGAAAAAATATATTATGATAGTTATCCTATCCTACAGTTCCATGTGATTGAATCTCTGATTGAATCATACAAACATCATAAGAAAAATCAAAGTGATCAGTAATGCACTGAGCCCCAACGAGAGAGTCAGTTTCAGACTAGAAACTAAGTCTCAACATCAGACAATAAAACTGCCTTTACTCAAAAAACAACAACAAAAAACAGCTACACACAGCAGACACACTCTGCCACAGCCCTAGGACAGAACTAACTGCTATCTGTGACTCCACAACTTAAAAGTATTCAATATCTCTGCGCTGAATGTTTAACTTCATGGTGCAGGGAGAAACAATCAGAACAGTCCTCAAGGTAATACTGCACTGACATATAGACTAAATAACAGAGTCTTTACTATTTTCCAGTCAATATGTTATGTGATCCACCTTTCCAAAGTCCAGACTTTCTGTTGTCTGTTTGTTCCATTCATCACTTTGGGTGAAATTTCAGAGCTGCATGACTGCATTTGAATTACAAATATCCTCATTAGTCATTTGTCCTCTGAAGTTGCCAACCAGACAGTTAAAGAATAAACGATTACTGAGAGCAAACATCACAGTGTGGGGGCAGTTAGAAGGCAAATAATTCAACCCTTATCACTGTTCATTGCTTTGTACTTGCTACAGTTTAGTTTGCTGTTAATGTGTTATCTTCTACCTAGGAACTGTGCTACCAGAGAATAACAAATGATTGTATCAGTTGAATTACAAAGACTTGGAAGCACATGTTAGACAGGCTATGCATAGGTGGAAATTAGCCATATGGTCTTTGGGTAGAAGAATAGATGCAATCAGAATGAATGTACTCCCTCGTTTTTTATTTTTTATTTCAAACAATACCACTATATATATGTGTGAACACTTTCAAAATCTGGGATACAATGATTGGTAAATTTATATGGGATGATAAGAAACCTAGAGTTAAGATGAAGACTTTGAAAATGCCCAAAGAGAGGGGGGGACTTGCTCTCCCAAACTTGAAGCATTATTATATGGCAGCGCAAATGAAGCACATACGTACCTGGTTAAATGACAACTCAGAGGCAAAGTGGAGATCAATAGAGATGTTTATGTGTCATGGTTCAATAAAAACGATTCCTTTAGAATACCAACGAAAAGTACCAGTAAAAGATAATATATCACTTAGAAACACTCTAGATAAATGGACCAGTATCTGTGCATTTACCTTTGGCGCACATTTGCCGATATGGTTCAAAGATAATCTTTTTCGGAAAGTAATATTTACGATCAATTAATTGTGGCATTTAATACCGCGATTAATTGTGAAAATAAGTAATCGTGACCTCCCTAATACATACAATAGTAATAGATACATTTAATGATGTCTCTATATTTCTTATTTTGTTTTATGTTTTGTTGAAGTTGAGCAGTGTTGACTCTAGATCTCAGTGTCCTGAGGCTGAAGGTGCATCACTTTCCTTGTTGTTCCTTGTGTCATGATTCACACATGTTCATAACCGACCTTACATCATTGTACAGGTTTCTGCATTCCAGTAACAGCTCGCTAACCACTAATGAGAATGTAAAGCCCACCCCTCGGTGCTGCTGCTGCCACTCTCCCTGGAGATCTTTGTTTTTCATGCTGCTGTTACCAAGATGCTCGCTGTTGTCATGGGATGCATCTACACACATTCAGAGAGAGGAGCATAACATGCTGGATTAAATAATTACAGATATGTTTCTGAAACACAGCTGTTAAAATTCAAAAGTGACATCAGAGGTGCAGTTTGTTATAGGTGAAGTGCCATTAGACAGAGTAACACTGACATTTTTTTCATAATTTTGACATAAAATCGACTTGTCAATTCTCAGTGTTGAGAGATTTGGTCATTTAACTGTGTTGCTGTTGCACTACAATGTTTTTAAAGTATTTCTTATACATTGCACTAATTACACTAGACTGGAGGCCGGAGTCCCCTGACGTACGGTCTCTCCAAGGACACACACCTCAGTCAATTAGGACCTTCCCACGGCACAGCACTCCTCACATGATTGTAGTATCTCAGTTCAAGACACAGCTGTTGAGACGAGGAGTAAAAAATGAGCCAATTTTCCTCCAATACAAATCCACAGATAGTGGTGGTGAACCATGAAGAACTGGAGCAACAGGAGGACACGGATGCTGCCACATCGGAGGAGCAGGTCTCTTCTGTCAATCTGGATAATACTAAATGCTCTGAGGAAAAGGAGACGCAAGTCAAGATGCAGTCTGTTCTCCAGCAGGTACGTCACCACATCAGATCACAAGTGGGTACGAAGGCTGCAAAAAGCAGCATAGCAGAGCTAGTGAAAAGAGTCAAAGAAATGGAAACGGAGATGGCACAGGTGAACAGCGAACCTGAGGGCAAGGATGTCAACAGTGAAGACAAGAAACAAACTGTCGATGAGACGATGACAGATGAAAGCAAAATTGAGATGGATCTGAAGGAGGAGGAGCTGTGTGCACGTTTTGAGGAAAAGCTTGAGGCGACTAAAAAAGCCTTAAGGGACGAATTTGATGAGCAGATTTCACAGGTGCGTAAAGAAATGCATGCCTACACTGCCAAGGCCCTGAAAGACTTGGAGTGTAAGATGTCAAACAGGCCATCCCATATTCACCCACAGTCACATCCCAAAGAACAGCAAGAGAGCAAAGGTCCTGACAGGAGACAGAGGCCTCCGGTCATTCCTTCACTGGCAGCCAGAAGAGGGAGGGTCCTGACTCGGACCATGACCACCATCATCCCCAAAACATGTCCTCCGGTCATCATCGGCCCACGAGCCAAATCAGAAACACTGGCCACCTCGAAGGGCGGAAGCTCACGACTTCCACCCGCACGCCCCTTACCAGGAAGTAAGCCATACCAGAGTCTCAAACCGCTCCCCCCAACTTGCCCCCCACTGCGTCAGTGCAAAAAGACGACCGGTGCCAAAGCTAAAACAGGAAAATGACGTACGTGCGGAGACAAAGACGATCTTCATCATTAATGTGACTGACCTGATTACAAACCAAGACCATCAGCTCATAATGGTCACATATATATTAAATATTGCTTATCACTTATGACCACGACTGTACATGTTTCTCTATTACATACGTTTTGTATTTGGAACTGTGGAAATAATAAAGCATGTGAGTTTGAAATGAGATTTCACATTAACTTTAAATCAAGTTCTTTGACAGTGGTATGTTGCTGTTGTTTGCAGCAGCAGATTTGGTTTATTCCTGACAGAATAGTGGAGAGCAGGGGGTAAATGCTGGTTTACCTGCATGTATCTGCTTTGGTTTCTTGCTCCTGGTTCTGTTCAGGTGTTTCTCATTGTTGAGACTTGTGGTGTTTTTGTGGCTTTCTTACGGTCAGCTGTAAACACTTGCCATTATGAGGCTTCAATAGTCTGAACTCTGAAGTAGACAAGATATTTGACAAAGTTTTATTTTACAGTGTGACAGTCATCTGTTTCATTTAAAAAAACAAACAAACAAACAAAAAACATCACTGTTTAACTTTTTGGCATTTTGTCCTTAATCGTTTATGATATCCCACCAGTATGGGCAGGAACAGATACAGTTATGAATGATCTTTTAAATGTCCACATCAGCTGACCGGTTGGGAAGGATTGACAAATATGAATCCGCATTTTGATTTAAACCAAATAAAATGTTTGGTAACACTTTACAATAAGGGTCCCTTAATTAACGTTAGTTAGTACATTATTAAGCATTAATTTTACTACTCAAAGTTAGTTAATAAATTAAAAGTTGAATAATGTAATTAATTATCATTAAGTATGCATTACTCAGCTTCAATTGACACATTAGTTTATATATTAATGTTTAATTATGTACTAATTAACGTTAATTAAGGGACCCTTATTATAAAGTGTTACCAAATGTTTTACTTTCCACAAGGTATCTTGTCCATAAATCTTTGGTAATTGTGCATCTTGACCAACAGGTGGCAGCAGTTCATTCATACAGAAGTAGCCTCCTATCAGGTGAATGTGTCAGTCACTTTCTTTACAGTAACAGTGCAGTGAGTGTAGCACTTCAGTAACTCATTGATGAGGTGTACCAACATAGAAATTTCAAATTCAAATTGATTTGCAAAGCAGATTACACGTGTTCAAATACACTGTCTATTGCTGTCTGTTCCTTCTTTACAAAGCCGACCCTGTACAGTGATTGTAAAGGCTCTTGTACTTGATAAAACAGTACTATACTATGGTATGTCAGATTTGTGACCACACAGTGTGGGCTACCTGATCTATGAGGTCACTGATGACGTCATGGACTCACAGCAGGAGTTACAGTAAACACAACCGTCCTCCAGCTTGCTGCTGCTCCCCAGTGGCCAAACAGCAGAGAACAAGTCTGCTGATCCCAGTGCAGTGGATGTGTAACTGCCCTCTGTCCATGTAAACAAGACAGCGATGATGAAGGACAGCTTCCAATCTCTTCTGAAGCTTTCTACTACAATGCTGAGCCTCCTACTGGCAAATCAAGATTTCACATTGCTACATGGTGTAATTGTCTTCTGATGGGGGTCAAATAGGTAAAAAAAAACAAAAAAAAACAGACATATAACAAAAAAGAAACACACATTATCAAATTCTAAACAAATATCCTACCATATTTATTTCCAAATAGTGCTGGTTTTCCCTCTGTGAGGGATCACACCACCTGTAGTACAGGTATAATTCATGGAAGAAAAGTGCTCTGAACCCTGTTGTTTACCTTTGACACATATTTGTGGAGACCTGCAGCACCTGAGCGCTTCCAGCAGCTGAACTGGCACCGAGAGCAGCCAGTGACAGGAGATGCATTTAGTCCTGGGGCAGGCACAGGAGCCGCGTGCCTCAAGGCGGGGCCCTCCACAATGGATGGGATAGAGAAGGATGTGAAGAGGAGCTTTGTGTGGATGGGATGATGGGCCTTGAGCAGCCATATCCGGAGAGGACGAGAGCCCAGCACATTCAGGTCTGGCCAAGCCACGCTGTCCTCGGAAGCAACATCTCTCGCCTAACGATATCCACCAGCAGTGAGACTCATTATTATTCTCTGTGCAGCAGGAGCCTGGTCCTTCCTTCAAATATTCATCATAGATAGATAGATAGATAGATAGATTGACAGATTCAATTCAATTCAGTTCAATTCAATTCAATTCAATTCCTTTTATTTGATGAAGAGGGACATTGTACATTGATAAACATTTTAAAATAAAATGTAAATGTACTCAATTCTAGCTACCAAGCTAATTTCCATTGACAGTCCCCCTATACTGAAATAGAAACAAGCAGGTAAAAAAAACAAACATTATAAGTACAGTATTTAAAAACATGGGGCAGGTACCCCCCCTTTATTTTATTTATTTATTTTTTTTAGAAAGAAAAAACAAAGAAAGTAATACAATCACATTCACATTACAACACATTTACAAGACAAGACAATCGTGGTTCACATGTAGGCACAGGTGGTAGGTGGTGGGGGTTACTAAAGTGCTAGAGTTTGGTAATAAAGTGCTGGAGTCAGAAATTTAAAGTGCTAGAGTTGATGGTTAAAGTGCTAGATTTGGAGGACAAAGGAGGAGTAAATAATAATAATAAAAAAGGGGGGAGGAAGAGAGAAACATAGAACAAAAAAAACTGATAGATAGATAGATAGATAGATAGATAGATAGATAGATAGATAGATAGATAGATAGATAGATAGATAGATAGATAGATAGATAGATACATACATACATACATACATACATACATACATACATACATACATACATACATACATGCATAGATGTTCACATATGTGCGACACATGTTAACCTCAGCTCATACTACAGTGTGAATATCCTGTTAGGTATTTTCTCAGCTGAGCTAAGATCCTCTCATAGCCCAAATCAGAACCTGCTGATGTTGTAATGGGTGGAGTGGACATGACCCTGAACAACATGAATACCAGTGACAGGGAGGAGGTGCGGAGAGGGAGGGGAGGGGGGGGCATATGAAAGCCCTGATTTCCTAATCACCTCTTGAAACCTGCCAAAAGATAACAGCATTACCATGAAAACACTGATCTCATGTAAATGAAGTATTTTCTGCTCCATTGTTCTCAAGGTCGGGACAATTACAGTGAGAGGCCACTTCCAGACAAGCTGATTTCAATAGTGATTCCTGAGCAGACGTGGTAGCAATTTACAGGCAGCATATGCGGGAGACGTGGAGGAGGCCGACTGCCACACTGGTGTGTGTGTATTGGACACTCAAGTGGCCACTTTCAGGAGGCATGATTAGACATGTAATACCCCACTATTTGTGAGGCCTTATTGATAAGATTTATGGCAATTTGACTTTGTTCACATGGTCTGTGGGGTTCCATTCATTATTATCTGCACATATTCAAGCAAAGGGAAAATGATATGAGGATAAGCAAGGCTGTGAATGCAAGTGTGTGTGTGTGTGTGTGTGGAGGGGTGGGGGTGGGGGGGTAGTTTGTTTTCTTTAAATCCAAAAGCACAATCTTGAACAGACCATACCCTATATTTAGGTCAGTGCAGATAGTTATGTGAAATAACTTTTTGTTTTGATTTTTCATTTGGTTGATTAAATCTCATGAAATGGTTTTAAAACATCCAGCAAAGTTTCTCAGTTGAAAAAAATACATCAGCACTGTCAAAAACCCCAAAGACATTCAGTTTTATACTATACGTATCCACATTTGAGGCTTGAACTATAGAACTTCAATTCTTAAATTTTGATTGAATACTCCAAACCTTAATTAATTTCATAATAGTTTCCACATGTTCAGTGATCAACCAACTGATTATTTGACTTGGTGGTATAGGAAATGAGTTTACATTTGAAAGGATCTCACACTTTGGGAGCATAGGGGAGGGGTTATTGGAGTCAGATAAAAAAAAAAGACAGAAAGAAAGAAAATATTTAAGGTGTACGTTCTTTAAATGATTGAACCATGCTGTCATGGGAGGGGCCTTCACCTCTGACAGGGCAACTGCTCCTCTCCAGGTTTCTGCTTCAGGCTGCTCTGACTTGTTTTGGTGGATCAGAGGCTCTGCTGTCTAGACTGCTGCTGGCTTCATACTCCGACTCAGACGCTTGATGTTATTAACAGTACAGTGTAAGCCTTAATCCTACGGACAGTTTCCAATCACAAAGCTGTCAATGCCTCAGTGAGCATCAACAAAGCTTCAAAACAAGGCCACTCATACATACTAAATCCCACCTGTTCACTGACTGCACATATTTTACTCAGGGCTTGTTATGGCATGAATTTAGCATGAGGCATGGTGGCCCATAAAACGTGTGTAAAATCTAACTGGCATTTAAACTGTATTGGAGTAATGCTCCTAATTCAACACTTAACAACAGCTCATCTTTTAAAAGGAGAGTGTAGTCATCTGACATTACATGGGACGGTAGCCAGTATATTGATGTTGCCAGGTACAGTGTGTGGCAACAACATAAATCTCTGGAATTAATTTACATTTTAATTTAATCCTTTATTTGAAGCATTTGGAGAACAGAGCTGCGTCCCTGCAGTCTTTATGTTACACTAAGCTAACTCACTCTTTATTTAGGAGCGTAGTATCCATCTCCATAATGTATATATCCCTTCTCTTGTGTTCGGGTCACCGGTGACCCGTTTTCAGGTTTTAAATGCATAAAAGTACTGGACTTTGTTAGGAACCTCTATTTAAACAAAATAAAAATAAAAATTTCACAAAATTCTAAAATGCTCTGGTTAAAATTATGACATTTGTAGTTTTAGGGTAAATATTGACCCGGTTATAACAATATGAACAATAATTAGAGTTAAAACTGAAATCATAAGTGCAAAACCAACCTTTTCATAGATAAGGAAACCTAACAATGTAACCAAGAGATGAGAAACAAATGGGATGATAAATAATTGTTTTAGTGTGTTTTACAGCTGATTTAAGACTCTTGTCAAAGCTGACCCTAACACAAGAGATGGTAGCAGAAAGCTACAAGAGGAAGGTTCAATTGAAGCCAAGACAAAAAAAGGCCCAGGGGACCCATACCAAAAAATATTAAAACCAATATTTTCAGGGATAAGGAAGCCTAACAATGTAACCAAGAGAAGAAAAACAAATTGGATGAAAAAAATGTTAAAACCCGTTAAAACATGGGTCAAAACTGACCCGAACACCATAAGCTAACACAAGACGAAGGATATGTATATCTGAAAGAAATAACAGATGATACCAGAAGCTGAAAGACAGTATAGACCACAATACCACACACACTGCTCACCTACCAAACCACTCACCCAAGGGAACAAATGCAGGCCACTCTTCAACATCATCCCTCCTGCAAGTCCTCTTCCCTGGTTTTAGGGGGTTCTCGTAGACCCCTTGGGTCCAGCGGTCACAGGTAAGGCAGGCAGGCAGGCAGGCAGGCAGGCAGGGAGGGAGGGACAGGACAACCAGAGGTTCCTTTTGATCTTTGAGAGAAAGGTTTAGGGGATAGTAAGTCATGCCCCCCCCCTCCCCCCTCCCTTCCTCTGTGTTAAATCAACTAATGGGTGGACTGTATGGAGAGTTACTTTCCCTAACTGCATCTTTTGTGATACGTTTCCCTGAGCTAATGCTGTTTGTTTTGGGAGTGATTATTAAATGTAAAGCTGCGTGTGTGTGGTGTGTGTGTGAGCTGTCGTTGGGCAACAGGTGGACTAATGCTATAGAGAAAGTAGGGTTAGCCTTGACAGGCTGCGGAATGTGTCAGATCTCTGTTTACATGTGCATATGAACACACACACACACACACACACACACACACACACACACACACACACACACACACACACACACACACACACTGACACATGCTATAGGATGCATTTGTTGCTGCCTGGGTGGGATGGAACATCAGGGAGATCTGAGGAGAGGCCAGCAGTTGCATTTTGGTTCAGATGTCCCATTTGGGTGTGGCAGCTCACACTGACGACAGCACTCAGGAACAGGCACCTGTGTGGGCTGCTTTAATGTGTTTGTGTTACCAGTAGGATTAAAGGAGTCTGCTGATATTTTATATTTTCCTTATTGCCAGCAATAAGACCAAAACCAAGAGCAAATCAATTGTACTGAGAAGTCTATGTATCAAAGGCCTGATAGATCCTATTCCTCTGAAACAAACTTCAATGCAGTGAATTTTCCATTTATGTAACTATAAATTATTGACCTGTTTTAAAGATTTATATCTTCAGTCGGTTCAATTGGTTTTGGGTAGAGAGCCACAGAGGAAAAGTGGAAAGTATTGAGAAACAAAGTTAGGTTGTAAATTTTGGTGTTTTCATGGGATTTGTTGACAAAGAGAATTTATCCTGCCCCTCACCTTGAGATGGAAACCAAGAGGAGCCTCAAAAATACTCATGAAAAATCCACATGAATCTCACATTTATGTTATAAAATTACTTGCACAGTGAACAGCATATAGTTTTTTTTTTAAAAGAAGAGTGCAAAAGGCTGCAGGGTTTCTGTTTCTGCTGTGAGTTTAAAAAAAAAGCTTCAAAGTTCATGCTGTACTTGTTGTGATTGGGGAAAAAAATGGTTTCAAGGGGCTGGAGGATTACCACGGTTGACCTCTCTCTAACAATACCGTGGGAGTACAGTAAAAACCCACAGCCAAACATCCACACACACACAAACAGGTCACACAGGCCACACACAAACACAGACAACATTTATGTTGTTTTTGTGTTGGTGGTGTAAAGCTGCAGCAAAGCACCCCCAGTGCTTCGCTCAGCTGCTATTCTGGATGAGTTATCCCAAAGTGGACTTGCTGGCTAACAGCATCAGACAAGCTGTCAGCCCGGCTCATCTCAATAACAACAATAAGTCTGGCCAGTCCAGCATGCATGATTGACTAAATGGTGTAGTAAAGGTCTGTAGGTTTGATTCCCTTTGCATCTGATATGTTAAACTCAACTGTACTTAGAAATCTAGACTTAGAAATCCTTCTGCATCTGACTATAGTGTAGCCAAACAGGGCCGTTGCTAGGAATTCTGGGCCCCCTGAAAGAATACTCAAGTAGGCCCCTGACTTTTCAATTTTTTTTCTAAGACTACATATGTATTATCATTTGTTATTTATCCTACTTTGTTTTGATGCTAATGCAGCATTACTATGAGCATTAGTCAGGGTCTAAGCAGAATAATTCAAGTCATACAAAGATCAGACTACTGGGTTTTTTTGTGGGCCCCACTGGGCGCTGGGCCCCTAGAGTTATCATCCCTATACTACGGCCCTGCAGCCAAATGGAAACAGGATCATAACACATAGTGACTATGTGTTATGATCCATTTGTGTGTGCTGAGCCCTGCACATCCATCACAACGACCATCCTGTGATCTGTCATATCTGCTCCATTTCTCCTGGACAGACAATGAGTAACATATGATCTCTCACACACAAAGACAAGATGAATCATGCAGCTTCACACTCTCGTCGGTTCACACATGTTGTTGCTTTAAGGACGTGTGATGCAAGACCAACTCCCATGGCCGTGACTGTTCCAGCAAGTCTTCCAAGCTAAACGACCGCACTTGTCCCTACACCCTCGGACACCAGCAGAGTAAGCTACCAGCGGGAGGCGTGTCGGACCTGTGTCGTCATGGTAATAAAAATAAACAGGTGGTTGAGGGTGCAGGCCAATTATAACAGAAACAACAATAATACCCACCGTCTCCAACAGCTGCCCCCAAAACTTAAAAGGATGAATTAAAGGAGATGGGTATAGAAGGGAAAGAGGGGAAAGTAAACAGTTATTGAAAATTAATTAATTAAAAAATGAATTAACACAAAAATGGAACAATTAGCCCCTTGAACAGACTCCCACCGAATGGGTGTGGGAGTGGTTCTATGTAGGCTAAAGAGCAGGTTGCCCCCACCGCTCGGCTACAGAGCCCCTGTAACTCTGCAGGGCAAAGATGTTGGGTTGGATATGAGTAGTGGGGCATAGGTGGCGAGTGACGAGGGGTACAGGAAGGTCTAAGCTGGCTCCCCTTTCTTTCCCCTTTTTTCCTTTCCTTCCCTGTTATCTCCACCTTTCTCTCTTTTCTCTCTACTCTCTCTCTTCTTCTTCTTCTTCTTTCTTTTCTCTTTCCCTCATCATAGAGCAGCACTTTAACTTTCTTTTCTTCCCCATCTCACATCTATCTATCTCTCTTTGCTTATGCTCTGTCTTGAGCACCAATTGCTCCAGTTCCAAAACATCGACTTCCACACACACACACAGCTCAACACATACACATGCTCATGGACGTACACACATACATATTTACTACCTTCCACCATAACAGCGCTGTTTGCACCAGTTTAGCACTTGTCCTCGCTTTTTGTTTTTTTTGTCTTGTCTAACCCTTCAATAAGCTGTTTTTTTTGTTTCATTTTGTTTTGTCTTTGTATGTTTTTGTTGTTCTCCACTTGTCTTGTATTGGCATCACTTACTGTACTACAGTAATAAAAAAAAGGGAAATATCGAGAAAAACAAACAAACCCCCCAACAATGACATGACCACCTACGTCCCCTGACCTCCTCCTCTCCATATTCAACATATTCACTAAGAGGTCGCTGAAGAAGGTCACAAAGACGACCTTGGAAGTCTTTTTACTGTAAGTTGCTGTTGTTTTCTTGACATTTCCCTACTTCCTCACCTCACTCCCAATTTCTGCTCTGTGTGTTGGAGCATCTGCAGCCAGCCCTACCCCCCCTCCCCCCCCCCCTCCCCGACCGACCCCCACCCTCAGCCCCGCCCTGCGCCCAAGCAACCGCTCTAACTGCAATCTCTTGTCAGCGGAGACAAATATTGACTTGTTCAGTGGCCCGACTTCTGCCAGGATTAGAGCCCCACTCCCCCCCACCTCCCCCTCCTCCACCGCCACCGCCGCCATCTCTAAACGGTGATTATGTCCAACAGAGCTCATTACTGTCAACTCACAGGATCCCTCAGAAGAGTCACTCTTCTGGTAATGACCCTGTTATTCAGTGAACATGCGGGGGCTCGGTTGGTTTTACCTCCTGCGGCTGGACACTGCGTTTGTGTCAGTCAACAGTGACATTGTCTTACATGAACCTCAGTTTTACCTATAAACAGACTGGACTCTGCTGTCTTCACTGAGTGAACATCACTCACAACACCTGGATGGTGCCTTCATCTGCTGGTCGTGAATAAAAACAGTGCTTCTTCAAATTCAAAGACCTTTGATTGAAACCCACATGTGTCGTCAAAAAGTTAAAGAGCGACTGATGACATAAGTCACAACAGAGTATCGCAATACACACTCTCAGGATTGCTGGCACTTTGCATAATCCGGTTACAGTCTGGATACTGGCTGTGAATCAATAGAGATTAGAGATCTATTAGTCTGAAGGTGTAACACAAATGCAAGGTACTCATAACAAAGCCCTGAGCTGCTGGAGATACTTCACACTGAAATAACAGGATGGTGTAATGAAACTGATGTGAAACTACCAGTTTAATGAAAGAGTTTCCACAGAGCCTTTTATTTAACAGATATTTACATTTGGGATTAGTTTTTTTTTCTTTTACTTTCTCCTCCTCACCTTGAAAACTTTGGTTTTCACACACTCTTACACACACTTGACTCTGAGAGATCTAGTTCATAGAACACATCTTTAATACAGTAGTTAGTTACAATGATGTCAAAAAATAAAACATATACATCAGAATGGAACATTTATAAAGTTCCTTTGTCCCTCTGTAGTGCCGTGGCTACACTGTGAGACCCCCCCCCGTCCTCCCGTTCCTGTTCCCCCCAACATTTGTCAACTGCCATCTGCCTGTCTGCCCCCGTCTCCTCTCGGCAAACTATATAATTAAGCCGCAACACCTTTTCTCCTCTTACACCCCCCCCTCCACCCCCACAGCACAGACTCCTACCTTCACAAACAACAGGCTTTTAAGAGGACACTTCCCTGTTTGATTTCCCTGCTTACACGCTTCACACGTCTTTTTTTTTTTTTCTTCCTTATACAAGTGCTTCTAAAACAAAACAGTAATAGATCTGAACAAAAAGAAAATGCTATGGTATGAAAATACTGTACAGCTTTATGTTTCCTCCAGTGTAAACAAATTCCCTTACAAATCACAATTCCAAAAAAATCAGTGTATTTTTCTTTTTTTAAAGTCAGACTTCTGCCCCGTTTTGCAACAACAATGACAACTTTTGCAGAGCAGTACAAAACAACACAAATGAAATAAAAAATAGAGATTTTTTTTTTCTCTGAGAATTTGAGGAACGAAGCAGCTAAGGAGCTCAGCCGGCTGGCTCCAGCTTCCCAAGTCCACACAACAAAGAGAGCATCGACCGCCTCTCGCTGCAGAACAGGAGGAACATAGAATGGATTTCATGACTGTGGAGCAGTGGTGATTCAAAGTTCATCATCTCATCTTACCAGCTTGCAACAATGGACACAATGAGGTCTGTATTTTTACAAGTGTTCCAGTGGTGGGAGCCGGGACCGTCCCGCAGCACCGCTCCACCTTTTGCCCTCAAAGTCTCTACACCTTTGTGGCCAGAGACTGAATCTCTGACTTCTGAGTCTGGGCGCTGAGCGTGGATGACATGGAGCTCATCTGGCCATGCATTGCTTTCTTCAGGTTGAGCAGACACAAACACTGGGAACGAAAGCGCAGGTCAAAGAAAGCATACAGGAACGGGTTGAGGCAGCTGTTGACGTAAGCCAAGCAGGTGGCGTAGGGGTGAGCCAGGAGCAGGAAGCGCAGGAAGCCGCAGGAGCTGGGAGCCAGGTTCAGGTAGGAGAGAGCGTCCATGCTCTTCAACACGTGGAAGGGAGTCCAGCAGATGGCGAAAACCACCACCAGCGTGGTGATGATCTTCAACAGCCTCTTCTTCTTCTGGTCCTCCTTGCGCAGGTTGTTGAAATGCCGGGTGACGGTGCAGCCGATGAAGCAGTAGAAGATGGTCATGGCCAGGAAGGGCAGAAGGAAACCCAAGGCGGAGGAGGACAGGCTGAGTCCCGCGATCCACAGGTACTCGTGCCTCTGGTTCATGGTCACCAGGCTGAAGTCCATGGCGCACGTGGTGTGGTTGCTCTTCTGGTCGTTGACCGTGGTTCTGAAGAGCAGAGTGGGCACGGCCAGCAGGCCGGACAGCAGCCAAATGGCCCCCAAGGACGCCAGCATGGTGCCCCGCGAGCGCAGCCTGCTGCTGGACAGGGAGTGGACGATGGCGAGGTAGCGGTCAAAGCTCAGGCAGGTGAGGCAGAAAACGCTGGCGTACATGTTGACCAGGACCACGTAGCTGCTGATCTTGCACAGAGCCACGCCGAAGGGCCAGTGGTAGCCCAGCGCCGTGTACACAGCCCAGAGAGGTAGGGTTATGACAAAGGTGAGGTCGGCCAGGGCCAGGTTTCCTATGTAGACGTCCGCAGCCCGACGTTTGGATTTGGATCTCCAGACCGTGAAGATGACGACGCCGTTCCCAGACAGGCCCAGGATGAAGATGAGCATGTAGAGGACCGGGATGAGGGAGTAGGAGGGCTCCCACTCTGAGAAGTCACAGATAGTCTCGTTGTCATCATAATAGTCGTACGTATCAACATATTCCCCAGTGGTGGTCTCCATCCTGCAGTGGGACAAAAATCCTCGGTCTTTTGAAAAACAAAAAACAAAAAAGACAAATTAAGTCCCGTACAGATCCAAGGCTTCTGTGGTTGGATCACAGGAGCTGCTGCTGCTGGCGGGAACTGGAGGACAGAGAGAGAGACAGAGACGACAGATTGTTGTGTGAGAGAGTGAGTGACTGTTGGCGCTGCCTGCCTTTTTAAACTGGGTCCTCCACACCCCTGGTTCCCTCCCAGGACGACCCCCACCCCACCCCACCCCACTCCCACCACTCCCCTCTCTCTCTCCTCCCCCAGTGAGACACATCTCAGCCCTCCCTCCTCCTCTCTCACCTCTCCAGCAGCCTCTACATGTCCCCCCCTGCAGATCGGTGAAAGCCCCCATTACTATCAGTAGCTACCACAGCAGTTTGGTAGTAAAATGAATGAATTATAAACTTTCAGGGTAGATGTTAATCAACTCATCAATTTCTGTCTTTTTTTTAAGAAATGCTAAACATTTCAAATTATTTGGTGAATGTTCTCATACTACCACCACAACTGGAATTCTTTACCATCAGAAATTAAATCCCAAACAGAACTAAAGAGGTTTAGTGTTAAAGTTATTGGCTTAAGCAGCAGCAGAAATGTGAACATTAACTTTTCTCAAGTCATTGTCAACACAGCACTTAAATTTAACATGTGTAATTGTTTAATCTGAATTTTGCAGCTGTGTTTCTTTATTCATGTTAGGCTACCTATCCACTGTATTATCCACTGTATTTGTATTATTGCATTTATTGTGTTCAGTATATTTTATTCTATTCTAAAGCCTGACCAGGGACAAAGACTGCAAAAGCTAGACGTCTTGTACAGTATGCATCGCATTTTCCATTTTTTGTGGCAATGTTGTATGTATCGTCCCTGTTAAAATAAAATAAACTGAAGTTGTTGTTATTAATAATGGTTGTGATGATAATGCCCTCAAATATTAAATGTAATCTGTTACTTTCCATCACTGCTGTGAGGACAGTGAGGACTAACGTCTCGACCTCACCACTTTTCTGCGTAGCTTCACTTTCCTATTTCCTTAACGTGGATTCGCGCGGAACAAGTCGGGACATTAACTTTTCTTTTCGTTTTACACCTCAAAAGGACCGAGGGGCTGTTAAAGACGCGAAGATGCGTCACTTAAGCTATTTAAAAGCTTCCACACATTAGAAAATTAAGGGGGAAAAAAAGAAGAAATAAAGAATATGAGGAGTCAAGTGAGGGACGTAATTAGATCGACAGTGAAATGCAAAGCGTTTGAAGATGAGATGAAATGTCAGCGGGCAGCTCAGGGGACGTGTGAATTCAATTCTCAAGTCTGAGGATTAATTTCCATGAGAAGAGGAGAAGCAAACACACCGGTTTGAAACAAAAACAAAAGGAAACCTCACATTGACACCATCTCTACACCTTGTCCCTGGTTTCTGCGTCACTCACCTTCGTTATTCTCTCTTTGGAGCTTAAGGTATCACTTAATACACGTGTTGCCCCATTAATAAAAAAATAAATAAAACATATAGCCTATTGCATAGGTCTTCAACAGGCGGTCCGCGACTCCTGGGGGGTCCGCGTAGGTGTTGCAGGGGGGTCATGCAATATTTGGTTGATTAGACAAAATTAGTTTTATATTTTTTAAGTTTCCGCATTTATGTTTAAAATAAAAACGTCATTTTTGAATGGCTTGTCTGCATGATGACCATGCAGGGATGGCTACTCTACTCACTGTACATACATGTTTAGAAAAAACATGAATATATCAACCTGTGTGTTATTTCAAAAGCTTAGTATTGAATGCACAATATCAAGCTACGTTTATACGTACTGGGCCTAGTGCAACTTTTTAATATACAGTAGTAGGGGTCCCTACTCCATGTCTCTGTCAGTTTGGGGGTCCCTGGCCTGAAAAACGTTGAAGAAGTTTTAAAAAGCTACAAATACTTTTCATCCGTGAATTCTACTACATTTTGACTACTCAAACAACGTATACAACTTTAAAGGAGCTCCAGTGAGCTCCATATCAGGTTGGTCCAGAGCAGCTTATCATTATTTGCAGCAGGTTAAGTGTGGATCATCTGCCCCAAACGGGCCCCTTTGTGGTGAAAACATAGAGCTGCTACACAAGATTATTACACTGTAAGTGTGTCAACTTTGTGCAGTGTCTCATTTCTCATTAACCTGCAGTGAGTGAAGCCAGTTCAGGGGAGTCTCACATACTGAAATGTCATCCATCTTCCATCCATGAGGAGACATTATAGCAAGACATTCGTTTTTTCTCCTTTGAGACACAACAGTTATGCTGCAGATCAGATGAAAAACACCTGAGTTGAATTTGTTATCATGTACTATTTCAACTTCTTAAAAAAGATGAAAGCACATGGATTTCCTTATCTCAGCGTCCTCCTTTAATTGGCCAAAGTGTGCCAAAGTGTTTTTTCTCTATTACTTTATCCTTAAACTTAGAAAACCACACACACACCAGGTGGGACCCACCTCTGCTTCATTCCTCAGGGAGAGGATTGGGCGCCTGCTGCTTTGCAGGCTCGGGATCCCTTAGACAAATAAATTTGCAAATTTAAAAAATAAAGGCGAGTAGATAAGAAACAGATGGTCAGATTAGACAGTGGTCTTGGATATCTTCAGAGGACCTCCTCACTTGTTAATCATAGCCTTTATAGGTGCCAAGATAAAGTCCCACCACTGCTGATCCTGAGCTCAGCTTGACGGGGGGTTGATGGGAGGGGATGGTTATCAGCTGAGTAAGAGAACTGACTTCACATTTCTTTCCAAATAAAATATGGGTGAAATATATATTCTATTTTGTTCTATTTTCTCTAGAACCACACCGTAGCCACATTGTTGTTGCAGTGTGTGACGAGGTTTTCTCTCTTTGGGCCTGGACCACACATGCGACCCTGACACAGCTGTGACCGCTTTTGATCTGCTGCTGTAATGACCCTGCTGCTGTGATGGGACTGCTGCTGTCTCACTCTCATGTTATTGTGTTTGTATATGGACAAAATGTGGCCCGAGTTGATGATATCATGTGCTTTGAAGAGAGGGCTGGTGCGTGATACTCATCTTTCCTGAAGTTCACAGTGACGTCAATCACAGTGCGACTTGGGGGACATTTGTATGAACGTGTGTCAGCTCCCGTCTGGTCAGAGGAGGAGATAAGTGATTGAGGGGTGGGGGGGCGTGGGGGAGTGGGGATCTGTGACCTGCAGCTTTGTTTGAAGTGTAAAAAATTGTTGGCAGGACACCAATCCCCCCAGTTCATTGATTTGTGACCAATACAGCAGACCCCAGAGCCCACAAATCAAGAGGAGGGACCTGGGAGCTTTGAGAGAGGCGGGTCGGGGGCTGCGGGTCACAGTGTGGTGTCATTTGAATCACCTTGGAGACAGGATGGGTCCCGAAGTGGACACTGCCCCTGCTGGAAGCACTTTATGTGGAATTAAGACAATAATTCATAGTGAACTTTGCTCAGTGTGATCGCAGACATGGGTGCAGATCCCGGGGGGGACGGGGAGGACATGCCCCCCCAATTTCTGAAAAACATGAATCCCCCCCCCCCCCCCTATAAAAATACCCTGAATTATTAAAAATGTAACTAAAATGTATTATCAGATTTCACATCCTTCACGTTTTAGATTCACATCTAAAGAGAAATGATTGAAATGGTGGAACAAATAATGTTTGACAAAAGTATTTCTGACTCCACATTCCATCTCTTATCTCCTCCACTGCAAGACAAATGAATGGATAGTTTCTTACACAGACGCCAATGACATCAGCAGACTTTAAAAAAATGACCTCCCCAATCTTCGGGCTTCATTTATTGATTTTCATCCATATCAATTAATCATGTATAAAGTAGTCCCATACTGGGAGAAAAGGAAGATGGGGAGAAGAATTGGGGATCTGGGAGGGTCGGTGGGAGGCAAAATTAGTCTGGAGTAATTTTAGAGACTTTGATTAAAATTATGATTTACTAATATAACAGTTGAGTAAGATATGTGCTGTTGGCTGTTTAGGACAAATAAACAAGACAGGTTAGCACAATAAATGAGTCCCTGTGCAGTTCTTTTTGAATGACATGGCGAGCCTCTACCAAGTTGTGATTTATTGTGGCATCATGGTATGAGTTGCATACGGACCCCCCAAAAAATTCACTTTTGTGTCCCCCCCAATCCTGACA
Organism: Trachurus japonicus; assembly: GCF_045865225.1. Taxonomy (NCBI): domain Eukaryota; kingdom Metazoa; phylum Chordata; class Actinopteri; order Carangiformes; family Carangidae; genus Trachurus; species Trachurus japonicus. Next base: position 34,216,289 of record NC_140915.1, on the reverse strand, counting down.
TTGGATCTGCACCCCTGATCGCAGACCCAATCCCCCTGCTGACCGCCGGCCGGCCTCAGCCGCGGTCGGAGATTTCACATCAGCTCACTAAGTGGCGACTCTGCTGTGTCAGACGACGTCGCACTCCTGTGCCATAGAGCCAGGGCCACAGCCTTTAGATGTGTGAGGGCACTGGGTTTGCTAATTGGCAGAACACGCTGTCAGACTGCAGTTTATCTGAAGATCTCTGGCGGTTTGTGTGTCTGCGACTCCTGCGTGAAGATTTGCTCGTGCAAGTCTGAATAAAAGCATAAAATACAATCTACGTGGCTCTGTAAACAGCTCCCAGAGGCCATTGTGCTGTGCTGTACACGGCTAATTAAACCCTTATGTTTGAGGTCAGCCACATCACTAACAGCTATCTTCCCCCCACATCTGCCTCTTGACCTCAGCATTAAACTAAATACAGACCTCCACCCAATCATAAAAAAATGTTTGCGTTGATAAGGCTGCCCCTATTGTTTCAGTTTTGTCGCTCTAAGCACTTTTTTCTTAATGAGCAACGCACCTGTTGATAGAGGGCTCTTTAAAACATCATCGTGTCCATGCCTCCAGTCAAACAGCGGATACAAATAGTTGTTTTTGTTTTCTCTAAATCTGGAAGAAATTTTTTCTTATCAAGAATTTTTGATTATTTACTGTGTGCATGTATTACCTCCCTGTAGAACCACCACAATACATGATCTAGGGCTATCAGTTCAGTCAGATGTTTCACTTTGTAAAAATAGCAAGTCCATTGTTAGGATAAATGAATATTGCAAACAAATCTTTGCATCAGTAAGAGAAATAGACACACACACCTCAAATTAGAAACCTGGTCAAATTATTTTAAGAACATGATGATTTAACCTAATTATATGTTAAGATGTCAGTACAGCAATCATTTTCATAGTGACCAATTATGACAGGATTGTTGTCCTCATGACCTGTTGCATTACACAATTCCATTTTTATGTTAAATTCAGACTTAGCTGAGTCACTTTTGATATTTTACTTTAAACTGCTAGTCATTGATTGCACAATGTTATAACAACATTGAAGAAGAAGGAAGAGCGCGCACACTCAAAAAGGAAAAAAAAGAAACAGTCAGGAGGTGCTCGGCTAACAAACAATTTTAAAAGAACAAGAAGCCAGCAACACTCTGATGTCTTTAACTACTTTCATCACATAAAAAGTAGCTTGTTTTTAGACACTTTTAAAACTTTTTTCAAGCATATTTTCCACTCGAAATAAGTAGAATCTGACAGTGGGGCAAGTTTTTCTTTCTTATTACAAGCACAAAAAACTAGCTTTCACTGGCAGATTATTCTACTTATTTTAAGTAAAAATTTGTTTGAAACAAGTGAAAATGATCTAAAAACAAGTTATTTTTTAGGTGATGAGTCTCATTTTAAATGGAAAGAGTTTAGTTTTGACTAGAAACAAGACATTTTGACAAGAAATAAGACAAATATTCTTGGAAAGATTTTGAGTTTGAGTTTTGAGAAACCGGTCGGTGGTAGTTGCCTGTACCAGTGAGGCATTAAATACATCAGAAAGTGTTGCTGGCTTCTTGTTCTTTTTATAACATACAGTAACATTGAACCATGAGGTAATAAGAACTTGTTGCTTCAGATTTACGGCATATTTGATTTTGCCGACACAGATCTACTTGTTTCAGCTTCCAGTCTGTGTCAGTGAGCTCAATGTGTGTGCGTGCAAACATAGTTTTCCTTGGATGACTCCAGTGGAGCGCAGCGTTTATCTGCAGCAGAAGCCGTGCTGTCTGTGCCTGGGAGACAGTCGAGGTTGACATCTGTATCAAAACCCAAACATGGCCCAGCCACGGCCAAACAGCAGCCGTGTTTGCCAGCTGATTGTCGTTGATGCCACGAGAAACAAAATCCTCGCTGTTTATTTATTACTTATCTGTCTTCCTTATTGTAACTCTGCCAAGAATACACACACACGCTCACACGTGCACACATACGTGCACACACAGGATTTTATTGTGACATTTTAAATTATTTTATTTCGTATAATTTCAATTTGCACTTTTTGTTGTACTTTTCTCCCATTACCATAAAAAACTAAAATAAGGTAATTATGTTTGATGTAGGCTAACAGCTGTCCAGTGGTGCTCTGGCCATCCTTGTTGTCTCTGCACCTCCAGTAGCTTGGTCAGGAACAAGGGGGTCACAAGGTGTTTCCCCTCTTCCTCCTCGGGACCCTGGACCACCTCCGCACCATCCTCTATCTCTCCACAACAGTGTGTGTATGTGTGTGTCAATGGACAAAACAGCAAGCACCACAGGATATACTATAATAGGACGGTTTATCCTCTCCAACTGAGATGCTTCTGTCAGACTGTTGTTTTATAGCAGCTCAAGGTAAGCTATTTATTTAGTAGATGGCCTGATTGAAGGTTCATATAAATATTATTTCTGTGTCTTACTATATAAAGAAATGCTCATGTCACATTTTGTCACAGTCTGACCTATTTATACAGTTCTCTTAAAACTGCTGGATTAAATATATCCCAAAATTATTATGTATTATATATTAAAGCTACCAAGATATTGTTTTTTTTAAAAATATTTACCCTGCATCAGGAAATTTGATTAAATCAAAATTGGAATAAATTACTATAAAATGATGAAAGAAAGAAAAACAAAAATTCTTCTAGGCCCACATGTTCTTTTATTGGTTAAAACAAGAAATACCAAGGTGACTGCTTCAGTGCTGTCCATTACGTAACTACAAAGGCCTGGAAACACTGATTCTCTTCCACATCATTCTGCTGCGCGTGTGAAGAGCAAGAAACAAGAAACAAAATCAAGATTCAAAAGTGAGGCGGATACGTCATTGTTTTTAATAATGAATTGTGCAGGTGAAAGAAGATTTATGTCTCACCTGCACTCACAGGGACGATCAGGAAGGAAACCTGACTGAAAATGTAGGAAACAATAAAGCATGAGAAAATAAAGAAGCGTGAGATGAGTCTAATGAGAGAGAGGATGTGAAGGAAGAAATAAAGGGACAAAGGACAGGGCTGATGAGAGGGCAGTGACCGGCGGGCAGGCTGCTTTTCTCTGTGTAGAAGAGTTAATGACAGGGATTAAGGAGCCGCGGGACTGCTGGGATCTCCAGGCTCTACTAGACTCCAGCCTGGCCCTCCCATCATCCCAGGAGACTTGCGGGAATCCGACTCCATTTCAGCCTAAAATCTCTTGACAAAACAAAAACCCTTTGCTCAATTAGGAGGAAATTAGTCTCTCCATTCTCCCTTTTACTGACTCAGCTACAAGAGTTTCTTCATCGCTTCTAACTGCTGAAAAAATTGTATAATCGTTTTTAAATAATAGGATTACTCAAAATCAGTTGTCTGGACTCATTATAGCCTTGCATGGCTGTTACCGAAATGCTTGCGCTTGGTTCTGCTTCCTACCTGTTTTCTTTTAAACTAAAGACACAGAGACCACGAAACCTGTAACTGTTATGAAAAGTCTATAGGTGAAAACCCAACCAGTGTTGAAACCCAGCTGCTTTCCACACTTTCCACCCACAGTCTCTGAGCGGAACTTGTGTCTGTCATACGATCATTACCTTCACAGACGCGACTGACACTGAGAAAGTCCAGGAGGCAGAATATACAGAGTGAGAAAACTGTATTTTACTCTAAAATTATTCTTTACAGGCCTAAAATGTGCTGGTTTATTGCTGGTAAATGAGCAGTGCTGTTCAGCCCAGAACTGGAGTCCTGCCAGGGAAAAATCTTAAAGAGCCTTTTATAAAAACTGCTAAAATAAGTAGCATGCTGCCCCCATACTATGAACATATATTAGAAACTATTTATATCTCAGACGATTTACAGCCAAAACGACAATTTCAAGACCCGCGTTACATTTCTGTGCTTATTTCACTGCCAAGCATGACCACGTTTTTCTGAGAGCTTTAAAAAGCCCTTTCAGATTTGAGCAGCTGTGTTTATTTACCGTACATGGTCGATACAGTGCCAACTGCTGCTCAGTGGATCGGCCCACCAGTCACTTTTGTTTGATTCGTTTTTTTTTTTTTCCCCCAGCAGGTTCAGAGGTCAGAACGGGCACAAAACAATTAAATGTATTCTCAACTGTTACAGGTTTATGGTTCCTCTTAACCTTCCCATCAAACTTAAGGAGCCAGTGCTCAGCATTCCTAGCAGCGCTGACACTGCCAAGCATCTAACAGTGGCGACAGTGTGGCGGAGGCTGTGCTGTTTTCCCCATCTGTCAGCTGTTTGACAGACAGCAACAAACTGTAAATCAGTCACCTCTGAGACAAGGCCGGCCCTCTCACTGCTCAGAGCAAACAAACCACAGGGAGCATGTGTGTGTGTGTGTGTGTGTCAGTGTGTATTCAACCTGTGTATTCTTCCCCCCCTGTTCTTCCTCTTATTAATCAAAAGCAGAATTAATGAGAAATGAAAATCACCATCATTATGATCATTCAATTTGTACCACATCCATGACCCCTGGACACAATGTAGACATCAGTTACTCCCAAAATGTGTGATACCTGCAGTATAGGGCTGGGTCTATCTGGACTAAACATGAAAATCACTTTTGACATGGGTTTCAAAATGTTTAACCCCTTCCTGGCCAGTTGTTTTTGCTGCTAAAACACAACATTTCTATGGGGCTCTATGGGGTTTATGGCTGGTGACAGTATTTTAGTGATAAAAAGAGATATCCAAAATCCCCTCAGTAAAAACTTCTGACTATGATATGTCAACAAAATAAAACAAGAATTTTGAAAGGGGCTTTATCCATTGCTCAGATTTCGGTTCTGGAAATTAGCGCATATTTCATTAGATATTGCCTCATTTACATATTTAAACATAAAATTTGACAAAACTTGTAATACAAAAGTATTTGTCTTAATGTGAGTAACAAACTTGGGAAGTTTCATGGTGTGCACAACAATGGTGATATCTGTTAGTTAAAATGTTTACTTTATTTTTACATTAAAAAACCCATAGGTGGAAGTGGACATTTTTGTCCAGCGAAGGGTCACGGGTGTGGTAAAAATGCATTACGGGTCAAAAAAATGGACTTTCATTCTGAAATTTGGGACATCCACAGTTTACCCAAAGATACACCTCCTTGCCAAAAATCAGGCCCCAGTGACCTTTCATTTGACCATGGGGAGTTGGGAAAGTGTGAGAGGTGGACAAAATGTCCAGGGGTAAAAGGAGGGTTAATTTCAATACACTCTATAATTCTGATTGGTTTGGTTTGAGCAAAAGATTATAGTGGCTAATGTTAACACACTGTTTATATTTGCTGTTTTAAACCAACTCATTTTAGAAAATCCCACACACATTAATGTCTAAGTGAAACTGCATGAGCATGATCAGCATGAGGTCTAAAAACTGAGTCAGGATGAAAACGTATTTCAGGACGTGAAACTTGTGAGTGTGCATCTGTGCCTGATTTCGATCCCACTGCTTCACATTGTGTCTTTCCAAAGGGCGGGTTTATTCTGAGGCTGTCTGCGGGCTCTCAGCATGTCTGCGCCGTTCCTTTAAAAAACTGACAACTGCTTTAAGGAGTCAAACAATAAAATCAACTTTTACACTCTGTCGACAACTTTGATGTGCAATCACATGGCGAGAAGAGGGGGAGAGAGGGAGGGGGAGCGGCAGGCGGAGTGGGAGTAAAAACATCCTTCCACTTGCCCTAATTGTTTCAGCATCTGTTTTGCTGTTGCTATCACCCAGACAGGCTGAAAGCACAACTGAAAACACTCATTCAGAGTTTCCACTCAGTCCATTTCCTTTAATCAAGCTGCCCTCTCTGTGACTGATTGCCGGACCAGACCCTGGCCTTGTCCTGTCCCTCCATCTCTGCTTACTGTACAACTCTGCAAGGTTTTTCCTCCTAATGGCACTATTGCTTTCTACTCAGCAGACAGCTGATAATCACATTAACCTAATGCAAGTGATGATTATTATCATAAAATGCGAATGGACGATCTGGGGAGCGTGTGTAAAGAGTAGAACAGGGCCAGCAGGGATAGATTGTGTTTGAATAAGAATCATCGGCCGGTGTGTGTGTGTGTGTGCTAATGAAACGAGACCAACTGGCTGTGGAACGTGGCCTTCCCATTATACACGTACTTCAGGTTTCTAAAAGAGGAAGCGGGACACTGTTAAAACACAAAAGGTCCAGATGTGAGGCCCCTTGAAACACATCTCACTGTCTGCCCCGTGTTGAATGCTGACAAATTGGCCATTAACGATCCCAAAACAGGCTTCAAGTCAATGTCAAAGCCATGTGTCACTGCGCCGAGCCCTGTGCGGGAATAAGGCTAACTGCCTCCAAAAAGAAGCAGGGACTCTAAGAAAATATTTGGACAAAGCCCGGCACTATTTCAGCCTCCAAAATGGGTTCATCTGCATACTCGGCACTCAGCACATGTTGCTGCGCCTCGTCTTTCTCCAGGATTGAGGCCTTCAAAACACAGCTGAGGGATTCAGTAAGACTTCTTACATTCGGATGATCCTTCAATTTGTATCACATCCACGACCCCCATGGACAAAATTTAGACATCAGTTACTCCCAAAATATTTGTGATAAAGATAGACAAAACATGAAAATCACTTTTGACATGGGTTTCAAAACTTTTAACCCCTTCCAGCCCAGTTTTTGCTGCAAAAACACAACATTTCTATGGGGCTCTATGGGGTTTATGGCTGGTGACAGTATTTTAGTGATAAAAAGAGATATCCAAAAATCCCCTCGGTGAAAACTTCTGACTCTAATATGTCAACAAAATAAAACAAGAATTTTGAAAGGGGCTTTATCCATTGTTCAGATTTCGGTTCTGGAAATTAGTGCATATTTCATTAGATATTGCCTCATTTACACATTTAAACATACAATTTTACAAAACTTGTAATACAAGAAATATTTGTCTTAATGTGAGTAATATACTTGGGAGGTTTCATGGTGATATCTGTTAGTTAATATTTTTACTTTAAAATACATTAAAAAACCCATAGACATTTTTGTCCAGCGAAGGGTCATGTGGTTAAAATGCATTACGGGTCCAAAAAATTGACTTTCATTCTGAAATTTGGGACATCCAGAGTTTACTGAAAGATACACCTCCCTGCCAAAAATCAGCCCCCAGTGACCTCTCATTTGACCATGGGGAGTTGGGAAAGTGTGAGAGGTGGACAAAAATGTCCAGGGGTAAAAGGAGGGTGAACAGAGAGGACAGTTTGTTTTTTTTTAACTTTAGATTGTATAACACAGGTGGGAGGGGATTGAAGAGATGCTATGCCCTGTGATAAAGTCGGATCAACACTCATAATACGGCATGTGGCCTAATCCTTTGAGCTACCAGGATGTTTCTTACAAAGACGTGTCAGGGTGGCCATGATGCCAGCATATGTGTTGGCTGGCAGCACAATCCCTTATGAAACCAAATGTCTGCAACAACCCACACTCAACCAGCTATATGATTTAGCTGAACCAGACAGCTGCAGACCACATCCATCCTCCTCCAACACCATCCATCCATTAATCTGCTGCTAACATCACAGAAAACACACCAACATTTAGCCTAACATCACTCAAACCTGACAACCTTCCACATCCACTATATAAGACTAATCCATATACAGCACCATAATATGATACTGCACATGATTCAGTGGTGTATAGATGCAGAGTAAGGGAGTAAGTGCAATAGCTGTGGCTAATGCTGTCCTGGGTATGAAATATGATTTGATCTCATGCCTCCTCGCATTATTTCCATATGGTCATAATGGTGCTGAACAATCTGGAAGAACCATCTCGAAATACAATCTCCTCTGTCCAACTGTGACAGCCAGACACGTTCACAGAACTGTTGAACAACACTTCTGAGCTTCATTTAGCTTCGTCTGCAACCGATCACACACACCTATGCTGTGCTGTAATAGTGAACACTTACAGTCTTACATGCTAACAGTGCTGTCATGATGACTTATGATCTCCACACTTGGCTTAAAGGTGTTCAGAAATGGCCGTTTGTCCTGTTTGTCGTGCCGAGTTTCCACGAGTTGCCGCACGAGTTTACCCGAGTAAGGAAAACTAATTTGATTGGTCGTTATCGAGTGGGCGGGATATTCAATGTTTGGGGCGAGACTGAGCCCGGTGTGTGTGTGTGTGTCTCAGACATTATTGACGGATGACAGATCCAATATCAGTGGCTGATGAATCGTGAGCAGGGTGACGCATAATTCATGCGCCTGCATTATCCAATGCGAAAAAAACTACCCCACTTTCACCCCGGATTTACTCGAAAATAGAATTTTGCACAAAGTTTGGACTACATCGTCTGATAGATGAATGATTACACTAATTGTATGACCCAGCGTGGAATCAAATTCATTTTTCTTTTCTGTACACCTTTAAAAAAAGGAGAAAAAAATGAATGCAGATCCTCTGTTAATACTAATACACTCAAGGATTATGCAATTATAAAATAGCCCATTTAAACACAGATATGAGTGTCCCAGTGCTTTACCTGGAGTGTGCACCATGAGGTTTAAGTCCTAACTGCTGCAACCCAGGTTTGATTCTGACTAATTTTGCTGCCTCCTGGGGGAATTAAGTCAAATTCTGTTTTATAGCTAAAACTGAAGTAGGACTAAAAATGAGGAAATAAACAGATTTTAGGACCTGAAACTTGTGAATTTGTGTTATGTATTTCACTAGTAACCACCCCCATGGCAGCACTAGAGGAAAAGACAGGATCACTAAAGTCATCTGAATTTATTCTCTGGGGACCTTGAGAGTCTGCACAGTATTTCACTGCTATCCACCCACTCTCAAACTGGCGACGCTATCATCCAAAGACAAGGACCCTGTCTCCTGTTTTCAACTGTCCTTCATTTGTCGTCAATGAAAACAGTGTGACAATAACCTCCTCCACCCAATAAACATCCTCCCGTAACTGTGGGTTCACACTTTCACATTTTTCATGTCTAAATATCCGCATCAGAGTTGTGATTTGAGAGTGTTTACACTGAGGTTGCTCTGAGAGTGAGAATCCTTTAAAAGGGAATAATAAAACAGGAAAAACAGTCTTGGCTAGCCATCATACTCCACTGACACTCTATGCATACGATGGATGCAGTGGTTTGGCCCGGGTGTAGGGTTCACTGGCTCAGCCCTTCCTGCCTTTGTTGGTCTTTGTTTAGGGTGGTACGTCGTCATCAAACAGGGGTGCCCTGGTGCATGACCCTCGCTCTACAGGTTCCTCCTGAAAGATCAGACTTTGCGTTACACTCAATGTTAGCTGAAGTTGGGATTTCATTTGTAAATTGAGCACAACCAGATGTATGTGTCTGTTTTTCACGAGTATCATGGAAACTGTGCTTGGTTTTTGTGTTTTGACATAAGGTTGAGGTGGGTACAACCCTGAGGGTCCTACGACTGAGAGGGCAAGCCCAAACCTGCTCTCTTCTCTTTCTGTCATGGGTCTGTAGAGACCACTAACCTAACAACACATGATGCAAAATTACACGGAATGAAACACAGGTGATCTCATGCCCTCGCAAAATGAATCTATGATGTCAAAATGGAAACCTTTTGATTGCTGTCACGTTAAAAAACCTCCATACATAATTAAAGGGCAGCAGATCCTCCCCCTCACATCTGTGCAAGTGTGACTGCATGGGTCCACGCAGAGGGCAGGAGGCTGCTTGACAGCAAGATCAAGGTCAGGGAGTTTGAGAGGAGGGAAGAGAAAGGAGGACACCCAGGCTCTTTTCAGGGATAATCTCTGCTACCACAATATGGAGTGACAAGCTTTCACGGGCCCAAAAGGCAAACAGCTCTCAGCATTCCAACATGGCAGACAGATCGGTCTATTCATACGCAGAGCGGAGGGCGACTCATTGCCTTGCTCATCCCGACATGCAGGGGGGGATTTGGGGAGGATTTGTCTCACAGGAGAGAAGTCTCACCTGTCAGAGATAGAAAAGCCCTTTGGCCAGGACACGGCATAACACAATCCGACAGGTGTGACTTCCTCTATACACACATGAAGAGGAGGAGGGGCTAGCATGAATATGCTACCTATCTAACCCTTCAGGTAATTTATCACAGTTTGAATTGAGGCAGGAAACTTAAAGTAATTAATGCAATATGTAGCCTATCTATTCGAGAATCATCCTCCCTGTATAATGCATAGAACCTGTTAGTCTGCTTAATTGAGGATAAATGACTTCTGTAATGGGCCTTTGTTTGAATTAGTGCAGGGAAATGTGCTAATTTGTTTTCTTACTGAGAGTTAGATGAGAAGGTTGATACCACTCCTAAATCTGTATGGTGAATGTCAACTATGATCCAGAGCTGGTTAGCTTAGCTTATGATAAAGATTGGGAAAAGAGAGAAATTGCAGATTTAGCAAATAGGGAAAAGGAAAGAAGTCTGCCAACACCTCTACCACACCACTAGTTATGCTCTCTAAGTTAATTTCCCTGGACACAGCTTTATATTTACTTAGCAAACACAAGAGACAGCAATCTTGATGACGAGAATGGGAATAAGTGTTGAAAATGTCCCGAACTAGAGATTGAAGAGTTGAATTCCGAACAGAATGCAGTGAGAAATCAACAAGTCACAAATTCCCAGAATAAATCTTTGGTTATTGTTTCCTAGGCAATCAAGCTCCAGTTTACTGTATTGTTCTAGGATGCCATTTGGCAGCAGGCCTCTAAATCATATTGCGGTCAGTGAAAAGTGGACAGTCTGCTGATGATTTTCTTTGTAGAAAATGAGGGAGAATCCAATTGTTTTTTGCGTCCCTCCCCCTCTCCCTCTGTGACTATCAGCAGGTCTCTGGAGAAGTGCTGGTTTCCGTAAACGTGATGGGGAGATGTTTCCTGTGGCAGGTCTGTCTGCTGCTGATTAGAGCCCATCCATCAGCCGGACCTCCTTGGAGCAAAGAGGAGGGCACTGGTCAAATTTGTCTTGCAGTCCAGACCAAGCTCTCTTATTGAAAAGGAGGTCACAAAAGGCCCACACCCTGATCCCTCGGACAACACAGTCTGATATTTAATCCCATGGTTGGTGCATATTTACGTCAAGATGATTCACTCATCCAAATTTGGAAGTCAGTGTAAGTGCACACAATAAACAATGTTGGAACCTCAGCCAAGATTTCTTTTTTTAAAGCATAATTTGATGCATTTCCAAGTCAGATCTCAACACTGATTGGCCAGATTTTTGCTGCTTATACACTTACAACGGCACGTTTCTGGACATCACACATTAACTGTCTTGCTGGGTAGGGTTTTACAGTGTAAAGCAGCTGCCTGAAGGCTTGCAGAGGTCAGAGTGGCTTTTGTTTCCTTGTTGCAGACACAATCCCTCATCAGCTGCAGCCTGCAGGCGCTGATTGCCGTGTGCAGCAGTGCAGTAGGATTTCTTCTCCCCCCAATGGACTCTGGTGCCACTCTTGGCTAAATCACCCACAATTGCAGGATGAGTCCAGTCTAAAAACAGGCTGCTTGTGCGTTGCCCCCTACTGTGTCAAGACATTTTTCTCCCAAGTCCCATCACTTTCTTTGGCCTCCCGATGTAAAGTGTAAACAGGAGGTAGTGAAGTATCCTCCCTGGCCCAGCAGAGGAAACCACACAGGGTCTGGGGACTGAACTCTCCTGTGGTCAGCTGGTCAAATGGAAGGCAACACTGCAAGTCTGAGAAACTGTCTGTGTTACGGTTACAGTCCATTGTGTGAGACATTGTTTGTGGATAGATGTCAAAAATGGCGTGACCTTGCATGAGAATGAACTTTGCTCCTGTGTTGGCACTCAGAACCAAAACCCCACTGGGATTCAGCTCAGGGCATAAAGACACAAACAGGAAAGATTTAAATTAACAAGTGAACACAAGAACAGTAAAAGTCTCAGCTGGTCAGGCTATCATCTGTGCTGCGCTGTCTCAGGAATGGAAGAACCTCCCTCCTCAAAAAGAAAATCCCAGAGGTGATAAATTGTAGTTCTTGCATGCAAAAGAAAAGCCAACACTTTCCATGTACACTTAATTCTTTCAACACTTTATAAATCAGAAGATATGACTGTGTTTATGCAGATGTACAGCAGGTTACACACAGTTAAGCTCTAACTCGTTTTTGTAACACAAATTCCTTTGTTGTACATCTACAGCCGTGTAATTGACCACATCAGAAGAGGGAATTTAGTAAAATTTATGCCACACTTTGACTTCAGACTCTTTTGCTTTTAAGGGCCCCCTCCAGGCATGCATGTGTACGGATGTAACATTCCTCAGAGAGCAGTAAGTGACAGAGCACCGCTGACCGTGCTCACCTCGACCTGTCAGGCTATTGAACCTGAGGCTGACTTAGACAATGCCCAGGTCAACAGGTCTACACTGCAATCACTACGGGCTATAGATTCCATTACTCAGGTTTGACCTCTGACCTTTAAGGGAGTGTCTAAATAAGATCAATAAAAAAGGTGGAAACAGTGTCAAAACATCAGTCAAAGGACCAATTAAACAGTGGAAGGTATTTAAGGAGTCGTTATCCATGCAATCCATGAGGTGTGAGCTAAATGCTAACGTCAGCATGCTAACATGAACATCATGACAATTGGTAGCACAGTGCTGTTCACCATATTCAAGTAGGCCTACAGTGTTTACCATAGCAAATGTTAGGTTTCATTTACAACTATGTTTTTATTCCTGGGACAGTTCTGGCATGATTTGGTTTGGTACAACTGTGGTGAATACTGACTGTTAAAACTGGGTCAATCTTCACATTCATAAGACTAAACTCCTTTCTGTGCAGTTTTTGATAAAAAAAAAGTACATAATTTGATGAAATAGACCCCCATTGCCTTTTTCATCTTTATACTTATTTTAAGGATCATGCTGGCTTGTTCTGTAGGATAATGTTACTTTCTCATTCTATCAATCCTGTTGGTTTTTCAATTTACAATTAAAGGGATAGTTCAACATTTTGGCAAATTGGCCCATTGCCATAATCGCTATAGTCATAGCAGTAGGTTCGTTACCTTTATTTGTCGGTGTAAGCTATTTTTAGAACGAAGGAGCGGAGCGGCAGGCTGCTCAGAGCTACGCTATGGAGGCTAAAGGAATTTCTTGGTTTCCCTCATCAAACTCATCAAATACACAATCCCAAAACTCCAAAACGCTTTCGTGGACAAGTTGTGACCTGCACATTCACCACGCTATGAGATAATAATGGAACGTTACGAAACGGAGCCGTTTTCGAGGTAAATACAGGGTAAATACAGAGTCTGCTTGCTGAAAAACTGTCCCTGAACGCAACACGCATCAGCGGTTTTGCATGAAAACAACTCTGTCTGGTAATGTTCTGTTATTATCTCATAGCGTGGTGAATGTGCAGCTCACAACTTGTCCACGACAGCCTTTTGGAGTTGTTGGGTTGTGTATTTGATGAGTTTGAAGAGGAAAACCAAGAAATTCCCTTAGCCTCCATAGCATAGCCCTGAGCAGCCTGCCGCTCCGCTCCTCCGTTCTAAAAATAGCTTACACCGACAATTAAAGGTAACGAACCTACTGCTATGACTATAGCGATTATGGGAATGGGCCAATTTGCCAACATGTTGAACTATCCCTTTAAGACAGAGGTGTTCAAAGAAACAGCTCAAGATACCAAAACTGGAGACTATTGACATTAGATTGAAAGTGTAGGGAACACCAACATTTTTTATTAATTTATTATTTATTATATTATAATTTATTAATTATTTATAATTTATTATATGGAATGAATTCACTTTATTTCATTTTATTTTTGTTTTATGGGTGAGTGATTGGAAGGTTCGGGGGGGAGAGAGTGGATGACAGGACTGCTGGGCGGATTAGAAATTATAGCCACTGTGATTAGGACTAATCCTAAATCTATCAAAACAAAACAAAACAAAACAAAAAAATGTTGAGATGTTTTATTAAAACCATCAAATATCAACCCCGTAGTGGCACACAAGGGAATGTAAGGGGGTTCCTTATGTCAGCCTGATTCATCCTCTATGGAACAAAAGTCTGTTTAAAATCATGTTGCGCTCCATCCAAAAACTAGACCCATGCTGCTGACGTGTCTACGGTTTCTGTGAAAAGGTCCTCTGAGTAGCTACGGCAGGATTAAATCTTATCCGTCTCCGATCTTGGTTTAATTGCCATCCGCATGTACGGCATGCAGAGTTAGTTTACCTTTACCTTAGCACAATATGGGTCAAAAGAGGGTCCCAGCACAGCGGAGGAACCTCAGAGCAAACTTTTTGCTGGTCTGGCAGAGGTAAAAAGGGAAAGAGGAACGAGGGTCTTCCCAGCTGCAATGCTAAAAGAGGAAATGCGAGGCAGGGTTAGAGAGATTTATAGCTTCATAATAAATTTCACAGGAAGGATTACAGCATTACATTGTAAGTGTGGATACAGTAGAGGAGGAGCACGCACCACTTGGCTCAGACAGGGACCGTTCTCTTAATAGCCTGGCCACCGCTGCTGTTATTGTTCGGGAGACGCTACGCAAGGCAGACTCCTCTGCAGATCACATCCAGAGAGTCTCAAAGGCAGACGCTGAGATTTCCTCTCTGCCATCCAGCTGCTGTCTGTCATTATACTGAGAGCCTCTGAAGTTACAGCCAGCTGCCCCCGCAGATCAACTCACTATATTCTCACTCCAGCTGCACATGAGGCATTAAATTACTAACAGAAAGTGCAAAATTTGTCAATGTAATTTCTTTAATGCTCCACAGTGCTGTCGGGCGGGAGGCTCACAGACACCACATCATCACAGCTCTGACGTTACTACAAACTACTGTGCGTCAGCCGTCAGAAGTGTGCTCGTCTTGCACAGTGACTGACTCCACGCCTCTCCTTCTGCATCTCCTTCCGTCTCCCCAACAGGAGATTTTTCTCATATCTTTCATTCCATTTCAGCATCTATCTGACCTGGGTTGTTCACAGTCACACCCACCAAATTCCTCAGCTAACAAGCACCATAGGGCATGAGGGAAGGGTGTTGAATTTTAGCAGAAGAACATGAAGAAAAAAATAAAAGAATTCAGCAGGGAATTCATTTAATCACTACATGATGCTGGGAGTTAAAGGGACATTGTGTAACTTCTTCTCACGAAAACTGATTATTTTGTTCAAAAGTATGTTTTTCATTAATCAGTAATCCCCCCCATCAACAAACTGAAGTGTTCCTTTCAGCTCTGAATTAGCCGTTCATATCATTCATATCTACATGGAGCGGGTAAGCTCGGTGCTGGCTGCCATGTGGTGTCGCCATGTTTTTACATTCAGTGGCAGCGTGACGGTAGGAAACCACGGAAACTCAGCGGAGACACCGGAGCTGTCGGCTCAGGTCGAGGTGGCGTCTGTGAAAAGTCACCGCGGTAACGCAGTGAGGAGGAATGGAGCGTTACACTGATGCTGCATTCACCTGCAGTCGGGCAGACGGCCGTCGGTAACAAACCAAATGTCATTTTAGTCACAGAAGCCATGACAACATATTGTCACGTGTATTGTTTTGCCTCGTGCTGACGGACCATTTGTTTACATAGAGGTTTGTTTATGCCATTACCTGCAGCGGCTGTCGTCCGTCTGCCCAAAAACGTGAATGCAGCATGAAAAATATGATTGAGTTGCTTGTGATATAAAACCGCAACGCTATGGGAGTAATTCCTACACAATGTACCTTTAAAATTTTATACATTTCCTGCATGAAAATGTTGTGCAACTTTGCCTTAGATGCTACATGTGATATATTTGCAGTTAAATAGCTCAGAATCACAAAACCAAACCTAGTGATAAAAGGCTTCCACCACTGTAATGAATGGACCGGGCTGACACGGTCCATTCATTACACTGTACACGCAGAGAATGCCTTCCTCTTTCCTTTTGTTGCTCTGGCGTGGGTTGTCAGATCCTATGTATGCTGGCTGTCGTACAGTGTGTGAGGGGGGAAAGCATGCTTGGTAGAAGTTGTAGAGGCCTGCGGCGTGACCTCACGCTGGCCCCTGACCTACACCCAATAGGAGTGAGGCTCAGCGGCAGGACGCCGCGGCCAGCATGACAGCTCCTGCTGGGCGGAGAGTGGGCGAGGCACAGCTCACCTTTAATCCCCTGCAGACTGGGCTTCGAGAGGCTGGTACTCCGCCTGCGACGCTGCTCTCACATTCCTGCCCGTTTCAACAGTGCAGGAGCCCCTGCTAGACCACAGGAAGAGCACCTGCTGAGCCTCATGCAGGGAGCCAAGCTATAATGTGTTAAATGATGTCTAAAGAGTGAAAAATGTCCAGATAAGCACACAGATAGATAGACAGAAAGACAATGCTCACACTTTGTATGAAAGTTGGTCATATGGCTATTTGCATAAGGCCTACACGCTGCAGCATGTTTCAGATGGCATGCCATATAGGTTTAAGACGTGTGTGTGTGTGTGTGTGTGTGTGTGTGTGTGTGTGTGTGTGTGTGTGTGTGTGTGTGTGTGTGTTGCCTAAGATGTTGCCTTTGGGGCACAATGCCCAAAGCAAATACTGCAGATCTCAGAAGGGAGCTGAAGAAACAAGGGAAAGGTATTGAGAGGCTCTCTGAAAGCAATTATCCTGGCATGCACACACACACACACACACACACACACACACACACACACACACACACACACACACACACACACACACAAAGACTACGGTTAAGTCACTGTTGAACGGCTTGACTCCTCAGGCTCTGGTTCTCCAAACACTCCCTCTTCCTGTTTTCATAAGGAGAAAACGGGAGCAGGAAGAGAGGAGATACACAGCAGGGTGAAGGTGAGACTCCAGTGTCGTTACAATACGTCCAACACAAACCTGTGTCATGCATTATGACAGTGTTGACACAATTATTACATTGAGAGAAAACCCATGATAATGCTCAAGTAATAATTTCAGTTATAATAATATCATTCACTCAATAGTGACATTTTGTTTCCTGGTTCTTGTGATCATAGGACATGTTGCATTTGTCTATTAGCAGTGCAATGATTTTGTTGGAAAATAATCATCTTTAGAATGATTAATGATGAAAATTATGTTTAGTTGCAGCTAGTTTTACCTGAGTTGGGATACGGGAAATTCCCATCATGTCATCATTTAAACTGTGTAGTGTAAAAACTAAGATACAGACTGTCAGCAAATTATGTGAGATTGATGTGTGGTGATATTCTTAAAGCTCAGGAATTAGAAGAAGAAAGGGAGGGGATGTTTAAATCACTCGTACGTTGGTGTACATTGATGGCAGTGATATAATTCATGAACATTACACTACGCCTGCAGCAGTGGTCCCGATGCAATTGAGCCAAAGCTCAGACATTATTAGTTCATAGATTTTCCACATAAAAGCAGTAAAAGGAGAAACCACCGGCTTTTACCCATAAGGTTCACAGACTGAGAGCATCAACTACATTCATTATTTTTCAAAGCAAGAATCTGCAAGATAATTGTGTCAACATGGAAAGCCCTGCAAGCTGAAGTACATGTATGTATGTTGTACATGTATGTTTGACGTCCTACAGTGTGGGATGTGAAGGGGGGGGGGGGGTACTTCAAAAGCCTTTCACGTGAAACGCTGCATCTGTGTTGCTGCTCTCTCATGAAAAATCTCTCCCTCTTTCCAAAAGATTATTAGCTCGTCTCATGAAAAACACTGGATTAGTCATGGTGTGAATCAGAAGAGCCATGGAGTCTCTTCCTGGGCCTTGAGAAAAAGTCACCACTGTTTTCTCAGTTGTAAGCCGTGGCTTCGGACAACTTTTATTGTAGGGAAATCCTGTCTGCAGGGGGCTGCAGTAATGTGAAACTATAAACTGGAGTAATCAGCAGAGTACAGTGTAGTATGCAGCAGCAGCGTCTCTACAGGCCGGTCCTGTCGTCAGGACTGGGTTCCCAGTTCCTATGACTTCCTGAGGGGCCCCTGCATCTTTGGAGCAACGCTGATGAGATCCTCTACAGCCATCATCACAGTGTCAGCCAGTGGCGTGCACAGACTTTTTGAAGGGCAGGGGCGGCAGGAAAAAGAAAAGGACACATCGCCACTGAAAAGGGCACTTTAACACGCGGCTTCCGAAAGGGCTCTTAAGCACACGTTTTGGCTCTGAACGGGCTCTTAAGCACACGTTTTGGCTCCTAGAGGGCACTTTAGCACATGTTTTGGCTCCTAGAGGGCACTTTAGCACACGTTTTGGCTGCCATGAGGGCACTTTAGCACTGGTTTTGGCTCAGGGCACTTTAGCACATGTTTTGGCTCCTAGAGGGCACTTTAGCACACGTTTTGGCTCCTAGAGAGCACTTTAGCACACGTTTTGGCTCCTAGAGGGCACTTTAGCACACGTTTTGGCTCCTAGAGGGCACTTTAGCACACGTTTTGGCTCCTAGAGGGCACTTTAGCACACGTTTTGGCTCCCAAGAGGGCACTTTAGCACACGTTTTGGCTCCTAGAGGGCACTTTAGCACACGTTTTGGCTGCCATGAGGGCACTTTAGCACTGGTTTTGGCTCAGGGCACTTTAGCACACGTTTTGGCTCCTAGAAGGCACTTAAACACTGGTTTTGGCTTCCATGAGGGCACTTTAGCACACGTTTCGGCTTCCAAGAGGGCACTTTAGCACACGTTTTTCAACGATTGGGCCCCCCCCACCCCTGTGCACGCCACTGGTGTCAGCTGTGAGAGCCTCCGCCAAGTATCACAGAGCACATCCACCTGACACACAGGATCAGCTTTTCATCAGTGCTCTGTGGAGAGGGGCTTGCTCTTGAGAATACCGGAACAAATGTAAAAACAAATCATGCTTTTATAACATGAATCCTCTCAGTTGATAAATGAAATGATGTTGGAGCAGGAAGCAGAGCTGACAGGAGGACCCTCAGTGCATATTTCTTTATCTCCCCCATGCAACTATCTGCAACCTGTGATTTCTTCACCTCCTGTCAGAGGTGACGAGGGCCTGACCATCACAGCCTCTCCCATGACATCAGAGAGATATCTGAAGCATGCAGGGCCAGGCCAGGCCAGCGGAGAGGTGGAGCCACAGCTGGACCACTTCCACCTCACCATCTGGGTCCAGACCTTGTTACACACACACACACGTGTACTGCAGCCGCCCCTCGATCCATCCAACCAACACTGGATTATTCATACTTGATTGAGCTACTGCAGTTTACACATTCTGGCCCATGTATGACTGTGGAACAAGGAATAACTAATGGGGTTTTGCCAGACAGGTCAAAGTTCATGTTGATG
This sequence comes from Trachurus japonicus, assembly GCF_045865225.1. Lineage (NCBI taxonomy): Eukaryota > Metazoa > Chordata > Actinopteri > Carangiformes > Carangidae > Trachurus > Trachurus japonicus. The sequence continues at coordinate 34,196,937 of NC_140915.1, read as the reverse complement.
TAACTCTAAGTGGAATTTATGATAGTTAAAGGATACCTAACTGTGGCCAATTTAGTAAATCCCTTCAAGTATCAGATAACACACAACTAAATATAAATGCTTTTTTTCTCTCTGTTGTGAACCTTTTGCAAAAATGAGCTCAAGTGATTACTCAGGACCACAGTTAATACATCTATTGAGATGACCAAGCTCTTTGTGTATTGACCATTCACTAAAATGCTTTCGCAAAAAGTGACTAGCTTAGCTTTGGATTTCTCCACAGGCCACAGTTAAGTGTGTGATGCAGAGCGACAGCTCAATATACAAAGAGTTTGGACATCAGAAGGGTTTCCAAAGGGAGTGTATTAAAATTGTTAGCATTACTGGCTAACTTTTATTTTTTCAGGCCAAGGAACATTTGCAGGGATAATAGTATAAATCTATTAATCACTATGTGATATGTAATATTTGTAAGGCGTATTCTAGAAGAAATAACTAGAAGTCTAGAAGTCTAACCTTATATTCTACTTATATATCTATATTTTATTTGACCAGCTAAATAGCACGTTAGAAGAGTGTTCATGTTGTCTTCAATCTATGTATCTTCTAATAATTATTTCATGTCTGCAGCCATCAAGTATACTGAGGATGACTTCATGTTTTAATGGGAATAAGTATCACGGGTGAGGTTAATGAACATATCAAAAGGCAAAATCAACTGTCATTAACTATTTGAAACGTCTGCTTTTGCCTCCCTCAAAGCCTGACATCAAATGCCCTTGATGAATATTTCAGAAGGTACAAAGAACATCAATAGTAAATCTGCTACTGTTTCAGTGTAAACTATAACGTGGGTTTCAAAGAGGTGTAGCAGCAGTAATGAAGGAGGTCGCAGCTTAGTGAAGGGTCACTTCTGGGTAAATGATCTTGTATTAAGAGCTTACTTTTAATATTGGCTTTGTCCCGTCAGCTTTGTTACAACTGACTAATCATGGCCAGTTGTGCTTCATTTCATCTCAAAGGACCTTTGCCATGAGACTTCTTCCTTTCTTCCAGCAGCTTCTCCTGGGTGGCAAACCCCTCTATGGTCTGTAATTATTCACAGCAGGCCAGAGCTCGATACAGGCCCTGTGAGATGTCACCTGTTGCTCACACAGCCAAACATCTATACCAAGCCTGTTGCTCCCCCTTACACTTCCTGTTCCTACGTCTTTGATCAATAATTCTGTGGCCACCCATCAGCCCCTCGGTGCACCAGAGAGAGGCCCATTGTCATCTAATTACAGACCTACCTCTCTCTGTGACTGAGCCAGGGCCTGGGTGAGTGTGATTAAAAGTCAGCTGGGGCATGCGTTCGCTTCTTGCGGCTCTTTCAACTGGAACCAAACAGCTTGGAAACACGACGCAGCCGAACAAAGCATGTCTTCAGCACGTTCCGGGGTTTGGGGCCTGAAATTTTAAACGCTATTGGCGCTGACGTTTCTCTCAGATGGGGGGTTCACAAGAAGCTCCAAGTTACGTGATTGAGCATCTCATTTTTGGTGAAATTGAGAGCACCTGTGACATCTAAAGGGGCCGAAGCTGAATCACACACGAGCAGCGGAACATCAGGACAATGGCCGAGAGCATCATGAGAGGGACAGCGACCATCTGAGGCAGCGAGGAGCCAAGACCATTGTTTAACTGAAGGAGGTGAAGGATAGCAAACACAATAGGATCTTGAGTGCTTAGACAGGAGTGTGTGCGTGTGCATGTGTACAGTACACACTCCCTTCCTGTGATGGCGAACATCAGTTCAGTTTTAGATGATTTGCAGACCTATATCAGTAACATCAGTTCAAGATGGCGACCGAGCCTTCGGCCTGCACGTATCGGTCGGTAATAAACCTCCAGTGGTGAACAGAGGGAGACTTTTGTTGTGGGGGGTGGGGGGGTTGGGGGGGAGACCCTCACAGGAAACACCTTCTGCTTTATTATCTTTCCTGCTTTTATCGCTGGCAGCGCCTGCTCGCTCTCGCCTCCTCTCTAATCTCCGTGGCCGGCGCGGCCTGCACGCCATCCTGGCATAACTCCTCTTTCTCAGGGCCCCACTCCCACTTCCATCCCCCTTATTCAAGGCCAATCTCCACAGTCCCACATAACCTCACAATTTGTTCAAAATCTCAGATCAGATTAGCAGGAACGGAGGTCTTGGTACATTGAGTGCAATCACAATTGACCCTGTTCAGTGTGCTAGTTTAATAAAAACAATGCACTTTATCTAACGTGTTAGCGCTCCTTATAATTACAGTTTAATGGAAATGGCAAAAATCACCCCAAAAGCATCTCTGACTCACTCATGTGTTCATGCGTTCCTCAGTGATTGAGAATGAGTACTTTCTCCTCATCTGCAGCAATCATGTTCTTACATCGATCAATGATCCAAGGCCCGCAGCAGATGTAAGTCTGGGGTTGACCTTAGGTGACAACAGCGCACACATGCAATCATGGCCACAGCAAGATTTATGATGTGGCATTATGAGTTCATATTAATGCATGAACAAAAACCTGAGCTGAAGCTCAAACTCCAGATGTTCACCTATGTAGATTCACTGCATCCAGTTACGTTCAATATATTGTGTCCGGTGAGGAGTCGGTTTATTTTCATTATAATGAAGTTCTAATGTGATGTAGTGTTTTAGAACTAGATTTTAACATGGCTATACTAGTCAGGAATGACTCCATCAAAGAGTAATCAAACGTTGCAATTACACAAACATTCACTGATTATTCATCATTAACCCAAAACTTTAATTATTGTTTATCTTTCTAAATAAACCTTATAATGAGTGATCTATAACGATCTAACCCAGTGGTTCTCAACTGGTGGGTCGGGACCCAAAAGTGGGTCGTGGACCCGTTCTGGATGGGTCGCGGACAGCTGGTCAAAAAAGTAAATAATATTTAATGCACATCTGATGTTGGACATGTCTTTAATTTTGAAAAATAACTTATTTTGAAAGGCACGCGTCACGTGAACACATGCAGTTGTAATGGTCCTCCTCAGTTTCTTATTATTTGCTCTGAATGCAAAGATATCAGTTTCTTATTAATGTGGCCTGAATGCAGTGAAAATACCTTGTTTTGTGGGTCTTTATTTTGTGCAATTTGATATTTATTCACTTTTGTGAACATGCTCTGAATGCAGAGATGCATTAGAAGTCAAATATATGGTTTTGTTGATCTCCATTTTGTGCAGTTTGATATTTTTTTATTCACTTCCGTACATGCAGTTGTCATGGTCCTCCTCAGTTTCATTCATGTGCCCTGAAATGCACTTTGCTCAATAAAGAGCAAAATGAGTTTTTAAAGGCTTTAAAAAAAAATTATTGGTTTGAATTCTATAAAAGTGGGTTGCGACTTAATGACCATGGGAAAATGTGGGTCCCAGTGTGAGACTAGTTGAAAACCCCTGATCTACCCTATTGTAGTGTGGTGTTGACACTGCTTTGTGAGATAAACTATGAATTTCCAGTGAACAGATTTAAGTAATACAGAAGACAACAACATTTTATTGAAAAGTGGGGCTGAACTCAATTCAGCTAAATCTCTGTAATTATTGTTTTGCAGCCTTATCCCCCTCTCTTCAACTAACACCTTTTAGTGCTGTACAAAGAAACCTGTGTTGCATTCAGTGAGTTCTTATACAAATTTCGCTTGTAGGTGTTTGAAGAGTTGTGAATTGTCCTGCAGCTGAACCCTGCGTGCCGTTTTGTACTTAAGCAGAGCAGAATTAATCAACAATCAATCCCTGTGCGTCATAATCCAGATAAACCAACAATATTTTGCTAACAGATCCAGCCCACTGGCTAAAAGTGAAATCTGCAGTCTGTAACAGCAGTGTTAACAAGTCCCACCGCTCTGCCCTGATCCTCCTCAATCATACCCCGGCCTGGAGATGAAGGAGCTTTGTCCGTGCAGCCCCGAAGACACGACGCCCTCTGTGCTGATACATGAGCTGCTGTTTCATCCCCACAGCTCATTTTAAATAACAAGAAAAACCGAGATCGAGCTCTTTCCATGTGAAACAAGCCTGCTTTGTGTTCCTTGGTGTGTGTATATTTACCTTCTCCAGTACTGTACGCCTGTCTTCCTCACAGAGCTGGGCTACAGTAGAGGGGGCCCCATCTACACTGCTACACATCAAAATTGCTGGTTCAGTTTATGGTTCCTGCTCCAAAACGCTCAGGTTTCTCCTCATCTGGTCCACATAACACTAACGCTGTGAGGGGGTATTCTCATCTCCAACTTGGGAATCTGTATGTCTGATTTAGGGGGGAACTGAGAAGTGGCTCCAAGACTCCACAGCTCCACAACACTGCTGTATCCTCAGTCCATCAGTAAATCCACAATAAAGAGAGCTCAGAGTGATACAAAGGTGGATTGTTGTTCATTTATTATTGTTGTGATGAAGTGGCAGTGAGACACTGAAACCCTTTCTAGGAGTGTTGACCTGTCTAACCTCTGACTCTTTTGGAAGAAAAAAAAGGTTGGTGGAGAAAGTAAAGTTTTTCCTTAAATAGAATATCATTCCATCATCTTCGGAAATTTCTTGTTTCCCAGAGTTAGATTATCTGACAGGGGGGGTAGTTTATATCTTTGCTAACCCACACGGAAAGAACCTATAGGTTTTAATATAGGTTTGAATGTGACATACATAAAATTGTCCGTTTTCATATATACGCATATATGCTAATATATATGGTGCATATGATGCATATATACAGCATATAGATTTCATCTATGCACATATACTATATATCCTATATATCCTCATGAGGATATATGTGCATAATGAAACCTATATGCAGTTTATCTGTGCATATATGCAGCATATAAATTAGCATATATGTGTATTTATGAAAACGGCCAATTTTATGTATGTCACATATTCAAACCTATAGGTTCTTTCCGTGTGGGAATGGTTGAAATTGTTCACTAAAACTAATGGATACAGAGTTGAAACAGCTAGTAAGCAATCCATTAACAGTTAGTATTATGCCTTATGGACATGATGATACACGGCTAACTGATTTAACCAATGAACGTCTATCCTCTGTCACCCCAGCTGGTAAAATGCAATGTCAACCATTTCCACTTCAATACCCACTTATAAAATTGCAATTATACAGTATGATGGGTTGTGTCGATGAAGGGTTAGTGAGCTCATCTGACACTAATCCAAATTCCTCAGGATGGAGGGTAAATGACACTGCTTCTGCAGTAGATTATACTCACACCCTTATGCTCTGTTTCCCTGCAGCAGGCTTGTCAGCAGCGCTGCAGAGTCCTGGCACAGCTGAATACTTCATCTGCATCACTGTCTGGACCAGTTTCCAACAGAAAACCCAGGAGACACTTTTCCGCTTGAAGTTTTCATCATGGTTTTCTGAATGGTGTGTTGCATTTCAAATTTCGATCTGTTACTCATTTGTACTGCAACTAAAGCCAGTGATGTTTTACATGTGTCAGTTGATGTGCACAAATCAAACATGGCCAGATTTCAGATTGCATCCCCACCAAATATGTTTCTTCATGATACAGTAAAGGCACTTCGGATGAGGGCATTTGAACCATCAAACAGGAGTGTGTTTGTGTAAATCCTGAAGTGTCGATGGAGACCCATCGGTCCCAGCCGAGCGTTGACAGTTGGAGTCATCAAAGAGACTTTACTGCTACTGCATCTGACAAAAAACCCCAAACAATGACAGGAAAAGGTGCTGCAAGTCTTCAGGAGATGAGCCACACACAGACGTCTTCAAGAAGGATTCATTAGACTGGCGCTGAGGTTGGAGGGGTCCGTTCATTTCCTGTTTTTACCTCCCAGCTCAGCGGTGATGAGGGCCTGCGTGTGCCAACACCCTGATGACTCAAAACTTGAGAGCTGCTGCTAACACAATCATTCAATGCTCTATTATGCCCAGAATGGAAGTGGTGCAGACCAAGTATCCCTCGGCCCGCACATGTGTATTGGCAACAACATCATCTCATCATTAGTGTTGACCAGAAATGATGCCAGTGACTGTGTGTCTCCAGCTATGAACACAATGGTTTATTAAGAGCCTCCTAACACAGAGGACATCCTCTCCATATGGTTGAGGGAGCCCGGCTCCAGTACTAATCTGCTCCCACTGTTTATAAAATAAACACACCCCCAACGCTAACCTACAGGCTGCCCAGTTTCCCCCCTCCTGTGGCCTCTACATCGCATCTGGCTGACCTTTGACCTGGACTGTTTGAACTGTGCTTCCTGTCCAGTGCAATGTGAATATGACATGAGGGCAAAATTCTTTTTTTTTCTTTTTTTCTTTTTACACTGTAGGCATTATTTCACACAGCGGAAGAGGAGATTACCAACACATCCCCATGGAGATGGCACATGTGCCACACACATGAGACCATAGGGTTACAGCCTATACGTAACTTAGTGGTTAAGGGGAGACACTACAGGTGAATAGGGTACAATTTTTAAATAACAGATATCACCATGAAACTTCCCAAGTTTATCATTTACATTAAGACAAATATTTTTTGTATTACAAGTTTTGTCAAATTCTGTGTTTAAATATATAAATAAGGCAATATTTGATGGAATATGCGCTAATTTGCATACATTTCCAGAAGCGAAATCTGAAAAATGGATAAAGCTACTTTCAAAATTCTTGTTTTATTTTGTTGACATATTAGAGTCAGAAGTTTTTACAGAGGGGATTTTGGATATCTCTTTTTATCACTCTGTAAATGAGAAAATACTGTCACCAGCCCTAAAAAAAATCCAATTTCGCCACGTTTTTAGGAATAAAATGTTGTATAAATCTGCCTTTGAATGATATCAACAATCCCTTCAAAATATAGACAGGAATAAAACTGGAAGGTTTGGTGTAAGTGCTGCTGAAGTGGAGATTTTGGGTTCAGAGTCTGAGGAAAAACTAATTTTGAGAAAACGGCCTTTAAAATTCCATAGTTGTTAATGTAAATCATACTTTTATGATTGGTTGCGGATACGGAGGAGATGACAATTTTCTGAGCCTACATCATTGTTCAGGAGAGAGAGAGCTTTACAATGATACCTGACATGACATGGGTCAGACAACAAGTACAGCACAGTATGTCACAGTAGCTGTTAACTTTTGGTGAATTTAGGAGAAATTTACCAACAAAAGAGACACAATGAAGTAAAATAACCACCTTAATGTGGATTTTCTACCATTTCTTTTGACTTTTCTGAAAGAATACATGTTAAGAAAGAAAAATAGCCCAGAATCTCAAAATTGATCAGTGCATGAAAAACCAGTGTGGTTCAACACCTGGACGTGATGCTATAAAGGTGAAATTATGTATACATTTAGATAAGGCTCCATTTAGCGGTGTAGAGTTACTTCTAATTGCAAAATCTGTGCCACTTAAAGGCAGCAGCATTACCTTTTCAAAACAAGGCTGTTTTCACACAGACCTCCCCACCAGACACCCCCGCCCCTTCTCTCTGGGAGCCCCCGAGCCTGCTATAGGCCCACTGGTGGTGGAATGAGACGAGATAAGCCCATGGTCGGCCTCCGTCAACACATGAGGCTTGCCAAAGTGAGTAGAGTTACAGACAGGCCCTCCTCTGGGGGCTCAGTGGGAGTAGGAGTGGGCTGGGGGGGGGGGGGGGCTGCTCAGACACGGGAGGCTGCTAATCTGCCCCCAGCCAGCCTGCTGATGCCCACCATCTGTGTCTGTAACTTATCACCCAACGGCAAGGAGCCTCCGCAGGCACACAGACAAGTAAACAAACACCCAGAGAGAGGGCTATTTACCAGCTCATTCTCAACCCAGTTCTATTAATTACTGATTATCAGTGCCATCCAAAAAGCAGAGTACAGGAGCCAGGGGGGGAGGTAATCAGGAGCAAACTCTTGAGTAGCTATTGGCCGATTTACTTCAAGTTGTTTCCCAGTCCTCATTACCGGAGGAATTTGTGTCCGACAAATAAGAAGGAAAAAAGCCCAATCAGGATATAAAGATGTGAAAACCAATCGTGACAGGTTTAATTGCCACAAGTGGGGAGGGAGGGAAGACTCATGACTCCGGTCAACAGACGTCAGCAGAGTCAGGAAAAAATGTGGCTGCTCCTTCTGCCTCATTTACTTGACAAGATTTCACAGCCATAATTGTGCGTGCCTCTGGCTGCACTGAGTCAGGGGATGTGGAGGGGTTAAGAGGTCAGGAGGATGGGTGCAGAAGGGTGGGATGGGATGGGGGGGCAACTGATGGAGATTAAATGAAACGCCTAAAACTCCTCAAGGAGTATGAAGCCGCGCAGGTGTGCAGCGCTTACCCCCACCTAACCCCCTCATCCCCACCCAACACACCCATCGTTTGGAGCTAAAATGTCCTGTAGGCGTATAGGACCTGGCAAGTGATTAGCAAACACAATTACTATGCCTCACTTACTCTTTCACCATTTCACCCGCGGGTTTGAATCTCGTTTGACAGAGACAGCCTCGTTGGCTCATGGGAATTCAACCACGAAAACCTGTAAGCGGTTTTAGATTTTAAGGTTTTTTTTTAAACATCTGCTAAGGGACTGTATGAAAATTACAGGAGGGGATTGGAGGGGGGCATCAAAGAAGATTAAGGGTAGGTCTTGTTTCTTTGTGCCTAAAGGAGAGTGGTTTCAAATTTTTCAGGGGGTTCAAAAGGGTCTTAAATCTTTTTTTTTTTTTTTTACATGCGTCAGATTTGTCTTACATTTAACATTATAACAGAATTATGCTAAAATGAAATATCATCTAGTGTTAAAGGGACAACGAGGAGTTACTATTTGGTTATAAAAAAGTCTCACGTTAATGTGGATGAATGTACGTTACCCACACTTGTTAATGGGCCCATTTTCGATACATATATCGTTTTGTCTCTATCGATATTTTGTTATTATTAGTGGTGCCGGAAATGCTGGTCGAGCCGACCAGCGTTTCTTTACTTTCGGTTTCGCGGCGAGTCATGAGAATAACGAAGCCGAATCGCCGTTTATGACTTTAATTCTTGATGAATGAAAACATGAGTCTGTCATGCGCCGGTCAAAGAATTTCACGGTGCGCGCGGAGGCTCATAAATGTAGTGTGAAAACGCTTTGCTTTTCCAAAACTCCTCGTTGTCCCTTTAACCTACGATATAATGCATATTCAACCGTTCTTTTGTCTGTGAACCATTAGTTTATCAAGTCACAGTGGTAGTAACTGTTCATTTAGCAGCTCTTGCTTCAAAAATAGAGAGCCACAAACCATGTATTTTTGTCACACTGCAATAATTTTGATACCGTCCCTAATGTAAGTTGGCCTGTCCGTTGGGAGTAGCTGGATTGAGAACCGTGATGACATTTAAAGTACTTTGCTAAATGCACCCGTGAGAATTTGTGAGTGTTATTCTATGTTAAATTTACCTGCTAAGTATTTACCATACATGTAGACATCTGTGCACCACAAATGGAAGCAAAATGATACAATGGAAACAACAGAGGTGCCAAAACTACATTTTCCAAGATAGGCAGGGCCTTGTATAACACACAAGGGAATATTTCAGCCTGCAGGCTCTGCTCCAGATTTAAAACATTAGCGGGCATTTATAACATTATTTAACAGTAGTCTCTGTTTAGGGTGGACAGAAATAGCTCACAGGAGCCAGGAGACGGAGAATATACAAAGCTATGTCTGGAAAGAGAGATGTCATGTTTCCGTCTAAGACAAAACCTGCAGGGCCAGAGAACAGACAGCTGAGTATTAGTATTCATGACATACTGTGCATACAATACTGTAGAAATCAAAGGCAGGTACGCTGTAGATCATTTGATTTAAAGGTCTGGATGTGGAAAAGAACTCAGTCATCTACAATGCTAAGGGGTGGAGGGGAAAGTGAGGGCTTTTCCTCTGGCAGATGAACATACGAGGTCCACACAGAAAGAACAACACAAGGATGATTCAATTATCCACCCTGGCCCTCTCGCAGGGATCCCCCCACTTAATGCCTCTTGCACTAATGTTTTCCCTCAGTGCAATAAATAACTTTTTATTCCCACTGCCACAGAAAGTTCACCTGCACAGACCATCACAACGTCTGCCCTCATATTTGTTGCTGCGGCCTTTTAATTTGACCTGAGCCAACCTGTCATGCTCCATCAAACGTGGGAATCGGATACTTTAGGAACACAGGCGCCTTTGCTTTGCGTTATGCCCCCCCCTCTCTCCCTGCTCCCTCTCTACCCATGCCTTAACACATTGAGCCATGGGAGCAGAAAGAAAGTCACCCGCATCACATGAATCAAGCACTGTGACAGGGGTTCGTTGGGTCTGGGATCACACGCAGGATCACAAGTCTCTCTTTTTACTGCTCTCTCTCCCATCTCTATTAGCTGGGGATGAGAGAGGCGGGATGGCCCTCTAAAAGGCATATATTTCCGTTGATGAAGAGATAAATCAGATCATTTCTGGAGTAAGGAAGGGAGCACAGAGAGAGCCTTCTTGGTCGTCCTCCTTTGAGATGTAAATGGCACGGTGGCACTGAAAGAGGGCCAGGTGTCTGATGCAAAGAGGGAAAGCGTGACGGTGCATGCATTCCTCAGGGACCAAGACCATTAACTGTTGCTGTGCCTTATGTGGGCAAACATCAACAGACCCCATAATGGTCCATAATGGCCCTGGTGGAATGACATAATGGCCAAGTATGATTAATAGATATTGACAGGTTCTCCCTTTCAAGGAAGACATTGATATCTACACGCACCTATTCTGCCCTACAACGCAAGAAGGGGGTAACTAATTTTTTGTCAAAAATGAGATTTTGTCATTTTTGGGACATTAAAGGTCTGCTACATCATGTGGATAAATATCTTGATCCAACATTATCTTATTTGGGATATATTTTCGGGTGGTTTTCACAGTAACTCCCAAAAACTGCGGTGAAACAACAAGAGAACACAGTAACTAGAGTTACCTTTTTCTCTCTGTGTATAGAATGTTCAACATGCCCTACTGTACAACAGGCTACTACCATTCTACCAACCAATGGGAGTTTCCCCTTTCTTGTGTTGTATGGCCAGCTTTTTTTGCCTCAGTGCACAAACAGACAGAGGTAACTCTGAAATAAGGGTAAAATGTTAAGTTTGAGTTAAATATTTTTACACAGCTAGACTACTTCTCGCAAAAGGAAGGATTTAACCAATTTTCAGAATCCTAAGTTCAATACAGTTGACTGGACAACTACAATACTTTACTTTACTTTACTCAGAACTGCACTCTGAGGAGTTACCCCTTTCCTCCGTTGTAGGGCAGTATACACTGTCAATATAAGACCTATCAAATAGTTATTTAAAAGACAGTGACAATTCTCACATTACCTGCTATGCCGTCTCTTTTAATCACTACACTGAGCCCCTGGTGACCAGAGGTCAACAGCTGCAGCTCACGCCTTGCTGGACGATTAGAGATGAGCCAGCAGCCTCACTCAGGTCATCAAGGTAGCAATTTACAATGGACCGTTTAAAGCCCAAGGCAAACTTCAGATACCCCACACCTCAAGGTGGAGAAAAAGAGGCATTTGGCAGGTCAAACTGTGAATTAAGAAAAGAATAGTAACCTGTCATTAGTCTAAACGAGGAGAGGGAGCAGGGCTGATCTGTTTGGGTGGTGGAAGGGGGTGGGGGGGTTGTTCAAGCTGAAGAGAAAATCTCCAAGGAGAGAGGTCAAATACTTGTGTCATTAACAGATCCACTCCTACAGCAGCTTCACTATCTTTTTTTCCCTCCCATTTCCAGGATGCTCAGAGAGACAGACAGACACCAGAGCATGGATGAGATAAGATTTTGCATCATAGAGTCTGATCTGAGGTGATTTGAGCACAGAATTACATTTATTACTCTGGTATCTATTTTTTTTGTTTTGTTATAATAGTCCTACTATTAAAGGGACAACGAGGAGTTTTGGAAAAGCGAAGCGTTTTCACACTACATTTATGAGCCTCTGCGCGCACCGTGAAATTCTTTGACTGGCGCAAGACAGACTCATGTTTTCATTCATCAAGAATTAAAGTCAGAGGTTCAAAGACGATCACATACCGTCGTAGTTCCGACCATAAACGGTGATTCAGCTGCGTTATTCTCATGACTTGCCACGAAACCAAAAGTAAAGAAACGCTGGTCGGCTCGACCAGCATTTCCGCCACCACTAATAATAACAAAATAACGATAGAGGCAAAACGATATATTTAACGATTAACGTGAGACTTTTTTTAATAACCAAATAGAAACTCTTCGTTGTCCCTTTAATGATAGTAAACAACAGCTAACCTTCATTGTACATAGACGCTTGTTTATCCTGTTACATGCAGCGTCTGTTGTCTGTCTGACGTCTGCCCGATTTCACATGAATGCAACATCAAGAATATGTTCCGATATGCAACCGCACCGCTAGATGGGGGGAATTCCTATACAATGTACCTTTAAGAAGCTCTTACATCTGTCTTTGGGAACAGCTGCTTTGCCAAACAAGAAAGTTCCCAAACAGTTTTTAAAGGGATAGTTTTTGGGAAATGTGTTATGTGGAGGTTGATGCAACAAATATACTGCGACACTAAAGATGTGGCAGCAGTCTGCTGCCTGCTTCCAGCAAACTTGAAGTTCACCAAGGTCAAGAAATAGTCCATTACATTAATGTGTGTTTTTTTTATATATATAATGAAGAGATATGTGTTAAATAATATAATGTAATTAATGTGTGACTAATGTGCTAAGCTGCTCTATCCTGCTCCTCCTATCTATATATTTAGATAACAAGTACATGAGTTGTACAAATCTTTTCGACTTGCTCCTGCCAAGGTAAAAAATAGGCAGATTTCCCAACTTCGAACCTCATAGCTGTCTTTCACGGTATGTCTCATGTCGACTGCAAACCAAGAAAACAAATTATGTGGATGAAAAATAATACAGATTTGAACACACTCCAATATGAGTTCATTCTCAGTAAAAAGACACCACTTGCCCTGGTTTGCAGATAACAATCATGAAGGTTGAAATTTTCTCCAATTTAGTTTCGGTCTGATGCCATTTCAGCTGTGCAAGAATGCGATTGTTGATTTTTATGCAGTAAAACACTATTAAAATGTGAAAAAAACAAATCTTGGGAATCCCTTGGCCTCTCTCAATGACACCCACGTTGGACAGCACTGCTTCATGTCAAGCTGATAACTTTGGTGCCCCATCTGCTGGAGATCATAAGACATTGCATTAGAAAACATGTCGACGTGTCAAAATACATTTGTGGATTTTTGTTATAAATTCATTTCTAAAGAAATGCTACAGCAACGAATTAAGTTTGGTTTAAACAAAATTTTATTCGTAAAATTTAAACTCATGATGGTTACTGCCCACGTCTTGTCAAACATTTCTTTTATCACTATGGTATACCAACCTGTCTTCAGAGAGAAAAACATTTTAAGTGGAAAAGGTCACACAAGTTTTTTTTTTCCTAGTGTTACAAATGCTGATCTAAAATATGTCTGTGGCTGCAAATGATTTGGAGATGTCTCCTCTGCAGTTTCTGTGACTGCTCAATAAAATATGGCATTACACATTGAAAAATAGATTTCTTTACAAAACAAATTGTTATTTTACATGTCATATCTACACAAACAGCATTAAATTAAGATATAATGTCAGCGGAATGTGAGGTGTGTAATACAAGCAACTAAAAAAGTATTGCATACAGGCGAGTGGACAATGTGTTGCCATCTGAAACCCCATCTTTTTTTGTCTTTCTTTTTTTTATTTTTATAACTGACCTACACATGCATTTGTCGAAGCACAGACTCTCCTTGATATTGATACACACAGACACATCCCACACGTGTACATATGCTTGTCAGAACTCCCTTTGTCATTTATCAGCGTGATGAAAGTTAGAAAACAACTTGGACTGGTCACAATAAAAGATTGTCCAACATGTTTTGAAGAAAAAAAAACACAACTGTCATTTGTCTCCATATTTCCCCCCAAAAAACAAGGTAACTTCTCTTCAGAGAAATGCTTTAATATATCCCAAAAAATCTTGAAATCTCATGATCCCCTCAACTGTACTAATGGAATAATCCTGCTCACAGGTAGTGGTCGAAGATCATCTCAAAACAACAGTCTTGATTTGCTTTGGAAATTCTAGCAAAAATATATATATTAAAAAATGATCCAACATACTACTCAGTAAGATCTGCCTGGCCCCCAGCTGGGTGCTTGAGCTTTGCCAAATGGAAGGTCAGCACCATTAGGTAATTTGCAATCGCTCACTGTCCCAGTTGAGGAATAAAACACACAGACAAATACTGTACATATTTTGGCAAGAGACAGCTTTTCAGACTGATTAGCTTTTAACAAGGCAGGAATGTGTCATATAGTGAGGAATGTCCAGTGTTCTCCTCTCTGCTGCCCGAGTAACATGAATTACTGCTGCTCTAAAGTGGCTGGAAGTGCCTGGCACAGTGAGTTTTATAGTTTATACAGAGTTTAACCACATCAGTTAAACAGACTGAAAAACAAAATGTGTCCATTTTCGCACTAGCAGGACATGTACAAACAAATATCATGTTTAAACTGTTCTGTAAATAAATAGTGCTTGTAGAAAAAAGGCTTTTATGAACACAAAGTGGCACGATTCGATTTCACTGATTCAGGAAGATTATTTTCAGTTAATGTAACAATGCAAAACATAAAATGCACAACTTTCCCTACTGGAATGCAAAATGTAACAAATCTCAGACACAATACCTCCCAAAACTCTGAATCCTCCCTGCTGTTCTCAGCTTTACTAACAAAATAATAACAGGATTTTATGACTGAAGCCTCTGCAAGGCTGCCCTCTAGTGGACAAAAGCCCTAATGAAAGATACTGGCTTAAAGGCTGAAAAGCGTGGAGTTAGTATCAGCAGTTTATATCCGTGGCTGCACAGTATTACAGGTGAACTAGTGTTGAATTAGAGTGAAGGTGTATTGGAATAAAAACTGCAGAAGCTGTGGCACCTCATTGTTCTCTGTGTCCCATTCACACCACAATTGTCTGACTTTGCTCCCAAAGACTCAGTAACGTGTCTCCCTGGTAAACAGGACACTTCTGACCCGTGGTCATGTGAAAGCATCAAGCATTTAGAGGAGGTAACATGAGCTTCATGTGGAGAAATGGCACAAGCATCAAAGAAGTTTTTACACTCAGCAAAAGGTGCTTTAGTGTATACCAATAATATCATAGGCAAAATGGTGTCTAAAAATGAATAAATGAATACAAAACAGTCCAACGGTAGAAGAGTAGGGACGCTGGTTGTTGGCTGAGGGGTGCTGGTGCTCTGTCCACACATACAAACACACACACATAGACACACACACACAGACTGGTGCGGAGCTACAGGTAGGTATCCTGATCTGTGCTGCTAAGGCTTTGTGTGGATCGCTGAAGAGGAGACTCTTTGGCAGGGGGAAGGTCTGTAGGAGGCGCTGGCTGCTGGTGAGGGGGGTCTGTGTCAGTCTGTGGCATGGCCTCTGGCGCCGTCTCTTCCCTGACTGGAGGCGGGGCGGGCGGCTGGCAGGGTGGAGGCGGCGGTGGAAGGTCCGGGTCGACGGGAAGAGGGTAAGGGTTAGGGATCTCCTCCACGGGCTTGGATTTCTTCACGCTCTTCTTCTTCTTGCTCTTCCTCTCCTCCTTGCCCTTGGTCAGCGGCGCGGGGGGCTGAGGCACCTCCAGGACGATGGTGGGGTTCTGCTGCAGGTCCTGGCGCCTGGGCGGCTCGGCCAACATGACCAGCCGCGCGCCGTGCATCCTCGGAGGCGGTTTGAAGTTCAGCTCCCCGCGGTTCTTCCTCCAGCGCTTCAGCTGGCTGTGGTGCTCTCGTTCCACGTCTCGCGCCGTCACTGGCACCTCCAGGATCTGCAACAGGAAAGAGATGCGTTAGGTATCTCACTTTCCCAGCATGAATGGGACAGAATTTGGAATAACTCTACATCTTTTACCAAATGTGCATGCTTCAGGATTATCAATTTTAAAGGGATAGGCCAACATTTTTTTTTTGTGTGTCTTGTCTCAATCCCCAGTCCATGACAAGCAGATAGACACCATCCTTCCGACTGTGCGTGCAGTAACAAGGGAGATACGGGCAGAGCTGGCGCACCGCTAATTAGCTTGGCTCAAACACTGGAAGTGCATAGGTAGTGTTAGCCTGCCTCCACCTAAAGTCATCAGAGAAACTCTTCAGCAACTCTAAATGGAAACCGGCGGGCCGATCTTCGTCTCAGAGCTGACAAAACTCTCCGGTAAGGCATCTTGAGCGGTCAAATGCTGGTAACGGGACGAGATCGGTCAAAACGGAGGGTTCAAGCAAAGACGGTTTATTTTGGTTCAAACTAGCTACATCGAGGGTAGGTTAGCTTCCTATTTCAAAGTAAAAGCACAAATTCTATCCTCATGGTTTTCTGTATGTAAAGGGCAACGGGTGTTTTATTTTGTGAAAGTAACCCGGAAGTGCGTTGGTCACAACGGCTAGCTTGAGTAGCGCTGAATTCGTCCGAACAAAATTGTAAACAGCTGGTATTTAGACAAATTAACGACACAGTGCTGATCTAAACGGCTACTTTCTCGCCTAAAAATGTTTGAAATGTCGACAAAGTGATATATTTGCAGAGTTTAGAGCTAAAATGAAATCAGCTTCTGACTGCTGATTTCGGCTTGGGTAGGAGGCAGGCTAACACTACCTATGCACTTCCAGCATTTGAGCTAAGCTAATTAGCGGTGCGCCAGCTCTGCCCGTATCTCCCTTGTTACTGCACGCACAGTCTAATAAATATAAAGGATGGTGTCTATCTGCTGGTCATGGACTCGGGAGTGAGGCAAGACACAAAGAAAAAAAAATGTTGGCGTATCCCTTTAACCTAGCTCTTCTTACTTATTGTTTTGTACTGCATCCCCCCCTCCCTTGAGTTTGTCTTGTTTAAGTAAACTGTCCTAGTATTGTAATGTTTTGTCCTGTACTGTCCTTCGTCTGTTCGTATATTGTATAACCCCTAATGAAATTTAAATATTAAAAAAGGAAGAGACGCGTCACCGGGTCACAGTTGGATCGTCAGGCAAATGTGAAGCAACAGGACCAGCCCTGGCTGGAAAATATGTTCCTTCCATGTTGGTGCATTGTGTTAATAATGTGAACTTTTGTCAGTAAATGCCAAAGGGTCTCAGGGCTGCTGTGGATGCACCGTCACTCACAGTCAAGTCAGCCCTGTGTATAAGAGGGGCGATTGTTAACACGAACAGACACTCAGACAAGACTCACACACAGAAACCAGACAGTGGCCGGCCAGCGCTCTGGACAACTTCATTCACAGACTCTGTGCTGTTCCCTCGCCTACATCTGGGAACACTTATTGTTCTCTGTCCATTCCACATCCTCAATGAGTGACACAACCCTCCACTACATCATTAAAGTATTATGCCAGCCTAATATGACCTTTTGTGCATTGCAATTATCCACGTGCAGTGCTGCAGCACATCACGGCAAACTGCTGTACTTAGTAGTTATTTGCATGCACTGCTGATTGCATGCAAATACACGCCATACACCACACTGTCTGTGCAAAGTTCGGAATGGACAGAGTATGAACCAAGATTTCACTCAAGTGTAAAAAGGACAAACTTATCTGTAAAACCAAAAACCTCAACACCAGCACTAACTGAATGATCTATGTTGTCTTGTTAAGTCAGATATAGATGATTATAGAAGTAAACACACACTTAAAGGGCTAGTTTAACATTTTGGCAAATTGGCCCATTGCCATAATCCCTATAGTCATAGAAGTAGGTTCGTTACCTTTAATTGTCGCTGCAAGCTATTTTTAGAACGGTGGAGCTGCTCAGAGCTCATGGGATTTCTTGGTTTCCCTCATCAAACTCATCAAATACACAATCCAACAACTCCAAAACGCTCTGGTGGACAAGTTGTGACCTGCACATTCACCACGCGATGAGATAATAATGGAACGTTATGAGACGGAGTTGTTGGAGTTGTAGGAAAATGCAACTGCCCCCATGGCAACGCGCATCAGCGGTTTTGGATGAATTGACCTCGAAAACAACTCTGTCTCGTAACGTTCCGTTATTATCTCATAGCGTGGTGAATGTGCAGGTCACAACTTGTCCACCAGAGCGTTTTGGAGTTGTTGGATTGTGTATTTGATGAGTTTGATGAGGGAAACCAAGAAATCCCATTAGCCTCCGTAGTGTAGCTCTGAGCAGCTCGCCACTCCGCTCCGCCGTTCTAAAAATAGCTCACAGACAATTAAAGCTAACAAACCTACTGCTATGACTATAGGGATTATGGCAAAGGGCTAATTTGCAAAATGTTGAACTATCCCTTTAAAGGAAAACATTCTGAACTTATGTATGTTAACAAGTAATTTAAGGGAAAGTCTGCAGCAGAATAATGCAATCTAAATGAATCTTTCCCAATTAATCTAACTGCTAACTACTTTTCATACAAGTTGAAGATTTGTTTCCTTTGTGGCTCCTCTTTTCTTACCTCTCGGACGAGGAAGCCCTCCTGCATGTATCGTGGCTCTATGGCCCTGAGAAGCTCCATGGTCTCATACTGGCCCTGGCAGGCCTTCAGTTTCTCCCGGGTCCCCAGCATGCACTTAAGTAGCACCAAGCCGACGCGGAAGATTATCTTTACTCCTGAGAGAGGGAGGAGGAGAGTTTCACTTTGTTAGGAGTTGTTAGGAATCTGTTGCTTGTCTACAACCAGGGGTGCACATAACTGGTACAGATGCATGCGCGTCACAAATGAGGAATGCGCAACGTCATTTGTGTCACCAAGTGACATTTTCAGATCGCCCTAATAATCAGAGCATGTGAGCAGAGCGGAGCAGGTGAAAATTTCCAATCACGCTCACAGACCTGTCCATTCCTCTGCTCCGCTCACATGCTCAGTGGATGTGGCGCTGCACAGCTGTAGTGTGTGTGTAATATGTGTTTTATATCATCGGCAAGAAAAAAAAAACATTGTCGATCGCCCTCTCAATCGCCGATACACGATCAGATTGCTGATTGGCACAAGCCTAGTGCCAAACACTATCTCCTGGTAATCACTAAAAAAAGTTATGTGCACCCCTGTCTACAACACCTGACATCAGAGCAAGTGCAATGCTAGAAGCCACTGTTTACCATCACAGAGGAACATGTCCCAGACACGCAGCACAGAGGCCCAAGGCAGGGTTCTGGAGAAGGCACACATAAACCATTCAGTCATGTAGAGGATGGGGTCAATCTTGTGTTTCTCCAGATGGCGGAAGGCTAGCGGGGAGACACGTCGCAGCAGAGCGAACAGGATCTCTCCATCTAACTGTATAGCTTCCTGAAAGAGACACAGGTAGGAAAGCATTACGAGAGGAAACAAAAGCTATTGTACTTGTGTACTGTCAGGCCTGAAACCTGATATGCATGTGGATGTTCATCCATTTCATAAAAAACACGTCCAAATGCATCATGTTGCTCCAAACGCTAACTGTTTGCCGCTAAACAAGACCACCCAGATGTTGTAACATCTTCTCTTGTAGCTCCATGTTTTAATAACAAGCTGAAACGCTTCATCAGTAAATCTTGCTTCTGAAATTAATAGCAGAAGATAGTTTACTGATGTTGCTGAGCAAATAAGTAACCCAGTGGTTAAATTATGGTCCAAGTCTAAAGATGCCTCACTGGTTTCATCAGTAACATATGACCACAGAATCCCTGTGTCTGCAAAAAAAAAAAAAAAAACCTGCACTGTAATCACAGAGTAAGCCCAGTTAGTTAATGTGGATTATAGTTGTTGTTGTAACAGCAGCGTCAGACCAAGTCACGCTCTCTCTGCGTTTGCAAAACCTGTGTGCTTGCGCGTGTTTTCAGTCTCACCAGGCCAGGACTGTAGTAGCCAGGAAGATACTTCTCACAAATTTGGACCAGCCCCCAGAAGGCATCCTGTAAAAAAACAAAACATACATGATGTCAAGAAAGCTACTGTTTATCTACAGGACATCTGATCAGCAGAGATTCTGACTTGTGATAATAAACCTGATTTAGCCATTGTTGTGGAAGTGGTTATTACATGTAGTTTTTGAAGATGACATTGGCTCTCAACAGTGACGTATTCCTAAACCAGAAGTTTTATCTGAATACACTGCTTATCACTATCAAGTAAAAACAACACGCATAAAATGTTGTTAAGTCACCATGGCTGTTGATCTATTATTCATTCTCTGGAGCGGCTCCAGATGACATCATCTGAAGGCTCTGCGCTGTTCCGCTTAAAAATAGACTTGTTCAAGGTCACTAATTAAAACTGAACAGCAAATGATAAAAGAAAGAACACAGGCTTCCTAGTTTAAAGACCAAAGTTATAACAAGCCTTCTGAACTTTTTTTTTAAACAGTGCCGCAGACGAACCAATAACTCCACAGGCAGCTGCGTATGGTGACAGCACGTTTTACACCGTAGGAGACAGTTTAAATGTTTGTGGTGGTTGGGGGTGGGGGGGTGGGGGAGTACACAGTACCTCAGCAGGCATGTGCATGAGCAACACGGCAGCAATGGGAGCCTGAGCCTGGCAGTATCCCTCCTCCGGTCTGAAGAGAGTGTAAGCCTTGAGAACACGAAACAGGTCCTGCTGCCTGTGACGAGTCAAGACAACAGACCCACAGAGCAGTCAGACAAGCTCAACGTCACCATCATCAAAGCCCTGCCAGTCACATCACGTCTCACTGCTCACCCGTGTCCACCTCGAGACACAAACATCTCGTGGAAGGGAAACTGTCGATGGAGGTCTTTCTCAATCACGTCCACCCATTTGGGGTCTCCTGGTTGGCTGTCCAGCTCCTGGTCAAACACATGCAGGAAACGTGAGATTATTGCACAGTATGATAGGGTTAGTATACGGAAGCTTATTGCATTCACTTGACTAACAATAAAAAAATCCTGTTTTTCTGAGTAATTTATTTTTTGGTTTGTTTTTTTGAATATTTCCTTCCTTCCCGAGTAGTTTCCTTTCAATATAAATCTGAATTTACTTGGAACACAGTGAAAATAAGTCTGTATTTTTGTGGAGCATATATCCATGGATGTATGTTAAGCAATGTAAAAGAAAGCGCCTTTACTCATTGTGTTATGAGTAGTACTTCTATTTTGAAGGATGTTTGTTATACGCTCTCAGATGTGACGTGTGTAGCTTGTCCCAGGAAAAGTTTGTTGATGCTTGTGTTCGAGGCTCGAACCGTCAGTCTGGAAAATAAAGCAATGGTGGAACCTGAACCAAAGTGGAGTTTGAATAAAGATCCTTAACAATGTATCTCATGGATCTAAGATGTAATAGATCGGTGATGTGGAGGCTTGACTGCAACGGTTAAACGTTACTTGCAGGTGGGAGATTCTCGCGGGATTTTGAAATCTCGTTAAGTCAGAAAAAAATTACACCGAAAGATATTACCCAAAAAAACTGAAAAAAAAAAAGTCAGAAAACAGAAATAATTACCCCGAAAAACAAACCAAAAAATAAATTACTCAAGTGAATGCAATACGCTTCCGTAAATATAACTGTTTTGAATTAACCTAAAAAAAAAGTTAACTGAGGATGAATGTTTACAAAAAAGGAATGTGTTATTAGCTAAACAGCAGGCCATTCCCCATGTAAAAGTGAAATGGCTGCAGCTCCTGTGCACCAGACCTCAGGCTTCTCAACCAGAAGTGGCCCTGCTGCTCGCCCACAGTTTCAGTAACAAATTCGAACGAAAATTCAAAAATGAAATGAACCTGAAAATTAAGCACAAAAAAAGAGCTGCCATGGGGAAGTGAAAGGAGAAGCTCTCTCACCTGAAACTTTCCTTGGTTCTGCTCTCTCTTCACCTTCCCCCCGGACAGATAGAGCCATGCACGGCCTCGGAGGGCAGGAGGGATTCCTTTCTGGGACCGCAGTCTCACCTGTGTCACACAGGAAAGGGGCGTTCAGACACAAATGACACAAGTGTGACCAAGGCTTGCCACAAGCTGACAAATGTGTTAATGCTGGCTGTTCTGTGCAACAGACCCAACACTTTTGTATCGGTTCCTCTTCTTCAATCTATGCAAAAAGTAGCTATCTGTTAAAACACTAACGCCTCACTGCCATGTTTCTGTCGTCTATGGGCCTTTCTCATAGAAGACATTATGACATTTCACAATAGATTAAAGTTACTAGCAGCTACTTGCATACCTGGGAGACTTATAGACAGGTGTGTCAAATCGTAAACTAGTTTTAAAAAAAGACTTAATGTTAACAATCTGAGGACAGGTGAATGAACCTCCTACTGTAACAAGTCAAAATGTCGGCTGTGAAACAGACAGGAGAGAAATGTTTACCAAAGATCCCGGAAAATCTATCTGGCATCTGCAATAAATCTGCATTCCTGGGGTGTTGACATTGTTATCTGAGACACTTTTATTAGAGCATGACAAAGCTGTCATGTTATGTATACTTTGCTGTTTCAGTCTAATGTCACCACAAGCTATCGGTCAAAAATGACTGCCAGCGGGCAACAACACACCTCATGTGACAGCTATTTGATCTATAAAGGGCTTTAAAGATACTCAAGCAGGGTTCGACATTAACGGTTGCCCGATTGCCTGGGGCAATTAAAAATTGCCAGCGGGCCAGTAGAACCTGTGCAGACTTGCCCGGTCGGGCATAGCCTCGTAAACCAGCCTCTCGCGGAAGTGCATTTCATTTCATTCCGAGGGAGAGTCTGGCCTCATCCCCATTCTAAGCGTTTGGACTGAAACCCTCAGAAGGCCGAGCCAATGAGCGTCGCCTGCTGTGATTGACACAGCACGTTGGCCAATCAGGGACCGACTGGTGCAACGCCCCGTAACTACACCAACTTGCTGATTGGCTGAATGGGGGGTTGTCTGTCAACGCTACTACCAAAGATATCAAACCGTCTTTGCTACTACTCCCGCCCAGCTCCCACCCACCCCAAACGCTTGCAGGGGGAATGAGGCCAGACTCTCCCGAGAAATGAAATGAAATGCATTTCCGCGAGAGGCTGGTTTACGAGGCTAGGTCGGGCAAGCACCGACTCAGATTTTATTATTTTTTATTTTCGGGCTTTTTATGCATTTATTTTGAAAGGAGAGCTGGAGAGAGACGGGGGAGGGGGGAGAGTGAGAGTGAGAGGAGGGATTGACACCGAGCAAAGGGACTGTCAGGTGGAATCGAACTGGGTCACTGCAGCGGGTGTGCTACGAGGTGAGACAGTCTGTACGTCGCTTGCGGCTCGTCATATTTAATCTGTGATTTCAGCGAGCGGCCTGACGCTGCTTCATTAACGCCGCCGCTGTTTCAGACTCGGGGCAGACGCACGCAGTAACAGTCATCTGTTACCGTTACCATACCGACGAGCTAACGTGTCCTTTTTAGGTTATAACCCTGTTGTCAATAAACACACCTGGAGACGGTGCTTCAACCGAACTATACAGCTGTTAGATGACTGGCTGTTTGCCTGTCACTGTTGTTTCAATGTCCCACATCCTTGAGTTTTACAGGGGCATCTCAATAAACTAGAGTAACATGGAAAAGTCTGGGCTATTTCCAGTAGTTTAAGTCAAATGACCCCAACCAAGTATTGAGAGCATATAGATGGACATACTTTTCAGAAGGCCAACATTTTCATCTTAAAAATGCTTTTTTAAATTGGTCTTTCCTAATATTATTATTTTTTTAGATACTGCATTAATACTGAAGCTAAATTATCCACTGTCCACTGCAGCATGTGAATGCAATGAAAAGAATAAAATCTGATTGGAGGAGCCAGCTATCTATAAAAATGTTGTCCAGGTTATTGTTTTTAGCCATTAAAGGCCCTTCAGTTCAAAATTTCAACTGTGATCGGGCATTAAACAGGTGGCTCACCTGTTCAGACGGAGGGTGTAACTGCTATTGGTCAAATAATGTGAAACAGCATTTAATTTTACATGTCTGCAATGGTTGCCATTAATAAATACTGCTTTCTGAAGAAAGAAGTGTTGTGTAGTGTTGTACCAGGGTATATACAGGAATCTTGAAGTTCATTCTAATACCTTTTTAAGACTTTTTCAAGACCTTCTTAATATTTTTCAATACTTCACTGCCACTTCAAGCTGTAACCATTTACATCAGTGACACTTTTAACTTAACAGTTAAATCAAAGGCAAAGTTTATGAAAAAAAAGCAACATTGCTCCACTCTCAAAAAACAAAAACAACAATCTTCTTTTCTTTTTTATGTACCGGTTCATCTTTTTTTTTAATAAAATGAATAAATTCACACACTTTTACAATGTTTTTTAGGACTCAAACTCTTGGACAGCTAATTCAGAAAAAATACCTTCAAAATTTAAGACTTTATAATGTCGTGAAAAGACTTTTTAATACTTTTTAAGGGTCTTAATTTTCCCAAAATTGATTTATCACCATTTAATACTTTTCAAGACCCCGTGGATACCCTGTGTATATAGTCAACAGGAAATGGATTTTAGTAAGATATAAGTTATGAGCGAAAGTATGCACCACACAGCCAGAAAAAAAAAACCTCTTAGGCAGGGCAAGTAAGAATTTAGATGGGGCAAGTAGATTTGAGAAGTACTTGCAAGTAGGGCAAGTAGAAAAAAACCTTAACATCAGACCCTGTCAAGTAAATAGTAGTTTGCTAAATGTGTTCAGCTAAAGAGACCTAAACACTAACATCATTTAAATACTATACACAGAGATGCTGATTTAGGAAAATCCCTTTTTGCATGGCATAGAACAGGAGCACAGCAGCCTTAGTAGAGCCAAACTGTACTGTGTGCAGCTTTAGTGCACAGAGATATGCATCTTGAAAAGTCTTAAGCATAACTCCTGTGATGTGGCAAAGTAGAGATGCAACCCAGATCTTTGATTCACAGCGAGGAGCCTCTGTTTACACAACAGACTGATTCAACTGAAATACAAAAAGGGTGTATCGCATAGAAGTCATCACCACTTGCGTTACCATTTCTGGTAACCTTTGTTTGCCTTCTCTGATATAAAGTTGGCACACTTCCTCAAGGTGAGTGCTGCGTAGTTTATGTAAAACAAAACAAGGGAGCACAGCAGAGGATTAGAAACCTTGACCTTCACTGAACGACCTTTGGGCCCACCTGGGTAACGAAAAACCAGTCTCTGTTCTGCTTCCTCCCAAGAGCTGACTTGCAGTTGACTTAAAGCTATAGTTAATACTCCTAACACGTTCATTATGGTTTTGTCATAGGAAGTCAGCAGAGGCCCGCCCTGAATCTGACTGAGACTATGAATTTGTCACACAGTGCATGAGGCGATTTAGGGATGTGTCGTGTCGTGTCCAGCCCTGCTGCTGCTGACTCATGGAAATGAGGTGAAGCTGCAGCTCTGTGTTGAATCGCAGGGATCGTTTCACACAGAACCAGCTTGACAAGTGAAGATGCAAACAAAGTGTGCACGAGTCTTATCCTTGTGCAATCAAATGCTTAAGCAATGCCCTTTACCTTGTCTGATCTAGTGTTAAAAAAAGACACAAAAATTCTCAGGATGACATATTTGTGGGTAAAACTTGTGGGTAAAACTTGAAACTAGATCTGCCCAATGAAAACAAGCCACCTGATGTTTTGCGTTTCAGAGTGAACACTTTGAGCTGACCTTATCAAACCTCTTGATCATCCATTTGTCCCAGTGGTTGAGCATGTCCAGCCACTTCACCTCTCTTTGCCTGAGCACCTCTGGAGGCACATCCTGAGCTCTGGAGACACAACAGAGAAAACACAGGAAAGAGACACTTTAAATATATGGCACTTTAAACCAACATCAATAAATATGACTCAACAACACCTAACCGTCCGTTCCTCATTCTGGGAATAATCACACGCCAGGTGAAAAAAGGGTGCATATTTTTCACTGAGTTCGGTCGGAAATAAAACCTCAAACCTGGGTAAACATATAAAAGTAGTTTTTCGTAGCTGGCTCTTATGTGTGCGGAGGGTGTAAAAAAAACAAAACATGATGTGTGCCATCAGATCTGTGTGTGTGGCCATTACTCATAAGAGGTTGGTAAACTGTGCAATGCCTCAAAGATAACAACGACTAGACTTCCTTTGAAAGGACTATAAAAGATACAAACTCATATGTAGCCAGTTTTAATAGTAAATCCTGTTTCACGCCAAAGTGCTGCAGGCAAGATTTGTCTGCCTTATGATGCAATTTAAATGCAGAGTGTTTACAGGCAAGAAAAAGGGAATATATTCTCCAAGAGGAAAAGAAAACGTAGGCAAGTCTATCCTACATTATGAATGAGGTCTGATGCTTTACTGAGCTTTGCAATTATCTCATCAGCACAAGCATGTAATTGTAGGGTTCAACTGCCTTCAAAGAGAGATTTTTTTTTTTAAACCTTGGCCAGCCCTCTCTTAAAAAAAAAAGAGAAGTTGTGGGCGGCATATGTTGGGGATCAGTGCAACAATATGTTATACTCCAATTTCAGCTTTCAAAAGATCTTAAAGCAATGATGAGTTACTATCACTGCCAAATACTCCAAGTTAATTCCTGGGTTTGTGAATACCTATAAAACAGTGAGCCAAGAGAGAGGCCCTCTAGTAACCGGGGCACCAGAGAGCTATGGCTCCAAGTCTGCCAAAACTTCAGAAAACAGGAAGCTCCCAAACAGCCAGTGCTTGGCACAACTTTCTCTCACTCCTACCACTATTTTAGCACTGCAATGTAGGCTTCAGGCCACCAGTGAAAAAGGGAGGAAAGAAAGAAAGAGAGGCCTTCATAGAAAAAAAATAACACTGCAACTCGCCTCAATGGCTATGAATAAATCCATTCAAACGATTCAAATGAAAACCTAACAAGAAGAACAGTTTTTTCCGGCTCCTCACACAACTAGTGTGTGTAGTATATTATTATATTCACAAGAGAAATGTTTTGCATGGCAGAGTGAAGAAGAAAGAGGCTTGTTACTGATCCAACTCGATCGTCTTTGCCATGCTGGGTGAGGCAAACAGTGTTGGCACATCACGAACACACTGTGCCACGCTGTCCACACAACAACACTGGTGCAACTTGTAAAATGTCAACACCTCTGCACCACAACAATAACAACAACAGCTGGACTCAAGTGGAATTTAAAAAAAAATCTGGCCACGTTCCAGTACACTGGTGGTGAAGTCATTGGAAATTAATCAGTGCAAGAAGTTGAGACAAACTTACGACTCCTCCGAGTACTGCTGTGCCCCGCCGATGAATCCGTATTTGTCTGTGCGTCTGTCGCTGGTGAAGCCGTTGATCTCTGAGTCGGAGCCCAGGGAGCTCTCATCGTCCATGTGTGTGCTGCTGATGGTCCGGATGCTCCGGGTGTCCACCGACTGACGGCCGTCCCTTGATCTGTCCATGTTAGCAGGAGAGCAGCTAGCGGGCTAGCCAGGGCAGCTAACGTCAGCAGCGAGCTTATTGACAGCCGTAAGTCAAAACTGCTCCTCTGCATATGTTATCGACTCAAACTGCATCGACGCCATGATTTCTCGACGTGACTTAAACTTTCCGAACACGGTTTTTTTTTTTCTCAGTAAATGTTATCTAACCCCGGGCGACAAATGTCAGGCCACATCAAATAGTTATGCGTTAGCGAGCTCCGTTAACTTGAATGCTTAATCAGATTTAACATTAGCTAACGTAAAGTTAGCTATAACTCTAAAAGTATTTTTATAATGACCCTACCTTCGACAAACTAATGTTATGTTGTAATCTCAGTTTTCATAGTGAGCCTCCGACTAACTCCGTTAGCTGGTTAGCCGGCTAGTTCATCACGCCCTCGGGTTAACGGCAGCTCGGCTCGCTGTCCTGTCATCCCCAGGAATGGTTCACTACACTGGGCTGGAGAGAGAGAGAGAGAGAGAGACTGTCTGCCGACTCGTCCTGGGCTGGTTTAGGCGTCTGAATGTCACGGCTACCCCTAGTGGCTGCCTCAGGAAGCAGCTCCTCTGTCTCATCAAAAAGAACACACACACACTCACACACAACAAACCACACTATTCTGTGCACGAGACGGAGTTCCCACTCTTTTCTTGAAATAATTTTCCAGGTCTTTTCCAGCTGCTACAGTATGGCAGACATGTTATTATTACTACCCAATACACTATACATCCTCCGTCTCATTCATTCTTTGAGAAGTGTTCTTTTCTACAGCCGTACCTTATTTTGTACATGATTGTTTCTATTCCTCTCTCACCCCCAGAAGTCTGATTTAAAGATGTGCAGTCTATGGTTCTAACTTATCTATGAAATAATATCTTACATGCTTAGAAACTATGACAAATTTATTATAGAACGTTTTTTGCTTTTTAACTACAGCTCTCTGCTGCTCCTCAATCTGTCACTCAGCAAAAGAGACAGGACAGGGATAGCTATGCACACCTCCTCTACTTCCTGAACTTAAACAAGCTCCTTTATTTCCTGTCTTACATTTGGACAAACTGATTAATCCAGGTGTGTCTGACTCTGACCTCAGTAATCAATGGTCAGACACACATGGATTAATCAGTTTGTCCAAATGTAAAACAGGAAATAAAGGAGCTTGTTTAAGTTCAGGAAGTAGTGGAGCTGTGCATAAAGCCTATACTGGAATCACTATCAACTCAAAGTCTCTAGTTTTCTCGCTAGGCACTTGTTTGGAAAAGAAATCCTCAGTGGGGTGTGAAAAAGTCAAATAGAGCTCTGGTGGGTGATGTCACGATGTGATAAATAATTTTCCAGGGCACCTAAGGACATTTGACTTTTTCTAATTTTTCCATGTGTTTTCCAGGACACGTGGGAACCCTGCAAGAATCCATCTAAATTGTCCTCCACAAAGCCAATACCATGGTTAAGTATTGAGGTCACCTAGTGACCCTAGTACACTTACTAGTTTGTGAAGACAGTGGATTGCATTAACCCATCTTGTGTTGTGTTTAAATACATTATCCAGTTTCTAATCTTATACATGAAACCACAAAAGCACACTTAAATGTTTGATTCCTTTATTTAAATGGGTGAACGTTGTAGGGCTCTACAGTTACCAAATGCTGTATATCATCATGAACAAATCAAGGGTTGGCGTATAATTCTTTTAGCATTCTGAGTAACACGGTTAACATTTAAGAACATGCACTTAATACACAATTGCATGAAAAAGTACAATATAATATGATGATCAATTAACTAAAATGACATGACAGTACTGAGCGACAAAACAACCCCAAGACAATCTTTTTCTTCTTGCTGCATGGCTCACTTCTTTCTTCCACCTCTTTCCTTCAGTGCCAAGTGAATGATTGAACCATTGTTCATGTTGTAATAAGCCAGTGAGTTGGAATCCTTGATGAAAATGCCCTGAGAAGTAACAAAAACACAACAAAATGAACATCATCTGTCATTTAGATTTATGTAGATGAGACATCACAAGTCCATACAAGCCGAAAAGAAAAGGTTACCTCATACTGTAGCTTCTGTTTTCCCGCTGGCATGCCTGTTGCTTCATGGATTTTGACTTTAATAACAGACACCTGTGGAGACATCGGATTTGCACGCCCATGAGAGTACAGTATGTGCACACAATCACTTTAAAGAGAGAAACGTTAGGCCAGCATCTGCATACCTGGTCTGTGAGTGGGACGGTGAAATTCAGCACTTGGCCGTTCAGCTTCCATTCAGTCTTGTCCTGCATGTTGGGAACCTGCACTTTAACTGCCACGGGACCCTAGAGAGGAAAATAAATCTGATTAAAAAAGAGCATATTGCAGCAAGACAGTTGATGTTACAGTCCCAATGAGCATTTTGACCATATCTAGTACTGCTAAAGGCCCATACTGATAGAGGTTACCTTATCAATGGAAAATAAGGACATTGCATTAGTTAGCCATCTCACACACAAAGGCCCAGGTCATTCATGTGCTCACATACACATCTCATAAAAACTAATCCAAAACCATCCATAACATCTATTTTGTTGTTGTATTCCTTTGTCTTTATATTTAAGGAACCTGTAAAAATATTTGGCTGAGAATGAAAGTATGAATCCTTTATTTTGAAACGTGCAGATCATAAATTGCACCACTAACCTTTAGAGAGAGAGAGAAAAAAAAACACTGACATATTACATTGCTCTTACAAACCTTATTTCTACGAAGGAACTCCTCCTCTGGAATGAGGCTGTCCTCTGACTTCATCTTCTTGCTGACTGGCTCGTCCTCATGAGGTGGGGGTGGGTGGGAAGGTGGTGCAGGAGCAGAGCTTGGCGGCTGTGGTACTGGAGGAGCTGGGACAAATGCTGGGAGAAGAAGATATGAATTTAAAAATCATAATTGATTTGCCGGATTTATTTCCTAGGGAATGCATATTTATATTTAAATGTCAGTGAGTGATGTATGGAAACCTTTCCCTTACCAGCTGGAACAACCATGGGCGGTGGTCTCGGGGCCATGATGTGGGGTGCTGATTGTGGCATGGGGACCACATTGATGCGGGGAGCAGAAATCATAGGAGGCATTGGTGCTATGACTTGTCCTGGGGCAAGGCGCACCACCGGAGCCACGGGCGGTCTTGGAATCACAGGTACAGCAGACAACAGGGTGGTACGGACTGGAGGGGCCATCTGTTGACCAGCACATTAGTGGATTATGTGATGCATACGTACAAAGAGGATGTATTCAGGATGAACTATCATTCTAAAAAGACAGTTACTCACAGAAGAGGGTGGACGAGGCACGGAAGTGATAGGAGGACTGGGTTTAGGCATACTAGGTGCAGAGGAGGGCATGGGAGGCTGGTGATGGATTTCACTTGGCTTGCTTGGGCCGATTTTCTCCTTGGTATCATCCTCTCCCACCAGCCCTTTGGCCTTGTGGATTGCTTCGATCTGCTCTTGCAGCGTGATGTTGGCCTGTGCTGCCTGCTGCGTACGAGCCATGCTTCCAGAGTGGCCATCCCATGTAACCTGGGATGGGAGGACGAACGCAAACGTTACGGCCAAAACACAAACTTAAAGAAACAAGCTGATTGTAAACACTGCTGCGATGACTCGACTTCATTCATCTCAAAGATTCTGATGATGACTGTTCTCACCTTCTCCTCTGGCTTCTGGATTTCTTCTTCACCAATCTTCTTACCGATGGCCGTCTCTTCCACACCGAAGATATCGGTACGCCTCTCGGCCAGCTGTTTCAAGCTGCTCTCGATATCCAATCCCGGAGCATAGACTTCATCCTCCGTCTGCCTCTCTTTGATTATGCGGTCTCTTTGCTCCAGCCAGCGTGGATCCAGCAGACCAATACGCATGTGCTCTTGCATCTTGCTGGCTGGGATCTTTTCACCAGTAATTGGTGAGATGAGGTACTCGTCAGTAGGTGCAAGTTGTGGCTGAGGCTTGGAAGCTGGGAGGCAAAGACAGCATTGGATCAGCACATGTTGTACATGTTACTAACGTCTTACTCGGTGTGTCGCCTTATCTAAAGAAGCATGAGTTACCTTTGGGGTCGTAGTCTTTGCGAATAATAACTTGGTCTGGAGTTGGGGGCAGTGGGGGTGGCATCGGGTTGTCTGGTGGCAGTGGAGCCTTCATATGGTCATCATCGTCATCAGATCCCTGGTGAATTCAGGAGGAAAAGAACAGTGTTTAACATAAATTCATTATTTATTTATTTTTTATCAACCTACAATCAGGGTTCCTACACATTTGGAATTTCAAAATTCCATACTTTTTCCCAGACCCTAATTTCCAGACTTCTCTGTAAAAACATTCAAATAATTTGTGACTTTTGAGTATTTAGATGTGTATCATGTAAATAAATTATGCAATTAATCATTTGTTTTCATTATTCTGAATTTGTATTCCATTATGTCACCAAATAATTCCAGGAGATTGTAGCTAGGTACAATAGCGCATACAAAATAATTAACCCAAATGAATTCAGATAAGACCAAACCCAGATAAGTATTAAGATAAATAGTTTCCATTTTCCATACTTTTCCAGACCTGGACATGTATAAAATCAAATTCCATACTTTTCCATACTTGCGTACTAGGAACCCTGTACAATCAATCGGTGCATAACTGTGGTCATGAATTCTCTCATCATTTCTTACCTCATCCATATCTTGCACTTGTGTGTCTTGATCAGGTTGTGAGGGATGGCCATCGTTCCGATCCTCCCGTTCATCGTCTTCATCCTCACTCTCCACCTCCATCTCCACCTCCTCGCTCTCTCCATACTTCTCGTAGCGCTCCTGGATCAGGATGCGA
Source organism: Trachurus japonicus (assembly GCF_045865225.1). NCBI lineage: Eukaryota > Metazoa > Chordata > Actinopteri > Carangiformes > Carangidae > Trachurus > Trachurus japonicus. The sequence goes on along the minus strand of NC_140915.1, from coordinate 34,164,558 downwards.
GCACCAAGCTCCTCTGGTGTGGTGGGTGGTGGGAAGTGACCTGGGGGGGGGGGGGCAGAGACACCAATAGAAACACATTAATGGCATTGACATTTAGGGAGTTCTGTGTGTTTTAAGTTGAGAATTACTGTGGTTACATTACCTTGTTCGTTGGGCTGGAAATCAACAGTCTCAACCACTACAAAATCATGCCAGTCGATTTGGGCATACGCCACCCGTTCCTTCTCTCGTTCCTCCTCCTCCTTCTTCCTCTCACGCTCCTGGAACTTCGCCCACTCGACACGGTATCTAACCTGATGGTGGAGCAGCGGGACAGCTGATCAACATCGGCAACATGCTATTAAATAATTACTGAGAACATACAGAAACATTAGAGAAGCAGACAGATTACCTGGTCCATAACCTCTCTTGGATTCTCAGCCTCTTTCTTCAGCTTGGTGAGTAGGCCTTTGGGAGGGATCAGAATCTAAAGGTGAAGATGGACACAGTTTAGCGTCGCCACACAAACAAAAGGGTAATGATAATGTCAAAGGCACAATTTGTCAGGTCACCTTAGTGTATTGCTCAACCAGTTTGGTGAAGTAGTTGAAAAGGCTGTGCTGTGGTCGCAGAAAGTCAAACTGGTAGTTCCTCTGTTCTTTCTGCATGAGCTGAGTGAGAAATTGCCGGCCATTGCGAGCAACGAACTGGGCAGTGAGCTTGACCACATCCAGGTCAAATGCTGAGATAGAAGGGGGATCTGCAATGAACTCAAACTCAGGAGGTGGCTCTTTGGGCACCACTGTCTCCTGAATCACCTGCACCTATGGAAAACCATGACAGATTAGTCGTTATAATCAAATACTGTAGTAACAGTTGTAATCAAAAAAAAAAAAACGAGAAGAGAAGCAGCTGATTGATATGAAATACTATGTCTTACCTTTTGGGGAAGCTGCTGGGCCTGCTGCATTGCCTGCTGCATAACCTTGGGCACAGCTGCAGATGGTTCCTGTGCTTTGCCCTCCTTAAATTCATTGACTTTGTGACGGTAGTAGGCATGGTAGGGGTCATTGGGGTTGAGGAAGTTAAATTTGGGATTGTTGATCTCATTTTGACGGATTCTTGCTTCAAACTCAGGTCCATTCCTGTGAAATGACAAGAATTTAGATGTATAATTGGCATAAAATCCATCTGAGATTAAGACATTAGGCTATATGTAACAGTGGGATTACATGATTGGAGAAATGTGCAGTAACCAACCTGGCCACAAAGCTGGCTGTCTTGTCAACGATGTTTCGGACCTCAGGAGGTGGATATATGATGCCGACAATGGGCTTAGTGGCTGGGGTTTCCTCCACTGGTCCTTCATTCTGTTGACAAAATTCCCAGTTTACATCACAAGATTCACACTTCATCATAAAGTTGACTACATTAGCACTGCGTGTAGAGCACTGGTATGACCTTGTTATAAAACATCAGATTACTACATATTAGCTTTAGCTCCCTCAACAAGTCAGCTCACCACAATGACTGCTATTCATGCCTGTTTTTCATGTACTGTGCCGTTATGCCCCTACACAACAGAGGTGAAAATGACTATGAAGCAGCATCATTGGAGAACTCATTGGTGACCTAGATAAAGAAATGAACGGGAAACTACGGTCTATCTGTGGTACAAGGAAACGATTGCATTTAAATTTCATCAATGGTAACCATTGGAAAGAAATATTATTACCCAGTTTTCAAGAGTGTACACTTTTAATCATTTTCACAAGCAAACCAAAAGCGCTGCTGCTCCGCTGCGTAAAGTTAACCACGGTCCAAAAGGCTAATGGCTCCCTAGTGTTTGGTTAACGTATGTGAGTAGCCTATGCTAATGACAAACTTTATACCGTGGGGTGGTCAGTCCACATAGACATTACGTAATCTATAACCCACATTCAAATAAACTATTCAAACACAAGGTGTAAGTAGTCAGTTGTTGATATCGCCGTAGTTAGCTACAATGCTAACATTAGCTAAGTTGAGCGGCGTCGTTACCTTATTGTTGGGCTCCGGTTGAACTATCTGAACAGGCCCAGGCGGCATGGCTGCGGTTTTCTGTAACGCAGGAAGTTACCTGCAAACGCCAAACAACAAGATAGTGTGTATTGAAGTTACTATTGTAACACTGTAGGATTTTCAAAACGCGGTCTCTGATAAACTTTTAATCCTAAATTCGCTGTGGTCGGGCACTCACTGCGTCGCGCTGTCGTTGACCCCAATGGAGGTGTATTACTTCCGGAAACAAGCCCGCAATGCATCATGGAACTTGTAGTTCTTTTGCGGAGGTTGCCAAGGAGACTCGACGTCAACAAGCTGCACCCAGTCTCCCTCATTGCTGTGTGGTGGTAGACCGTATGTGGCAGACATGAGTGAGCTGCTGGGTCGTCAGGACTGTATCGAAAGCCTCCGGAGAGACCTGGTCGACCTTCAAGGTGCGATAGTGGACGTGTTCTCCAGAACCGGACCGGTCCGCTTCCCTTCCTGGAAGTTCCCTGATAAACCCTCCTGCAATCTGGACATGGTGGCTCTGCTGGGGCAGTATGACTTTGTGGATGGGGAGGATGCATTCAACCAACACTCTCACATTGTTTTACTGGAGCTCATGATTGACAGGTAAAATGCAGTGCTGTTGATGATGATTAGAACTTTACTTTATTTGTTTATTTGGATCATGGGACAGTGCACATTAATGGACATAAAACATGTAAATGTGATAATTTCCATCTGGAGTCCCATAAACATAAAAACAGTTCAATGGCAATAGGCTATACATGTAGACAACAAAAGGACAACAAGACGACTATGACAATGTAAAACATATTGACAAACACGTTCCATGGGGGGACCATAAGAGTTTATGGGGAATAAAGCACATAAGTACTGGGTTAAAGTGCAGGAATGCATAGGTACCAGGTTGTATTGCACGATGCCCATACCATAATGTAAGTGCTAGATAGTATTTGCACAAGGCCCTACAGTGGCAGTGCACATCAGTTTAAAGTACCAGGTTGTTTTGCATGATGCCCATTACACGCAGTTGCACAAGCAGAAGTGTGTAGATATTGCACGAAATGTAATACATAATTGTAATTATGTAAGTACTACTAGAACCAAAATTATGTACACAAAAAACATTGTGTACAATTAACTGAAAAATATAAACTCAAATGGTGCCCCGGCAGTTGTTATACAGGTTACAGGTGGTCACATGTCTGGTTTGCTTGTAACCATGCTTTTAGTTTCCCCTTGAACATGGTAAAAGTGCTGCTCTCCCTAATTGTGACTGGGAGGTTATTCCAGATTTGCCCACCTTTTATAGATAAAACATTATGGCTAAAAGTGGTTCTTCTGTGTGTGATCTCAAGGTCAGGATCTCAAGGTGATGATGATGATGATGATGATGATGATGATGATGATGATGATGATGATGATGATTCATTCTTTCTCCTTCTCTCCTTAACCAAGATTGCTGCTTCTTCTACAAAGCTTCAACGCTCATATTGAGCAACTGCAGAGCTGCCAGAAGAGAGAGCAGCCTCAGCAGAAAGGATGTCTGTCAGTTGGTCTTGTTGTCAGAAACTACTGGAGTAATTTTGTACAGTTTGCCAACTTCAAGGTAGTCCTAGAGCTTAATTTAAGTTAAGATAAAAATAAATTCAAGGAATGCCAGAATGTCAACAGAGAACGGATTGATCTTAATGTTTTTCACCACTTTCTCCTGTTTTTAGGGGACGTTCAAAGACATTAGGAAAGTCACAAACCCAAAGACATCGGACCACGATGAGACAGAGACAGTTTCATCTGTTTACCACCAAATGAGCTCAAGGAGTGACAGCTACCTGTCTACCTGGTCTTCAACAAGCTCCTTTACAGTTTCGCCACAGAATCACACATCCACCGGTCCCACCCACAACACCCACAACACCCTGTGGCATCCTGAAGCCGACAGCCAGACCGTAGGCTGTCAGACAATCCAATCGTCCCTCGTTCCCTGTGACGCCTGTCATCGAGTGCAGTCTGCTTTGAGAAAGACGGGAGATGCTTTGGTGGAGCTGTTTCATAGCGAGGGGCTGCCCTCCTCTCTGCAGCCACTCTCAGCTGCCGTGGAGGACACTCTGGAGCTGGGACAAATGACAGCGGGGGACGTCGCTCAGTGGGCCAACGAGCAGCTCAGGGACATGCGCCGGCTGGCTAAACATTTACAGGATGTACGCGGTACAGTACGTCCGCTTAAAGACAGACTGGCGGCGGCAGAGACGGAGAGGGACAGATTCAGGTCTCAGCTGGAAAAAGCACGAAAAGACTTCAAGAAAGAAATGGAAAAACACCAGGCTACCATTATCCAGCTGGAGTTTTCACTGCACAGGGCACAGAGGTCCATGAAAGAAACAGAGCAGAGGCTACTGGAGGAGCAACATCAACTCAAGAGAGGTGCAGTAAACTCACTGATGAATATGATGGGATGGGAACTCACTGAGATCACAGTTACTGAAATCGGTGCCTTTTGCGTCCCCAAGAAGTAATCAGTCATAAAAATGATGATAACAACAAATTAATATGTAATTTAAAAATATAAACATTACCATGACTTCTCTCCTTACTATAACATCAAATTAAAGTCAATTAGATATCATTTCAAATAATTAAAATGACTTTATGCTGATGAGGGTGAGGTTTTTGGCCTGTCCCTCACTGTTGTTGTACGTCAACAGGACTTTTAATTTGTAAAATGTTGGGAAAATGTTAAAATGTTTACATTTACACATTGTTTTAAGTATGATCTTATTGTAAAACAGTGTTTTTGGTAATAATATATATTAATTATTATAAATATTTACCAATTTATCGGTGTCCCCTGATTTTATGTCAACCCTGTTACCCTAACCAAAAAACCCTATCAAATTAATGGTATATTCCAGATTTGACATGATTGACAGGAGGTTGCATCATCTCTGACCCAGGATGCTAACAGCTCAGTATCTCTATCTTTGTTTTTTCTGAAACAGAGTCTTTGTCTTTGGAGGAGAGTAATTCCAGACTAAAGGAGAAAGTAGAAGTGCAGCAAGCTACATTACAAACACTTGGTAAGATTTAATCCACCATCATGCTACAAATGCTTTACAGAATTGTATGTAATAAATTACACACAGAAATAACCTGGTATGCTGTATGATGGATCGTTATATTTTGTGGTAGAATGTGAAAAGCAGTCGCTGCAGGAAAAAGTGGAGGCCTTGCAGTTAGAGGAAGAGGCCTGCTGTAAACTGCAACAAAGGATCCAGCAACTAGAGAGAGAAACCTCTGAAACTCAAGTCCTCCTGGATAAGGAGAAGGCCAAGTACCACAGCGCTTGTCGTCAGCAGGAGGTCAGTGTCCCGGAAAACACTGGATCTTTTTTTTTTTCATCCAGAGAAATTTTAGCCTTTTTCTTTTCTTTTTTTTCATTTGTTGTGCATTCAGTCAATGCAGGAGAAGCAGAAGTCTTTGCTGGAGAGAGTGAATGCTCTCGACGAAGAGTGCGAAGAGCTACAGATGCAGTTAGGAGAGAGAGAGGAGAGACAGATCGAGCTTCACAATAAGCTGCAACAGATGTCAGAAGAGAAGGAGCAACTGCAGGCTCAGCATGCTCAACAGCAGGTATAATACTGGAGCCTTTACCCATAATCATACACATAATAAACGCTTTAAAGGTACATTGTGTAGGAATTACTCCCATCTAGCGTTGTGGTTGTATATCGCAAGCAACTCAATCATATTTTGCATGCTGCATTCACGTGAAATTGGGCAGACGGCAGGCGGACGACAGCCGCATAAACAAGCCTCTATGTAAACAAGTGGTCCGTCAGCACGAGGCAAAACAATACACGTGACAATATGTTGTCATGGTGATGTCGTATTGTTTACCTGACCCACGTTTTACCGGCTTTCTCTGGACTTCTGTGACTAAAATGACATCTTGGTTGTTACTGACGGCCGTCTGCCCGACTGCAGGTGAATGCAGCATCAGTGTAACGCTCCATTCCTCCTCACTGCGTTACCACGGTGACTTTTCACAGACGCCACCTCGACCTGAGCCGACAGCTCCGGTGTCTCCGCTAAGTTTCCGTGGTTTCCTACCGTCACGCTGCCACTGAACGTAAAAACATGGCGACACCACATGGCAGCCAGCACCGAGCTTACCCGCTCCATGTAGATATGAATGATATGAACGGCTAATTCAGAGCTGAAAGGAACACTTCAGTTTGTTGATGGGGGGATTACTGGTTAATGAAAAACAGACTTTTGAACCAAATAATCGATTTTCGTGAATAGATAACAGGAGAAGTTACACAATGTCCCTTTATGCTCATGATTATATGTCTTTTTTTCCCCCCACAACAGGACATGCGTTTAGAGCTTCAAAAGGAGAAGGAGACTCTAGAAACAAACACAGGCCATCTCAAGAACAGTGTGGCTGAGCTGAAGGAATACGTGCAGGCTCTAAAGGAAAGGGAGAGGCTGTTGGTGGCGTTCCCAGAGCTCAGCCCCTTGGCTCGGGCCCAGCCACAGAGTAGGCATAGTCACTCAATATTTGTCTATGTATATAGGAAAAGTCGAGTGTGACTCTTGTATTCAGCTATTTATTAGCCACCTGCCTGCTTCCTAGAGTAACTTTGAATGCCAACATATTGTTCTTTGCATCTTTACAAGGTACAGGAAATGTGCTTTTGGATATGGAGCAACAACTGCAGGCAAATAGCATTCGTATAAAAGTTCTGGAGCAGGAAAATGCCACTCTACACACCAGCCTTGAGAAACTGAAAGACAGAGCACGACATAATGCTGCAAGGGTAGGCTGGATTTGGATTTTTTTATGTTACACAATATGAACTAATATACTACAAATATTGGTTTTGTGGATGTGGGATTATGAGTGTATTAAACTAAACTTTATATCATCAGGAAGCCTGGGCCCTGCAGACCACACCAGTGGAAACACAACAAAATCACTTGACAATGATGCAAAACAGCCCTCTGTAAGAACTCTCTCCTCTTTTAGTTCAAATGCTGCAATCTGCCACAAGCAGCACTAAGCACCCATTTTATAAATGATTAATCATCATAATACTGTGTTTCCATCGTTGCTTTCTTGTGCTGGCTTCTTTGTTCCTCAGGCAGAGCAGCAGTGCAGCACGGCTGGGGTACAGTAACAGAGAGAAGGACGCAAGAGCAGGGGAAAGTGGTCGGGAGTCAGCCGAGTCAGAGGATCGTGTGTCCGCTGCCGCTGCCTCCCCCTTGTCCCTACAAATTCACCTTCAAACGCTCCACCTCAACACTCCACGCTCCGCTGCTGCTAAAAGCTACTCAGAAACACGCAGTGCGTTTCTCCTTTCGCACCCCAGAGGCCTGAATAAGAGGAGAAAATGAAACCCTGAGGGCATTTATGCCTGGACAGTTTTGCAGTCTTAGAGAACACAGCTTTGTGTAAGGAATTTTGGTAAATAAAAAACGATTATTTTCTACATACCATGGTGTCTTATTGTCGATTTATAACATGCTACTTTTACATTCTCATTGTGTACACATTACACATTTCTGCAATACTGTTCTGTTATATGGTCTGCAGCTAAGAAAGAAATACAGAAATTGCAACTGGTTCAAAACAGAGCTGCTAGACTGGCACTTCACTGCTCAGCTGATATGCACTCCCGACTTTCCTGGTTAGTTGAAGTTAAACTCAGCTACGACATCCTGATCTTCTTTTAGAAACATCATATTTAATCAGACACCTGAATATTTTTTTAACCAGTTATTGAAGACTAGAGACATACATAACCATTACACCAGAAATGCCAGCTCTGGTTACCTGACTTCCAACTCCCAGAATTAATCTACTCAAACACTCTGTTATATGTTGTTCAATAATGTCCGGGTTCTCTTCACCTCCTCATATATCTCACTCACAAAACAAATGAACTTTTAAAAAACAACCCAAGGCTCACCTAATGCAGCTGACCATATGACTGGGAATTCATTATTGGTATTGAAATTAGGTTTATTATGATAGTAGTGACAGAAAATATATTACAAATGTAGGGTATTAATATATAATATATATTAATCATGATGTTTTTGATATATTGTGGTAGTATGCATGCATAAATTGATGTGTGTGCGTGTGTGTCTACATATGTATTGTTGTTTTTATTATAAGTGAAGTGTAGTTATGATTGGAATGTATGATTGATGTCTGGGTATATGATTGATATAAGAAGATTAGTGGTCGCCAAGGCGGCAGCTAATGGGGATCCACCTAATAAACATTAAACAATTGTATGTACATACTCTTTATCTCAAATATATGTACACAAAACAAATACAGTACACTTATTTCAGTCCTTGCTCTATTATGTTTCATGGAAATTCTATATCAGGTTTCTGGAAAGATGATATCCTTCTCAAACAAACATGTGTGAATCTGAATGGGAGATCTTCATAGCAGATGACTAACATGCTGCGGAGTAAAGGGGTGGTGTGTGTACGGTCTTGAATGTCACACAAACAATGACACGGAGACAGATGTGCAGTCTGACTAGGTCGGGCAGTGCGAGTTTCCATGGGAACACAAGTGCATCCAGGATTCACAGCAGCATTCATGCTCCGCTGAATCACATCACATCAGTCCTTTTTATTTTGTGTCTTATATAATATAATTTGTCACCAGGACCACACACTGTGTACATGGGTGTGAGTTGTTTCCTTTCATGCACCACACATGAGGAGGGTTTTTGTTTGGCACTGGTTATCTGAGATGCCCTGAGCTCAGTTGTGTAATCTGAGTCTAGTCCAGGAGACTTGTGCTTCTGTCAGAGATGTTAGAGTCAGACGCTTGTATTACTGTACTGCAAACACCTGATTAGTCGCACTAATCACCTTAGTATCAACACTCGGATCTCTCAGCAGCACCACCTGAATGAGCACATGCTCGATTATTTGATTTACTTAACAGACAGCTCATGACCTAAGGGTTAATCTCTAAATTGGGTTAACGATACAGCTGTGTCATCAAGCATGTAATCAGCTCTCTCAGCCAGTGCCTAAGATGTCAATGAGATATGCATTGACTTCATGTGTTATATTATTTGTTCCTTTTCATTATCTGTGTACGTTTCTGCTTTTTTTTTTTTAATGTTTGGTTATGTATAAGTGACCCAAAGTGAATTGAAATAGAAATTGCTTTCATGATTTATGCTTCACTAAATATGAGAGGATTGATTCTCTGAGATGAAAATGAATTGAGGCTACTCCACAATTTAGATTTTTGTAAATGCTGCTTCAAAACATTTATTTTTCATTTAATTACACAGTCATTGCATTTTATACAGACATACACAACAACAGAAAGATCTGAGACCTTAATGTGCAAGTAGAGTACGATGCTATTCAGAAGTAAGAAAAGAAGTGGATTGTTTCTAACTGTGCTTCCCGGCACAAAAAAGACAGAGAAGGAGGTGAGAGAACTTTCAGCCTAAAAAAAGCACCACAGTATTAATATCTGTTGCTGGCCTTGACATCAAAAGCATGTGACACAAAATTACCAGACAATAGTTTTCAAATGGTGTGCAAAGTTGTACAAAATTCTCCTGAACCCGACTCCTTTTTGTAACTATGCCAAAATGCCTCAGACTGTACATTCTCCTCCGTGTTTGTGTTTTGGTTTAATAATTAGAAAGCATGAAGTCCCGTATAAGAGTTTTTTTTGTTTTTTTTTAAATCTAACATACACATAAATTAAACAATTTAAACCATTCAGACTACTTTAGCTTTGGAAGTCAGTCTGCATTGATAATAACATGTTTAAGGCCATTGGTTTCTTATGTAATACATGCAAAAACAAACTGGAAAAAAAAAAAACAGAAATGAAAAAAAAAAGTGTTTTTGACTGAAAAAAAAAAGTTCCATGTTGGTTCATTAGCATTGTGGACTGTGTGGGAATGTTATCTCTATAATATGAGTGTTCTCACATGTGTGCCTTTATCTGATCTAGGTCAAGCTGCCGACCGGCGACAGGGACTGCTCCAAATCTGCTGGGATTACAGAGGCCCATCAACGTCTGCCTGCCTGTCCATATTTCACCCTGTGTGTGAAGAGTCCAAATGTGCTTGATTTATATACCCAATAATCTAATGATCTATCAGGTTATCTCAGGATATCAGTCATATGACAATAATTTACACACATTATATATATAAAAAAACTTAATAATCTATGTGCTTTGACTTCTCATAATCTCATGACATCAGAGAGAGAGGGGTGGGCGGAATTTTGCTGTTTAAAGGTGCGTGAGAAAAACCTGCAAAAGTGTAAGATCAGTGACACAAAAGAGAACAGGGTCATGGGATAAGATTTCGATGAGGTGAAAAGCTTACCACAAATTACTAATGGAAACCTACTGAGGTATGTAAAACATAGTGCTTATTCATATACACAAACACAAAAACACAGACACACCAAAAATAAAGCTAATGATATCTAAGAGCTAAAAAAAAAAAAAAAAAAAAATTTAAAATAAATACAGATATAAACATATTAGATTCAGTTTGTCAGTAGAAACTATAGGTAGGGCAGTTTAGGTGAAGTGGATCCACAATAATAGATAGAACCTGTAGTTTCTTCTGAGGTGGAAAAGAAGTAAAAAGGTGAAAATGTAAACTCACAAAAGTCTGTGCATTCCTCTGATAACTAAAAAAAACATGCAACAAATAGATGCTTGCCATACAGAGATGATATTGTCAAAAATGCAGCGGGGTGTCTTCTACCTTGTTAACAACAGAATCATATTTTTGGTGATTTTCCAGCTCTAGATTTGTGTTTAAATGATTTTTAAAAATCATTTGCTGAATATACAAATTAAAAGTGGAATTTGTCACAAAAAAAGCACCATATATATAATCTACAAGCATGTGGATTCTGACAAACTGGCAAAGGTTGCAAGAAAAGAGCTGGTCTTAAAAGATATTTAACACAATGCAAGAAGTTTACAGGACAGTAATAAAGCTCTCTACTGTACATTCGAGTATTACAAGATATACAAATAAGCTTCACAACGAGACAGAGAGCGTGCATCCCATCCTGTGGTGTGCTTACATTTGCAGAGCAACGAGTACAGACTGTGGCAGGCCAGTCACACACTAAAGGGAGTGAGATACAGAGAGTATAGTAATAATACGGCGCATGAGTGGGAGACGACAGATAAAACCAGCCGGCTGTAACGGTGACCGCGACTGGTCACACATCATCTCTTCCCTGCGTACTCCTCAGCTGTGGAGGGAGTGGAGGCGTTAATGTGGGGCGCCGTGGAGTCCACTTGGCCGTCGGGCTGGACGGACTGCACTGTTTCTACCAGGCTGCCGCTGGGTAGCACCACATACCGGGCCGCCATGTCTTTGGGATGCAGCTCTCGCATGCCCTCCTTGCTGTGCCAGATCCCATATCCAAAATACACAAGGAGACCTGGGAAGACGGGAAGTCATAGCACACATGAACCACAGTGACTCAGAAGCAGTGGCGTGCACAGACTTTTTGAAGGGCAGGGGCGAAAAGGAAAAAAAAAAGGCACATATAGCGCGTCATCGCCACTGAAGAGGGCACTTTAGCACGCATTTTGGATAGAATGCACTTCAGCTTGCGTTTTGGCTACCAAGAGGGCACTTTAGCATGTGTTTTGGCTCCAGAGCGCACTTTAACATGCGTTTTGGCTACCAAGAGGGCACTTTAGCATGCGTTTTGGCTACCAAGAGGGCACTTTAACGTGCGTTTTGGCTACCAAGAGGGCACTTTGGCATGCGTTTTGGCTCCTAGAGGGCACTTTAGTACACGTTTTGGCTTCCAAGAGGGCACTTTAATGCGCATTTTGGCTCCCAGGGGGCACTTAAACAATTGGGCCCCCCCCTTGCCCCCCCCCCCCCCGTGCACTGCTCAGAAGTAAGATTATAGGGCTAATGTTTTATTCTCTATGATATAATAAAAATTCTCAGATAACTGAACAATAAAACCATACTACTCTGGTGTAATATTCATTAGCTTTTACTCTGAGTCCAATGAAGCACTCCCATGCTTTTTTTTCTGCAGGGGCCATTACGGAGGATAAGTGGACGAGAGCGCCCAGCCTGTCAAGTGTAATATTCCACGATTGTGCATCTTGTTAACTTGCTGCAGCCTGACAGTGGGGTTTAAATGGTTTACTGGTTCAGAGAAGCCTTAAGCTAATGCAGCTAATCACACCTCCCCTGTGATCCCCCTTTTCTGACAGGGCTTTAACGCTGTTTGACCACCATCCTCAGAGGGTTGCTGACAAATGGGAAAAGTTCTCCTTCCCTCAGAGCACTTGAAGTGTTTTTTTTTCATCTGCTGATGTAACACTGACGTACACTGACGTTCACTAGCAACAGAGGCAGGTGTTTTATTGCTGTGTAACTGAGATAACATTCATTTTACGTCGTGTGCAGATCCATCAGTCTTTAGGTGACCAAAGTTACACTTACAATACACAGGCCTATGTTTGTGTAAAGAAGAGGTTCTACCTGAAGAGCTTTTTCTTTGAGCTCTAAGGGTGTCTGGTTGTGAAGGTTTTTGTACTGTGTTTTGCTGCCTAAATCCAGAGCCTTCTTACCTATTGCAATCCACACAGTGAATCGAATCCAGGTTAGGGGGCTGAGCTTCATCATAAGGAATACATTAATGAGGATACTGGCACCCGGAGTCAGTGGAACCAGAGGTACCTACACAACAACAAAACTCGTCATACTTCAATCATTCAACTGTATTAACATGAAATCGAAATGAGATTAATTGTTTATCTGAGTGTAATTAAAGTTTATGTAGCTGCCAGGACATTAGGCCATTAGAGCATGTAATAATAGTTCAATCACTAGCCTATATTACACTAAAATTCAGAAAGGGGCTTACCTGGAATGTTTTGCTGTCAGTCTGTGGCTCGTGGATACATATGAGCGCCAGGCTAAGGACGTAAGCCAGGGAAAAGATCACCAGCAGCATGGTGAAGCTCCAGAGTGGCAGCTGCAGCTGTTTGGTACCGAATTCCAGCACAGCACAGAGGGATGCCGAGCTCACTATCAGAGTCAGCACGCAGAAGGCCACCACCTCGCCCGGCTCGCAGTCCCCCAGCACTTTGCCCAGGTACGGTTCCCAAAAAGCCTTCAACTGCCCAACCCCACGCCGCTCTGTTGTCTTCTGCCTCTCCACCAACTGCAGCTTGTCCGAGAAGGACTCATACTGCTTCAGCTCCCCGCTGTCCTCAGTGATGGTCTGAGACTCTGAGGGGGCAGGGGAAGGTTCAGCGTTGGGGTTGGGAGACGTGGAAGCGGTTCCCTTGGAGTTGGTTTTCTCAGGCTGGAAGCGCAACACAATAACGCTCGCTGCCACGAAGGTGTAGGCCAGGAGTGTGCCGATGGACAAGAACTGAACTAAGGCCTCCAGGTCAAAGACCAGAGCCATGGTGGACATGAGGATGCCAAACACCAATATAGCATTGACGGGGACTTTGGTGACAGGATTGACACGTGCAAAAAAGGAGAAGAACAATCCATCCTCTGCCATGGCGTACACAATCCGAGGGAGGGAGAAGAGGTTACAGAGCAGCACAGTATTCATGGCTGGAAATGAAAAAGACAGAGGATGAATATCACAACATAACACAAGACACAGCATTGGGCAGATAATGCTACTAGACTGCTAAACAATATGTACAAATAGGGTTGCAAAATTCTGAAATTTTCAAAGTTGGAAACTTTCCATGGGAATATATGGGAATTAACAGGAATAAATCCGAAATTTACAAAATTGAAGGTTGGCCCTTGACAGGGAACTTAAATCTAGTTGGGGAAAATAATCTTGGCTAAAACAACCAGATTTAAGTATACTTGTACACTTGAATATCTATGCTATTCCTCAGTCACATGCACACAGCACACTGCTAACTGTAGGGCTATTGAGGGCTATTTTCTTTCCCAACATTCATGTTTTTGTTGTTCAGTAAAATAATTGATTGTTCATACAAGAAAAGAATTGATTGTTCATACAAGAATTAAAACTTGGTACAGTTCTACTCACAAATAAATCTGTTGAAATGTCATGTTTTTTAATTGCGTTATTTTGCATGGATGTCTTCTTATGACAAAACAAAATATTAACATTTATGTTTGGATATGATACAGTTTGTTTAAATTACCCCCAATTTCCAGTTAAAGCAGAAGTAAGCGATCCGATCGTTTTGGCTAATACTGCATTCTAGGCAGGCTTTTGAAACCGTAAGTTACGGCTTCAAGTCACGACTTACGACTTTGTAGCGTTCCAGGCAACCCGTAACTTGTGTTTTTCCGCCCTGTTGCCTGTGAAAGTGCACTATAACGGCCACTCGTGTTTTTCCGACCCGTGAAGTCGTACCAGATCCGTGAAGTCGTACCAGATCGAACTGGTCGGAAAAACACGAGTTACGGGTTACCTTGAATGCACCATAACTTCTTGTCAACCGATGGAGTTAGCAGCCCCCGCCCTTGTCATGGATCTATTGGTCCTCGTCCCTACGTCACCACATTCACGCGCATCCCTCGGCTGCACACACAGCCCTTCATGCCGTTCTCTCTCCTCACTGGATAAAACTTGTAGGATACAAGAAAAGTTTTCTCCTCGGCTCAGAGCAGAGCAGAGTGACTGACAGACCCGTGTTTCGGTCCAAACACTCTATGTAAGTGATTCTCGTCGGAAGATATAACTATTTAAGACTCATATTAACACAAAAATATCGCTTACTTCTGCTTTAATTCCCATAAATTCCCAATAATTCCCATAAATTCCCATAACTCCCATGGAAAGTTTCGATTTTGGAATATTTCCAAAATTCCCCTGCTTAACTTCCCATGGAAAGTTTCTGGAAATTTACCGGAAATTTACTGGAAATTTTCCGCCCCTTTGCAACCCTAATCACAACATGACACAAGACACAGCATTGGGCAGATAATGCTACTACTACTAAACAATATGTACAAACCACTATTTAAATTATACTCTTCAATGAATAGTTGAACACTCACCACATATGGAGCCTACTGCCACAATCACTCCAGCCCAGCTGTAGCCACGGCGGAAGAAAGCGTCGGCCAGAGCTGAGTTGGGGTCCAGTGAATGCCAGGGAACCATTAGTGTGAGCACTGTGGAGACCAGGATATAAGCTGTGGCTGCCAGTCCCAGAGAGATTGCAGTGGCAATGGGAACAGCTTTCTGTGGATTCTTTGCCTCCTCGCTTGAGGATGCGATTACATCAAAGCCCACGAAAGCATAGAAGCACGTGGCCGAGCCTGCCAGTATCCCGGACAACCCAAAAGGTGCGAAGCCTCCTTCTTTCTGGCTCCAATTGGCCGGTTCAGCCAGTACGAAGCCGAACACCAGTATGAAAACAATAACACCCATACTAATGACGGAGAAGATATGGTTGAGGTAAGAGGACACTTGAACTCCAAAGGAAATGAAGAACGAGGCAACGACTAGAATCCCTGCTGCGAGTACATCGGGGTAATGGGCGAGGAAGGGCACGTTCCACTGCATAATGTGTGTCTCGGTGAAGTTCTGGATGGCATGGTTGAAAATGGAGTCCAGGTAGCCACTCCAGGCACGTGCCACAGCAGCGCCGCCAATCATGTTCTCCAAAATCACATTCCAACCAATGAGAAAAGCCCAGATCTCTCCCACAGAAACGTAGGTAAACATATAGGCAGATCCTGTTTTGGGAATGCGTGCTCCAAACTCTGCATAACAAAAGGCAGCCAAGAGAGAGGCGAAACCTGCAAAAATGAAGGATACGATGACTGCAGGCCCGACCATGTCTTTGGCTACTGTTCCTGTCAGGACATAAAGGCCGGAGCCCACCATGCCCCCGACACCCATCAGAGTCAGGTCCAGAGTGGAGAGGCAGCGTTTCAGCGACGTGGCCATCATGTCATCATCCAGGGTCTTGAGTCGGTTTAGTTTCTGACAAAGGTGCACCGCTGGTGCGCAGCCTCTTGGACAAGTTGCCATAGCTACAGAGATAGACAGGCCAGCTGGACAGGATGGTGTTGTGACGTTCACACTGGATCCATTACCTGTCTATGAAGATGACCTATAAGGCACAAAACAAGCACAATGTTGACACAGCGGCAGAGCAGGAAACGCTACTTAATGTCACTTGTTTAACCTCCACGCTGTGTGTCAGACAGTCAGGAGAGAACCGAAATATAAACCTTATATTCACACACATATTTAGTTGTAGTATTTGACACATTGTAAGGCTTCAGGTTGTAGCCTGGTGTTTGTCTCATAACATTTTATTCAGAGCTGTTGGTGGACACACACAGGGCCATTGCTAGGAATTCTGGGCCCCCTGAAAGAATATTAAAGTGGGCCCCTGACTTTTCCACTTTTTTTTTCTTAGACTATTATGTATTATGATTATCATTTTTTATTTAGCCTACTTTGTTTTGATGCTGATGCAGCATTACCATGAGTATTAGTCAGAGTCGTATGCAGAATTAATCAGTCATACAAAGATTAGACAACTGGGGTTTTTTGTGGGCCCTACTGGGCGCTGGGCCCCTAGAATTATCATCACCTTTCTCCCCTGTACAACAGCCCTGGACACACAATATACATTAATATGTCTTTACTTTGTCACTCTGCACGGAGTGGACAATTGTTTTCCAAGCTCGCCCTCTATATATTTTTTTCAATTGATGAATAAATAGGATAATTGTGTAATGAAAACAATAGTTCATAATAATGACATTAGACACAAATGCTACATCTCTCATTGTAACAGGAATGCAGCAGTAACTTTGCTTGGTACATGAAATAAAACTGAGTGTCCACTGTGGTTCCACAGATGTACTACTCTATTTTAGCTGTCCCCTCATCCTACATGTCTGTTTTAGCCAGGTATTATGCCAGGTATTCACTCAGGCCCTGACTTGAACGTGTGGCACCCATGAACACTCGTGACCACGTCATCTAAAAGGCATCGCTGGTGTGTAAATAAAGCTGGTCTAATATTTTTCATTTGTTCAACTGCAAACAACATGTTTTAGTCTTTTCATCAGTATCCACCATCCCAGTCTGGGCGGTGCAACATCTGATTCTTGCCCTCGATAGGCATATGGCGACAACAGGATGCCTCTGTTATAATTACGTAACGCCTTATTCCCCTCTAGAAATAAACCCAGAGCCATAAAACACACCACTCGCTTATACTGAAATATCTACACACATCCGTCATCACAAGACGTCCCGTGCACACAACAGAAGAATAGTAGAATAAACGTCGTTTTAATCACAAATTAATATTTTACAACGACATGGAAACGGACGCAAAGTGAGGACGGTTAGTGCACTGCACTTCCTATCTCCTGGATGGAGCCGACTGGAGAGCGACGACGCACTTTTCATCCGGGAGGGATGTGGTAACATAATATTATCCGCTTTGCATCAACCAGGAGAGCACACGTCAGTATTAAGACATGAAACACAATGATCGCCGACGCCGTAGCTACCTTTGCAGTTCAGGATCTCTCATCTGTGCGCCAGGTCCCGGGCAGTTAGGAGTTACCGGGCTGCATCGTCTGGTGATGGAGCAGAAGGTGCACCGAGGAATAAAACCAACATGTAGAGCCAGGACTGCTTCTTAAAGGCGCAGTCACCCTTTATACTCGGCTGCAAGGGCTTCCCCGCTGGGCCCCACCCATATTACAGCAGAGTAGTAGGAGATTATCCGGTGGTCTCAGAGGGGGTCCCCGGACCCTCACCACAGGCTATGCAGTCAATCATAAGGATTTAATACAAGCATTTAATTAAA
Source organism: Trachurus japonicus (assembly GCF_045865225.1). Taxonomy (NCBI): domain Eukaryota; kingdom Metazoa; phylum Chordata; class Actinopteri; order Carangiformes; family Carangidae; genus Trachurus; species Trachurus japonicus. Next base: position 34,146,653 of record NC_140915.1, on the reverse strand, counting down.
AAAAAGAAAAAAGGAAAGAAAAAAATCGAATGGATGCCATACAAAATAAAAATTAAATCTAACAAAAAATGTTTCAATTTAGCCTGGAAGGATGTGTCTTCCTCTGATGACCCCTGGACATTTCTGTCCACCTCTCACACTTCCCCAACTCCCCACGGTCAAATGAAAGGTCACTGGGGCCTGATTTTTGGCAAGGAGGTGTATGGGGAAACTCTGGATGTCCCTTGTTTCAGAATGAAAGTCCATTTTTTGGACCCATAATGCATTTTAACGACACCCATGACCCATCGCTGGACAAAAATGTCCACCTCTGCCTATGTTTTTAAATTTTTTTTAATGTATTTTAAGGTAACAATTTTAACTAACAGATATCATCATGAAACTTCCCATCACTCACATTGAGACAACTATTTTTTTTATTACAAGTTTTGTCAAATTTTATGTTTAAATGTGTAAATGAGGCAATATCTAATGAAATATGCACTAATTTGCATATCCAGAACCGAAATCTGAACACTTTGTTCAGATTTCAAAATTCTTGTTTTATTTTGTTGACATAAGGTCAGAAGTTTTCACAGAGGGGATTTTGGATATCTCCTTTTTTTTATCACTCTGTAAATGAGAAAATACTGTCACCAGCCCTAAAAAAAAAAAAAAAAAAATCAAATTTAGCTTTTTTTGTTTTTGTTTTTTGGAATAAAATGTTGCATTAATGATATATCAACAATCCCCTCTGTAAAAACCTTCAGAATATAGACAGGGATAAAAAATAATAAAATAAAAACACAGTATGAGAAATCATGTGTTTTTGCAGCTAAAACAACTGGCCAGGAAGGGGTAAAATTTTTTTGAAATCCATGTCAAAAGTGATTTTCATGTTTAGTCAAGACCCAGTTTATATGTATCACAAATATTTTGGGAGTAACTGATGTTAATTGTCTCTCACTATGGCCCTCATTTATCAAACTTGCGCAGGATCTGGTGTAGATTCTGGTGTAAATATCAGTGTACGGCAAGTGTCACGTGTGATTTACGAAAAGTGTGTACGCTGCTGATTTCGGCGTAGAACCGGCGTGGTGGTGATAAATACGGCGGCTGAAAACGAGCGTCATTTAAATGTCACGCCCCGATATATTCCTGCTTTAGAGGCGTCGCCCTGCCCCTTTTACGACATGGAGACACGGAAGACGGCCAAGAAGACGGACTTTACTGACGTTACCGCGTTGAACAGGGAGAGGGCGGCAACATTAAATATCTGGACATTGATAGATTGATAGATTTTGTGATTGATAAGCGTCATCCCGGTGGATGGAGGCTGCAGACGCACGTGTCACCGACCACGTCAGGAAACCCAGCGATCTCATGAAATGCTCCTGCAGTTTACTAAACACAAGTGACTGAGGAGAAATCATAGGCATATTACTGCTGCGAACGCGACTTTATGACCATCAGCACAGCATGGTTCGGCTGATGGAGGGATGTGAAACACTGGCCCGATGTCCCGCTGACAGGTCCCGGTGACTGGGGAAAAAAAAAAAAACACTCCGCCGCGGAGATCAGCTGCACCTGGACAGGTAGCGGAGCCGCCCCCCCCCCTCCCCCGCCGGCTCCGGTGTCCGGCAGAGAGAGACTGAGGAGCCGTCCGGTCATGCTCTGGTGCAGGAGATGTTGGAAGTTTGTGTGTGTGATCTAACAATAACAGGTCTGTCTGTCATTGACTGTTTCTGTTGACACAGCTGATTAACGAGCATCTGTCACATCGTGGTTTTTAATTCATCTCAGTTGCTCAAAATAAAAGTCCAGTTACATTTTCAACACGGACTTGGTTGTAGCGTTTTTGGCTACTTTTTAACTTTTTATCAATATAAACAACAACAACATGTGGTCCACATCGCTGCGTTATTAGACTATGGTTTAATAATCATTCTGACACAGCAGCACTCCTTCCTGCATGTTCTACGCTGGTTCCAAATGTGCGTACACCTGGTCAGAGCTGGCGTGAGATTTGTGCGTACCGTACGCTCACGCTCAGATTAATAAATGCCGATCCTTGCGGTGAATTTGGTGTACACCCATTTTTTTGGTGTACGCAAGTTTCATAAATGAGGGCCTATAGGTGGACATTTTTGTCTAGGGGTCATGGGTATGGTAAAAATTGAGGGATCATCTGAGGTTATAAGAAAAGTATGCTTGGTCATCTTTAGTTGCAGCCAATGCCAGGAAACCTAACAGGCTGTAGGAGCAAGAAGAAAAGTAAATCACAATCCAGTGACCGTGGTGCCTTTGTGTGTGAACATAAAACTATTGCATTTATTAAACAGTCAGTGAGAAGAAGATGGATGTGATATGAGCCCTGCTGTTGGACCTTGTCAGAGGCCTGGCGGCAGCACTCGACACCATAAACAGTAGGCATAGCCCATGAATGACTTATGGATATACAATAGTGATGTTATAGTTAGAGTGGGATACATGTAATGAGCATGTCTCAGTTTGACACTCAGTGAGTGATTGTAAATATCAGGAATGTGTTGGCAACCTTTGATGTTGATCATATTTATCAGGAAAAAGGCTTACAAATTAAATTAAAAAACTATTTGAGAGGCTTCAGATTCTGTTCAGCAGCAGATTTATTTACTAGTATCCAGTCGAGCAGGTGGCTCCACACGGAGTGATGAGCAGTACCATCACTGCATCTCCATGAGAGGACATGATTTGAAACAGTATTAAATTATTGTGCTGATAAGTAAATTCCTGTAAATTGTCACAAAACACAAGGCTGTTGTGAGAAACCATTTGTTTTGAGCAGGAAGATGCTTAATTCTACTGAACATATATATATATATAATGTCAAATAGTTAAGATTAATTTACACTTGACATTTATTAAAATATCAGTGTACATACATGAACTGTTTTAACACCTAACCTCAAATGAAGTATGTTCAAGACAATGCCAGATCCACAGAACTGTCCACAGGTTGTTTGTAATTCTACTTAATTAAAATGAACATTCTCCGGTGAGGCCTGTCGAACCCGATCCACTCTCCAAGTGTCCAGTGGCTCATTGAAATAAACAGCACGTTTTCACACAAACTTCCAAGACACTTGGAAGACAAGTGAAAAGTTACGTAATTCAGCTTCATATTTGTTGTCAATTCACTTCTGCTGCTCAGAGTTGGGTCCCTGTGAACATGTAAAAGGAATAAAAAACATCCCTTTTCACCTCAAATGTCATTGAATGTCCAATAGTTTCATGAGGCACTTGTGAAAACACCATCTCATCAAAGGAACGCAACATTACTTCTAGTTACAGCCATCTGTTCATTTCTTTGTGTTCTTAAATGCATCTTCAGATGATTTGCAACAAATCAACTACGAAATTTCCCCATGTGTGACAGAGCATTAAGTCTGCTTCTTGAAACTTACTTAATTACTTAAGAACCAGCCTTGTCTCAGGTTTATAATGGTAATGTAAATTCGACTCAAGACGTAACAGCCAAGACTCTGCTTCATTTGTTCCTTCTGCGATGTCACACCGTAATTGAAGCACAGTCAGTCACACAGCGTCTGTTTCTACTGGTGCAATTAGATTTTGTTGATCATCTTTCTCAAATCACTCCAGATTGGGACTCCTTCTGCTGAAGCTTGAGGATCAATTCAAGCAGGTTCATCTGCATCGTCAGCTCCTGAAACACACAGTGGTTGAGGATCAGTGAGGGCATACATCGCCATCTGCTGGACATTTGTCTGTATCGCAAACAAAGAGAACAAAGTTTGCTATGCTTCCCTACAACAGTATGTGGGATCTTGTTATAATAAGTGAACAGATGTAAAGGGTCAACCTGAGGATTAGTGGTGATGTAGAACCCAGGGACTCCTGCCTTCTCCAGCGTGTTCTGCTGGTCTATCACTTTTTGATCGATTTCTCCAACAATTTTCTTATCCATCATTCTTTGCTCTTCTTTCACTCGGATTTCCAGAGCCTGGTGACACAACACACAAGTATTAAAACCATTAAAAGCCCAAGGCAGTAACAATGAACCTTTTAGTGATGAGAAGTAATTCTCTGACTCACCTCTAGTTCTGCTTGTTGGTTTGATTTTAGAAGTGCAAGATTGTGAGACTTGCATGACTGCAGAGCGTCTTTGTGTTTTCGTACAAGATCTTGTTTGAGTCCTATACACAGACACACACGCACACACAATATAACAATATAACCAGTCAAGCAAATGTTACCTTGTTGTCTGTTTCGTCATGTCGTGTATATAACTGTGTTCCCCTGTTACTGTATTGTTTTTATGTTCTGGGACTCTGGATGGAAATTAGCATCGATGCTACAATCCGGCACATTTACATGTTTTTATATGTATATTGATGTGCGCTGTCCCAGTCAAATAAACAAATAAAGTAAAGTAAAGTAAAGTAACAATTAGTCACCGCATGTTTTCTGTGGGATCATCCCTATGTTCCCCGGGTCCTATGTTCCCCACTTTGTATGTTCCCCGCTGTGTCCGGACCGGGGAACATAGAACCCTTTTTTATTAAAAGGATCCTATGTTCCCCACTTTTTCCCAAAAGGACCAGGGCAACATGCAATTTTTGGTCCCATACCTGGAAGTGGAGTTGTAACTTTTCAGATTTTTGCCTATTTTTGAGTGAGAAGTTGAGTTGTGAGTGAGAAGTGGAATTGTCCCATTGGTTGGGTTTAGGCAATGAAGAAAGGAGTTGGTTAAGTTTAGTAAAAAAAATACCAGGTAGAGGATAGACAGGCCAGATAGATAGAGAGAGTCCAGATAAGTAGAGAGAGGTCCAGCAACAGCGGGGAACATAGGACCCTTTTTTAGAAAAAGGGTCCTATGTTCCCCAGTATGTATTGCGACCGGGGAACATAGGACCCTCTTTCGGAAAAACGGGGAACATAGGACCCTATTTCAAAAAGAGCGTCCTATGTTCCCACCCCCACCCACCTTGGTGTTCACAGTGCAGCTTTTGCCTCTGGTTGTACAGGTTCTTCTCTGTCAGATGCTGAATATCCAGCAGGCCCTGCACGATCTCATAAACAGTCCCGTCTATGAGAGCCTGAGCCAGGTCACTGAGCGTGTTGTAGGACAGGCGCTGCTGGAAGGAGCTAAACATTGGAGACAATTAAACAACTATCATCACCACCAGGATCGTCCAAAAAAACAAGCTGAAACATCTAAAGTTGTACGTTACCTTGGTAAATCTTTGACTAAGGTCTGTAGCTCAGACAACAGGTAGTAATGTCTCTCTTGTTGCTTTGTAGAGTCGCCGCCGATGACTCCGGGATATCCATCCATCTCCTTCAGCGGAAAGATGAGAGGGAGGAACGCTGCTCGTCAACACATCCAGCGAGCTAACAGCACCACTTCAGGTTCACTTCACTGTTCTTTACAGCCAACAGTTAGCAGGGTGAAGACAGTGTGTCGTCTTTCGGACACTAACTTGTATCTAATTATTTCCGCCAGTGAACGGCTAACGTTGCAACAGTTATTTGGAAGAAAACGGATGATGTTTCTCAGCGGAGCGGCTGTTAGGTTTTGTTTATTAGCTTCCAGATGCTCTGTGTGGCGAGGACCCCGGGGTGGAGGTGGCTGGCTGCAACAGTGCCTGTCTGTAAATGTGAACGCCGTAGTGTTTTTTTTTTTGTGTTAACTTTATTTATCATCAAATAGTAGGCTATGAACAATTGAAAAAGGAACAAAAAACAAAACAAAGCGACAGACATTCCAAGACATGACAAAGGCACACATCGAAATGATATAAGGACAAACATTATCAAAACATTTAAATAAATAATAATAGGCTATAAGAAATATAGAAATGACAAAATAAATACCTAAGTGAATAAATTAAATAAATGAATTGGTCTAATAAAAGAAACAAATTATAAAAAGGAAATAAAAAAAAATATATGGCCAAGTTAAAATGGCAGACAAGATCACTGAATGTAATTTGAATAAAATTCAATAGCTGATAGACATTTTTTGTTGGATTCAACATAGGACAAAATATATTTTTAATTCAATTAAAAATAATGGGAAGGAAGGGGTTGCCTTGGACATTTTGACTTTATGTATAGGCCTATGGAATTTACCTAGCTAATATGAAGAGATTAATTATGTTAAATGTATTATTGATTATTATTATTATTTATTAGTGAGAGAAGGAGCCAAAAATAATAATTTTCTCATCAAAGTAGGCTAAATGAACGCCGTAGTGTAGTTAACGCAATGTGCTCACAAGGTGGCGTATTGTGTCAAAGAAGAGACGCTCCAGCGGACCAGGTGTGACAATAGGCTACATTTACGGGTATTACTGTATTATAAATGTGCGACAGCGAATGCATTGATAATGAGAATAGGCCTAATGTCAGTGACAAACAGTTTGGTAAAAAAAGAAAAAAAAAGGGATGTCAGATATGAAGATAAACAATGTTTCGTTCCTGTTGTGAATGTAAATTGGCTATTGATGTCGTGTGCATTTCAGAGTGGAGCCGTCTGACGGTTCTCCCTTTCGACACGAAGGGGAGGCGGGATAGGGCGGACTAACGCCGGGTGCTCCGTGTTGCTGTCCACAGTGGAGCCCACAGTGTTTCACCTGCTGTGGGCTGACTGACTGGGTGTCTATGGGCTGAGACTGGGCTGGTGGATGCACGCGCGCTACTGGTGAGCCGCGCGCCGTCGTCATGCGCTGAAGGTGCCATGAAATGAAGAAAAGTCAGTTACGGAGGGGAAGAGCAGTATTTAAGAGCGCGTATGGGAACATATAGGAATAATTGGATTAACAGCTCACTCGACTGAAAATGGCCAGAAACACATCTCTTTATTTTCGAATTGTCGAGGGCAGGAACCTCCCGGCCAAAGACGTGTAAGTAGATTTTGTGAATGGCACGTGAAGCGCTTTGACGTTGTTGAGCAGCCTATATAGCCTACTTATCAGGTTAGATACGTAAAAAGTTCACCCTGCATTCATCCTGTAAATTAGTCAATTTAAAAGAATGAGATGATAGCCTACAGGCATTTTTTTTATTTATTTTTATTATTATTATTTTTTTACAACCGAACATTAGAAGTTAGTCAGACAAATCTCTTGTCTTAACTGTTCCTCTTTCTGTCATATTTACCCCATTGTCATAAGATCCGGGACCAGTGATCCATACTGCATTGTGAAAGTTGACAATGAAGTTGTGGCAAGGTGAGTTCCCCCATTAGTCCGAGCCTATATGATGATGTGCATAATGTGTTCATGAGAGTTTACAAAGCCACAGCTGGGGGATGTTGGATGTTCCTCATCACATGGTTGCTAATTTGCATTAGTATATATTTCTTGCTGTGCTTCCGCTACTGTGACATGTAAACCGGGGATCAGTGTGTGTGAGATCAGGGCGGTGGTGGTACCCACAGCATGGCAACTTCAGCACTGAGAACCTGATACTGGTTTGGCCTTTAAAACACCCGCAGGTAACCATGGAGAGGGCGCATCAATTATTGCAGGGGGCTCCCGGTGTAAGCAAGGAGAAAGCTGAAGAGAACAAAATGTGTTCTCCATATGAGAGTGAAATTACTCATCCTCCAAAGTGTTCAAATAAAAGGTGCTTCATTTCAATAGCTCCTATACTGTCAAGCACAGTAGCCTATATTGCAGTGTTTCTAAGTGCCACTCTCTGGCAATAACCTAGACCGCTGTAAAATAAATGTTTGTTGTTGTCACTATCAGGAACATGCAGCGAACTCAGTGGCTATTGTTCCATCTGACACGTTGAGGGAAATCGGCACAATGATTCACTGCAACACTCGTGCTAATTATCTTGTACTTACTGTTACTTACCAACTGACTCCTCAAGTGTGATGCTCATGGATGATGTGGCTGGTAGATTGTGGTGGGAAATAATGGGCGCACTACATTGACAGAGACAGAAACGCACCTCTTTGGAATCTTTTGATAATACTAATATGTTAATCAATGTGATTGACATAATACGTTGATCATTTAGCCTAATGTAAGACTGAAACAGGAATTCAGGCCATGTTATGAACACATTTCCTCATAGTCTTAACCATAACAGAAACTTTATGTGCCTCCAGAAAACTGAAACCTATAGAAGCTTTGCTGCTAAAGTTGGAACTTTTTAACCTAATGTGGTGCTTTGATTCCTGATACTTATATGAGATATGACAATGAAGCAATGTAAGTAGCCTAAGTTGTGAGCAGATCCATCAAAGAGGGGATTTTTTTTGTAAATTGTTTGAATTGAATAGATAAAACTTAATTTGTGTAGCAGAACTGTTTTTTTTAAACCCTCCTCTTGTCCTCCTAGGTCAAGGAAGGAAGGACGAAAGGAAGGAAGGAAGGAAGTTAGTAAGGACGAAGGGATAGATGAAAGAAAGGAAGGAAGGACAAAGGGAAAGAAGGAAGGAAGGAAGGATAAAGGTATAGAAGTCAGGAAGGAAGGAAGGAAGGCAGGAAGGACGAAGGGAAAGAAGGAAGGAAGGACAAAGGGAACGATTGGAGGAAAGAAGGAAGGGAAAGGGAAGGAAAGATAGATGGAGGGAGGAAACAGATTGGGTCAAAAAAGAAGGAAGAAGTAAGGACGAAGGGAAGGAAGGAAGGAAGGAAGGAAGGGAGACAAAAAGGATTCCGGAAAGAAGGAAGGGAAAAGGGAAGGAAAGAAAAATGGAGGGAGAGAACAGATTTGTTCAAGGAAGGAAGAAGAGGGAAAGAAGGAAGGGAAAAAAGATTGTGGAAAGAAGGAAGGGAAAAGGAAAGGAAAGAAGGAAGGATGGAGGAAGGGAACAGATTGGGTCAATTTGACCCAGAAGGACAACAGGAGGGTTAAACGTATTCCATTAATCATCATGTTGTGATCCCTTGAACCCACTAGATTTTGTGCATCACTTGAACATTACATGATGTGTGGGCAAGTCAGGACATATACTGCTGTTAATGCACTGCTTTCTATCGTTGCATACATTCATGTGTCATGTTTTTGTGTAAAGTCTAGTTAGCCATCATGTAAAATCTCTCTTTTACAGGACTGCCACCGTGTGGAAGAACCTTAATCCTTTCTGGGGTGAAGAGTACACGCTGCACCTCCCCATGGGTTTCCATTCACTCTCCTTTCATGTCATGGATGAAGACACCATTGGGTAACATTGTCATTTAACGCTGATACTCTTTACCGGGGGAGCTTGGCAGTCAATCTACGGTGCTCTGTCCGTGCCATCGGTGTTTGTTCAGCTTGGTTCATGAATTGATAAATTTGGGTTTAAAACCTCATGTACAATTTAAATGTTTTGGGAAAGAACTCCAAGCTTTGAATAAACAAACATCATCAGACAGATGGTCGCCCAGATTGAGTGATTAAAGGTTTTTTTTTTCTCTCCTCCCCTCATGACCACCAGTTTTCTAATTGTGTCTTCACTCTATTGATAGTATTTTCAGTTGCGTCATCTCTTCGTTTTATCTTTTTCTACAGCCATGATGATGTTATTGGAAAGATTACTCTGAGCAAAGAAGCCATTGGATCCCAAGCTAAAGGTATGACTCTGTAACAGGATGGTTGCATGACCACAGCTCAGAGGTTAAACCAGCATGCATTCCCATGACCGAGTCAAAGGTCTGTAGTGATTGAGGAGACATGATGTTGTTTTTTTCTTGTTTAGACAGAAACTCTGGGAATGTTTCTCAGTGTACTCTACTCTCACACTCTGATTTGGCCCACATTTATCAGTCTGCTTGGAGTCTGTTGTGTAGACTCTAACTCAGCAGCAGTGAAATCAGCATTCACACCGACATACTGTAGGTGTTATTGTGCTGACTCTCCTGGTGCCTGTCTGCATAAACTCTGGTATTTTTTCATTGTGCATGATAAACCATCTGTTTGTGTGGAAACCCACAGTGCAGTAAAATGAGGAGAGCAGAGCAACCGATGCATTTCAAATGGCCAGAAACCATTTAATGTCTGGCTCACTCACCGACGCTCCAACGTTCAAGAAATTAGACACATTGTTTACCTCAGCGTGAACCCCGGTTCTTGGCTTCACTGTCTCGGCCGAACAGAGGACATGTGAAATATGGTATTGCTTGATGCTGCTGTAAGTTTTATTAAATTGCCCAAAGCGTTTATGGGGGTATGTTTGCTGCATACTGATGCCTCCCTTGAAAGCCACCTGGCACGACCCCATGTGATTCATGCAGTGGTACTGAGTCACTTACTCCCTCGCAGGAATCTTCTCACAGTCTGGCCTTGACATTATGCCCTCGCTCATGTCTTAGATTTTTTAAAACAATGAAAGATGAGCACATCGAATCTGGCATGTAGATAATATAATCACATAATTTACATTTTTTTTAAAACATCAAAACTATATTAAAGCTTTTTGCTCACCTTGCCTTGTACATGTCAGAATTTTTGAGAGGTTTCACACAAAATCTGTCATTTTAAAATTTGGATTTACTCAAATGTGTAAAGACAATTCATTAATTATTAGACAAAACAATGTCAGAATTTAGGGGGAAGAAATACAGTAGAATTGACTAAATCTCAATGTGATGGTTTTTTTATATGTATATATATTTTGCCCTATATTTCTATCCTGCATTTTATTTTATTATATATATTTTTAATTTTATTGTTGTTAAAAGTTATTATTTTTTACTATTACTATATTTTATTATTGTTTTTAATCTTCCTGCATTAGTCTCCATGTTATTCTTCTTGTTTCACCTCTTATATACATATATATACTTTTTCAATCAAAATGTAAAGCACTTTGAACTGCATTTATTAGCTTTGAAAGGTGCTATATAAATAAAATTTGATCGATTGATTGATTGATTGATCTATCTTCATAATTGAATAATTGTTTCAGCTCTAAATACATTCTTGCCATAGGATATTTCTAGGTTTTTGTTAGTTAGGTCTTCATATTCTTTAGAAGAGTAGTCTGTTTGTTTATCAGTTTCTCAATGGTCAATAAAAAAACAACAATCAATTTTAGTTTTAATTAAAAAATGTGATCTTTAAACGTAAATGACAGCTGTTGTGATCAATAACATCTCACTGTGTGGTTTGGTTTAGGTTTAGACAGCTGGCTGAACCTTACCAGGGTCAACCCTGATGAAGAAGTCCAGGGGGAGATCCACCTGAGTCTGGAGCTGCTGAAAGACACAGAGAAAATCAGCCTGCGATGTCAAGTCATAGAAGCCAGGTAAAACAATCAAGATCTTTAAATCTGACCTCTGCTGAGAACAATGTCATGTAGAGATAACGGACAGCGGACAGTGATGACCTTATTAGCCAAGCAGGCGTTTGACCAGAGGTTAAATAGACTAGATAAGCAGCATACACATCATTATGTTATGATCTTTATGTGCAGATTGAAGAGGATCAGAGTGGTGATTAAAGTGAAGTTTCTGCAGCTTAGACCTGGCAGTGCTGTCATTATTTCTGAGCTGAAATCTTATCACCATCGCCCTGCAGGCCTCCACACTCCCGTCCTGAGTCATACCGCCACTATCACACCACTCACTGTCCCATCTGTGCGTCCCAGGCTACAATCTCTTCCCCACAGGCAGGGCACTAATGAGCATGTCAATCAGGGCTTGACACTGTGTTATTCCAACATGCTCTCATGAATGTGAATTAACTTTGAAAGAATAAGGTCAAGTGGGAAGTAGTGATTTGGTTGTTTTCCCTCGCAGCAGCTCGCTGACTAATTTAATTTGCTGAATTTGTTGAGTGTTTTAAAGGATATTGATCAGTTGTGTTGTCTTTTGCTCCGGTGACGTCCACAGAGACTTGGCTCCAAGAGACATCTCTGGCACCTCTGATCCGTTTGCGAGAGTTATTTTCAACAACCACAGTGCAGAGACCTCGGTGAGCTCTATGTGCGTGCATGTACAGTACGGAATGGTTTCAGTGGATTTGTCTGTCATCTCCTTTAATGTTGCTAGCAGTGCAAGAAGTGCTTTGTGAATTTCTTACCATCCCGAATTCTGCGTTTAAGATTATCAAGAAAACCCGTTTCCCTCACTGGGGAGAGACTCTGGAGCTGGAACTGGATCGAGAGGAGCTGAGTAAGGAGGGAACTGCCACTGTGGAGGTCTGGGACTGGGACATGGTGGGAAAGAATGACTTTTTGGGAAAGGTGAGGTTGCAATATATAATTTTTTTTGTTTTTTTTATTTTATTTTATTTTTTTACAATATTGCATATTTAAGAGATTTCATTGCATGATTGCCTTTGAAAAACAGTGAGAACAGTATTTCCCACCATCAGATTCCTTTATAAGTTATTGTTCTTGCGTGATGTTGTGTCCCTGTTTGCTATTTTCTTTCCACAGGTGGAAATCCCGTTTGCTTGTTTGCACAAGACACCTCTGTTAGAGGGCTGGTTTCGTTTGTTACCCTTGGGAAACAATGAGGTGGATGCTGGGTGAGAATTATGGGTGTGATTATTTGTACAACGTGATAAGTTTGTGATGCTTGTTTAACTTACGCAAGCGTTTTGCTTTTGAATACATCTCAAGATTCCAACTGAGTTCCAATCACTGTGTCTCCTTTTTTTTTTAAAAAATGCATCCAAGTTAAGTATTTGTTCCCCTCCACTCTCTCGTTCATGCATTTAAATGAACACTCACAGGTGTATAGCCAGGTCTCTGACAGCATCTGTTCCTTGAGATAATTTTAGAACAAAGAGCACTGAGTGAACTGCAAGAGGATGGTGTCAAAGTAAAGCAAATCTCAGAAGCTCATTAGGAAATGACTCGCAGTTAGTGTTTTCATTGAGTGCTGCAGGCTGCTGGATTGAAATAGGTAGAGACCTACTTTCACTAAAAAGAGACATTATGGTGAAAAATCCTCCTCCTTTTGGTTACAACTGATGGTTTGGGAAGGAAGTGTCAACATAGTCCTTTTTTTTATCTTAAGGACTACGGTCATTTTAAATCAGACATTTAATTACATTTGATCTGGTATTATCAGTGTTTCACTTCGTATATATACATCTTATCAGATAGCTTAAATGAGATTCATTTAGATGCAATTGCACTTTAATCATCTAATCAGTTTTCACCCCCTTTTATTTCTAATTTCCTCTTGATGGAACACAGCAAATTGTCTTGTAAACAAAGCAATGGGAAATTAAATGACTGGTTATCTTGAATTAGAGGAAAAAGTAATGCAGGAGGATTCAACTTTGCTTTTCTTTTTTTCTTTTTATTTACATTATAAATGTTCTGGGTGCTGTCAGACACTGTGTTCCAGCACACCTTTATTGGAGATTTGCCTCAGCAGAAGATCAAAGTGTGCTGAAAAACCTTCTTTCTGAGATTTTCTGGTATTTTTCTCTGCTCTCAGTGGCAAGCTGGGAGCCCTGCGTCTGAAAGTGCGTTTGGTGGAGGATCGGATTCTGCCATCTGTGTACTACCAGCCTCTCATTGACCTTCTGGTTGAGTCAGTCATCTCCCCTGCAGAGGTCAGCATCAGAACTCCTCCATGTGCCCACCTCTACCATTAATAATGCACTGTAAAGGTGCTGAATGTACTGTATGTCAACAGAATCAACAGAAATTTTGACCTCTGTCTGTTAACCTTCTAGTGACACAAATTCTCTGCCTTCTTGACCACATACTTTCTCTATTCTGCAAATAACCTGAGTGGTCCTCTGACCAGGTGGAGGACAGCAGCGCTCTGACCATGCTGGAGGAGGTGACCACTGTTGAGAGCCGTCAAGATGTGGCAATGACCCTGGTGAAGATCTACCTGGGCCAGGGCCTGGTGGTGCCCTTCCTTGATTACCTGAACACCCGGGAGGTCAATCACACCAGTAAGATTAAAGGGACAATTCAAAACTAGCCTTAAAGGTATAATGTGTAGGAATTAGCCCCATCTAGCGGTGCGGTTGCATATCGGAACGTATTCTTGATGTTGCATTCACGTGAAATGGGGCAGACGTCAGACAGACAACTTACTTGACTTGATTTAAAGGTACATTGTGTAGGAATAACTCCCATCTAACGTTGTGGTTGTATATCGCAAGCAACTCAATCGTATTTTTCATGCTGCATTCACGTGAAATTGGGCAGACGGCAGACGGACGACAGACGCTGCATGTAACAGGATAAACAAGCGTCTATGTAAACAAGTGGTCCGCAAGCACGAGGCAAAACAATACAGACGTAGACATAAAATGACATCCGGTTGGTTTGCCAACGGCCGTCTGCCTGACTACACCTGAATGCAACATCAGTGCCTCCGTCCTTCCTCATGAAGCAAGGTGAAGAGGGCCCGGGCGGGGATTGAACCCAATCGTGCTTGCCAGTCACCCAAAGGGACATCCCCTTGGCCAAGTAGCCAGGGCACATGATCAATTGGAGGCATAGTGACAGGAACCTCAACTGTCACACTCACACTACACAGTGGTGACAGTTTTAACAGGTGCTACCTGGAAAACTTTCTCCCCGAGCCGACAGCTCCGCTGAGTTTCTATGGTTACCTACGGTCACGCTGCCACTCAACGTAAAATATGGCGATGCAACATGGCCGCCTCGGTTCGGTGCGTCGCCCACTTATGTATTTGTAACGACTTGTAACAACTCATTCTAAGGTACCAGAAAGCTTTCATTTGTATGCGGGTGTGATTCGACTTCAGTGAAATACGTATTTATGAAAGAAATATTTGATTTTTGGTAATAAAAAGCCAAATAAGTTACATACTGGGGCTTTAACTAACAGTTCAGATTCTGGATTACAGGATTTCGCAGCTGCACTGCATTTATTATGTGTACTCACTTGACGGAATAGATTATAGATGAATGCCTACATATGTGTGATGATTGTGATCACACAATACGCAGTGGGCAAAAGATCTATATTTATCTCCTTTAGTCAGTATTTGTGTTAGTCAGAGTTTGGGACATGCCAGTTTGCTGTAATTGCTCCACGCTGGAGAGCTCCTCTCAGGGCTACAGCTATTTATCTCTCAAATGACATTAAGGTCTCTGAACGCCATGGTCTATGTGTGGGCATTTAAAGCCTACCAGCACTATATTTACTACCTCGATGCCAATTATTTCCTCACCCTGCAGTCTTGTCATGGCTCCTCTGTGGTCTGGATTAGTCACATATTTGCCTCCGCAACACGTTCCCATGATAAATTACACAGAGTTGTGCTCTGGTCTTTGGGTTCTGTTGGTGTATTTGAGATAATAAGCATAGTGCCTAAGTTTCCATAGCAACTCCACACGATCCTATAACGGTAACTGCTTGATCAAGAATAGATGCCGAGAGCAGCCAGACATTAAAGTTGTGCACAGGGGTAAGGGAAGGAAAATGCACTGTACTGCCCCCGGGTTGCAATGAAAGCTGGTTTCCCATAGGTCCTCACCATCGTAAGACACATACAGCATTTTACCTTGAAACCCAGCCCTGTTACCATGGATATTTTAGCATTGCCACCTTGAATGATGTAAGTGTTGATGCAGTAAGGTCATTTTACCCTTCGTGGTTTTGAGCAGATCAGTTCACGCACATCCGAAAACATTTGCATTGTGCTTTGGCCCCGAAGCCTGGACAGAGGTCAGAAACAGACAAAGCATCCACGCACTGTATTAATAGCTTCCTGTGAATTTAATGAGGCATTGTTTGAATCTCAGAGATTTTCATCAAGCATGATTATGTGCCTGATGAGGGTCTTGGTGAAAGCAGCTTTGTTAGATTCGTTTGGAGTGGAATCCCTCTCCTGCTTCTCTCTTATTATGTCAAACTCACTGTCTTTTTTAGACATTGATTGATTGCCTTTGTTAGACAGAAAACAGTAGCAGGAAATGATGAGGGATGCCGTTAGAGAATCATGTTCAGTACCTTTTAACCCCTGTTTCCTCGTATACTCTGTAATATGGAAAATGCTGATGTAGTGTACTTAGTACTTAATTCATGTCACGTTGCATGAAAAGAGCCTTTTCTCTTTAAAGGGACATGTAACGTGGAACTTCTCCTGTTATCTATTCATGAAAATCGATTATTTCGTTCAAAAGTATGTTTTTCATTAATCAGTAATCACCGCGGTAACGCAGTGAGGAGGAATGGAGCGTTACACTGATGCTGCATTCACGTGCGGTTGGGCAGACGGCTGTCAGTAGCAAACCAGATGTCATTTTAGTCACAGAAGTCCAGAGAAAGCCAGTAAAACGTTGGTCAGGTAAACAATACGGCATCGCCATGACAACATATTGTCACGTGTATTGTTTTGCCTCGTGCTGACGGACCACTTGTTTACATAGAAGCTTGTTTATGCCGTTAGGTGCAGCGGCTGTCGTCCGTCTGCCGTCTGCCCAATTTCACGTGAATGCAGCATGAAAAATACGATTGAGTTGCTTGCGATATACAACCACAACG
Source organism: Trachurus japonicus (assembly GCF_045865225.1). Lineage (NCBI taxonomy): Eukaryota > Metazoa > Chordata > Actinopteri > Carangiformes > Carangidae > Trachurus > Trachurus japonicus. The sequence continues at coordinate 34,130,235 of NC_140915.1, read as the reverse complement.
TTAGATGGGAGTTATTCCTACACAATGTACCTTTAAATCAAGTCAAGTAGAACAGACAGAGTTGAAATACGCTGCATTAAAAGAGCCATTTTTCTTTAACTTACAAATATCCATATCTCCCTACGATCTAAGATGTTGCATGTATGTGATATTATACAGAATGATGTACTTTGGGTCAAACTGTTATAATTTACTGTAAACCTGATCAGTTTCTTTTCTGTTTTGCTGTCACAGCTGATCCCAACACTTTATTCCGCTCTAACTCACTTGCCTCCAAGGCCATGGAACAGTTCATGAAGGTGCGCTGATGTATCTTCTTTTATTTTTATAACAATATGAAAGCAAGCTTCTGCCTCTGCTATGATATTTTTTCTAACATTTTGCTAAATCTTTTTCTTCCTGAACACACTGACATATGGATGTTACATCACGCTGTACCTTGCTTACTGTTTTCACAACACAAATTCACACGTTTAGAAAATAGTCTGTCGTATGGATGCAAGTGAGATATCTTCAACATGTGGTCTTGTGTTGCTGTCAGGCTGTCGGCATGCTGTATCTGCACGAGGTGCTAAAGCCCATCATCAACCGCATCTTTGATGAGAAGAAATACATTGAGCTGGATCCATGTAAGATCGACCTGAACCGCACAAGGTAAAACAGATCCTCATGGAGCTCACAGTACCACGGTTATGTTCTGACTAGTCCAGATCTGATGCCTGTCTTCAGTCACATATGACACATGGCGATGTAAGGTTAGAGGTTTACCTGTGTTCCTATGTGATGAAATTGTAAAATGGAAATGCTACCACGGGAGACTGCCTGCTTCCTCTACGCTTCTCCCCTGAGAGGAAGACATCATCACTGTGAGAAAATGAAAAAAAGAAAAGAAAAAAAAAACAGCGTAAAAAGGGGGAAGGCTGTTGCTTGGCAACTGCCATGAGCCCCCTGAGATGTCTTTGACATGGAGGGAGATCCACGATCTAACATCCTCTACATCTGCCAAACATCTGGCTGCCATCACCTTATTAGTTTTCTCTCCTATCTGTGTATTCAGGACTCTGTATCCGTGTTGAGCCTCTCCACAACATGGCTGATACTTTGTGCACTGACATAGCGATTCAGTGATTTCAGTCATATCTTTCTTTGTCTCCCAAAGGCGAATTTCATTCAAGGGTGCAGTTTCAGAGGCAGAGGTACGGGACAGCAGTGTGGAAATGCTGCAGTGCTACTTAACCAGTATCACTGAATCAATTGTGGGCTCAGTCGATCAGTGTCCTCCCGTCATGAGGGTGGCCTTCAAACAGCTGCACAAGAGAGTGGAGGAGCAGTTTGCTGAACCTGAGAATGAGGTCAGTCCAGAGCAAAACACCATGAGACGAGAGGCCGGAAACACCTTTTCTAAACCTAGCAATATATTTGTATTTATTTGTAAGTCTTGCATATTTTAAATTCTAAATATGTTTTACATTACCTTTGCCTGTTGCTTATTCAGCTACCACTTTCATGCCAAATCCACACCCATTTTTTACAGGATGTGAAGTATCTGGCCATCAGTGGATTCTTCTTCCTGCGTTTTTTTGCCCCTGCAATCCTCACACCTAAACTGTTCCAGCTGAGAGACCAGCACGCTGACACGCGCACAAGCAGAACACTGTTACTACTGGCCAAGGTACGATGCACAACACAGACACTGCTATGAATAATTTATTCATATCCAAACATCACAGTTACCAAGTGGAAGAAAAACAAACAGCATAGAGGTGAAGGAAACTGGATTTGATGCTATATGTTTGCCAGCAGTGAGGAATTCTTTCCTTATTGTCATGTGCAACGGATAAATATGAAGCAGGAAGCAGTATGGTGTTTATACTGTGTGTGGAGCTGCAGCAACTCAACTCAAGGTCACAAACAGAACAGCACCCCTTACAATGGATTGTTTTACTTACTACACCAAGTATGCAGTGTTTTTCTTTTTTTGGAAACTTTCTTTTTATTACGTTTTCAGTTATTTTTTCAACAATAAAGGACAAACAAGGAAACATAAAACAGAGAAAGAACAAAATCATATAGAACAGACAGGTTGACAAGGGTGACATATGCCATACATTAGAGCAAAATGGGGTTATCATTCACACAGACAATGAGTTATACCAGTGTTTTTCAACCTTGGGGTCGGGACCCCATGTGGGGTCGCCTGGAATTCAAATGTCCAGTAATTGATCAAAAATATTACTGATAAAATATTTTTTATTATTCTTTAAAAAAATATGATTAAAAACACCACACATAATCCTAAACAACTGTATTCTATACTTTCACTTGCTCAAATTTAAATCGAGTTCAAATAAAATGCAGCATATAAAAATATCTGAGCTGGCGCATCTTGATTGACGGGGTCACCAGAAATTTGTGATGTCAAAATGGGGTCACAAGCCAGAAAAGGTTGGGAACCACTGAGTTACAGAACATGAAGTCCACTTTTCCCAGTACTTAGTAAACTGTTCAGCTCGTAGTCTCAGGATGGAGGTCAGTTTTTCCATGCATTGTATTTCGTTGACAATGGCGATCCAGTCATTCTTTGATGGCAAATTTGTCTGCAGCCATTTCCGTGTGCAGTGGTTTTTTAAGTGTCATTGTTTACCTTATACCTCAACAACACCTGAACAAGACTGTCTCACATTATCACGTGCTGAAAAACCCTGTTACAACTGGAGGTGGATCGAATTGCAAAGGGAAGACACTGAAAAAAACATTTCCTTGTTTCTGACGAGAAAGGCCTCACGCAGGTAATGACCAAAACTGTAGAAAACAACCTCGATGCCACACGGGGTGTCAAGGTCACAAATTGGAAGTAAAGTAAAAAACCTTGTTCCTCTCCCACGTGTTGCTTCTGTGGTTGCTGTCCATGGTGCTGAAGTGCTGTTGCCATGGGTCCTCTACAGAGAGAGGGAACAGGCTATTTTTACCTTTGTGTGTGCTGCGACCGGCCCGCGGTTCAAAGCCGAGCATCAGAGAGGGGTGTTGAGAGGGACTTCCTCCTCACCCTAGGCCAGGTGTGGGCCGGACAAAGGGCCTCACAGCATGCTTGGCCTCAGGGACCCCTTTGATCTCTGACTTTGAGATATGCAGTCACTCACACTGAGTTCTGTCAGTTGCCAGGGAGTTGATGTTGCTGAAGATGCGAGCTGCTGAGTGGATGTTGTGTCTTTTCTTGCGGTTGGCAGGCGTTACAAAGCGTGGGCAACCTGGGCCTTCAGCTGGGTCACGGGAAGGAGCAGTGGATGGCGCCTCTACATCCCATCATCCTTCGCAGCGTGGCCTCGGTGAAAGACTTCCTGGACAAGATGATCGACATAGATCATGACATCGGTAAGGCTGATAACAGTGAACACAACCGCTGAACTTGTAATCAAAAGGAGAGCGTAGAGGTCAAGCTGTTGAGCTAATCAGCTGCAGGCCAGCTGCTAGCGGCTTCCAGCTGATATCAGGATTATGTGAAACAATATGGTGCTCCCCTCATGGTGAAATATTCATAAGTAGCTTGAAGTTTCGAAAAGAAATGACATGGTTAATGAGCTGGCGAGGAGCTGGAGTGAGAAGCTACACGCCACACTGGTTAGCCAACTTGCCTTGGCTGCTTTCTTACCGTCATGTGTCAGCGAGGCGCTTGTTGTGAAACATCTTCCCCCTCTGACAGATCATGTTTCGGCCTCCATCTGCACATCACACCCACTCTTTTTTTCTTAAAGGCCAGTTTGACATTTAATGCTCTTGGGGTGGATTTGTTGGACAGAAGTGGATGCTTGTTATGCCTCTTTGAAGCTGTCCTTTACATGCTGATGGAAAGGGAGGTGGGGGGGCTGAGGTGCCATCAATAAAAAAGTGCTGAAAATAAAGACATGTAGACTGTAGTTAAACCACTCAATGCGCTCTATTTGCTTATTCTCACAGCACCACCTTGTGTCTATATGGATGAACATGCCATTACAAATCCAGCTCTTTTCCTGTTCCTGTTCTCCCTGCAGTGTCTGAGGTGCCTCAGAGGGCCGTGTTCATGCCCTCTGTCACAGTGAAAGAGGGATTCCTCCACAAACACAAAGCAGAGGGACCCCAACTCTTGTCCCGCTTCGCCTTCAAGAAACGCTACTTCTGGTTGACCAGCGAGACACTGTCTTACGCCAAGACCCCTGATTGGCAGGTTGGTACCAAAGCGGTAGACGCCATATTCCACCAATATGTGTTGACATGCTATTTTTATAATTTTTTTTGTATATTTTTTGGGCGTTTGGGGAGACACTACAGGTGAATAGGGTAAAAATTTTAACTAACACATATCACCATGAAACTTTCCAAGTTTATCACTTACATTAAGACAAATATTTTTTGTATTACAAGTTTTGTCAAATTTTATGTTTAAATATGTAAATGAGCAATATCTAATGAAATATGCGCTAATTTTCATAAATTTTCCAGAACTGAAATCTGAAAAATGGATAAAGCCCCTTTCAAAATTCTTGTTTTATTTTGTTGACATATTAGAGTCAGAAGTTTTTACAGAGGGGATTTTGGATATCTCTTTTTATCACTCTGCAAATGAGAAAATACTGTCACCAGCCCTAAAAAAAAGAAAAAAAAAAAAAAAATGTTGCCCTCTTTTTAGGAATAAAATGTTGTATAAATCAGGCTTTGAATGATATATCAACAATCCCCTCTGTAAAAACCTTCAGAATATAGACAGGAATGAAACTGGAAGGTTTGGTGTCTGTAAGTGCTGCTGAAGTGGAGATTTCAGAGTCTGAGGAAAAACTCATTTTGAGAAAACGGCCTTTAAAGACTTGTACTGTAAAATTCCATAGATTGTTAATGTAAATCATACTTTTACAATTGATTGCTGATGAAAAGCCTACATCATTGTTCAGGAGAGAGAGAGCTTTACAATGATACCTGACATGGATCAGACAACAAGCACAGCACAGTATATCACAGTAGCTGTTAACTTTTGGTAGATTTAAGAGAAATCTACTGATGAAAGAGACAAAATTAGCTAAAATAACCACCTTAATGAGGATCTTCAACCAGTTCTTTCAACTTTTCTTAAGAATACATGTTATGGAAGAAAAATAGCCCAAAATCTTATCAGTGCATGAAAAAACAGTGTTTTTGCCTGTAGTGTCTCGCCTTGGGATAGTTGACAGAGACAGGAAATGGGGAGAGAGGTAGAGGGGGAATGACATGCAGCAAAGGGGCCACCGGATTCGGGATTTGAACCGGGGCCGGCTGCAGCGAGGACTGTAGCCTCTGTATATGGGGTGCCATCTCAACCCACTGAGCTATACAGCCCCCCCCCCCCCCGTTCTACCTTTCATACGTGGAGTTGAGCACGCCAAGTCTGCTGATTACCTATACAGCCCCCCGACATGCTATTTCTTCCATCAACTTTACCTTTGAAATCATTTTGCCAGGTAGTGTTTCTGCTGCGACATATACTATACTAACTTATTTTCTTCGTCTTAACGTTCAGGCCAAAAATAGATGATTACATTTCAGTCAAAGTCATGTGAAAGTGACTGATCCATAATTCAAAGCTGATAGGTCTTGTGATGATGAATCAGTCACCGTGTCTGCCCTTTCAAAGCACGTTCATCACATTGGCTCATAAAAAGAGGAAACATTTCAGCCATCCCCGAGCTCGCTTTAATGTATTTGTGTTGATCTCCTTGTGAGAACATCATTAGTGTTATTACCATGTGGTGCCTAGCCTTGTGATAATGATCTCCTCTCATTCACCAGCCAGAGATTCAGAGAGAGGGAGAGAGAGAGGGGAGCAGGCTTCTCTAGCACAGTAAAAGGCTCCCTCTTTGAGCCGGTCTCTGCATTGTGCGACTGGAATAAAGGAGAGGGTTAATTGAAGGCTGTGGATATTCATGCTAACATTGCAAATCAGATTGCAGACAATGTCCTGGCCCCTTTCCTCCATGTTGGAGCACTCCTGTCTCAGTGAAGCGAGCTCCCATTGGAAGTGGCTGATTTACACTTTAAAGTGGCCTCGCTGCCATGCTGATCTCATCTTCGCTTCCTCCTCGTCTCACAGTGTTCCTCCCTTTGCCCTAATGTGTGAAAAATATTTCAGTATCAGACGCCGCTCCAGTAATTTGCCCTTTGATCAAATGTCACTTTTATCTCACTTAGACCTCAGTTCAAACTGCCCCGAGGCAAAAAAGCATGAGCCATCATTACCGGCCTGAACATACTTGTGGTTAATTGGTTCTGTGGTTTGTGGCTCAATTGTTGCAGGTGCGCTCTTCAATCCCTATTCAGTGTGTGTGTGCCGTGGAGAGGGTGGATGAAAATGCCTTTCAGCAGCAGAATGTAATGCAGGTCATCACCCAGGACAACGACGGACAGCTACACACCATGTACATCCAGTGCAAGGTGCATTCATTGGTACTGACATCAGGCAGTCACCAAACACCTTTTCCAGTTTGCTACAAAAAATGTGTCTTATTTCTAGTCAAATTGTAATTTCTAGTCAAAACAAATCCAATTCTACTTAAAATGAGACTCCTCACATTAAAAAGTAACTTGTTTTTAGACACTTTTTACTTCTTTCACTTGAAATAAGTAGAACATTTTGATAGTAGAGCAAGTTTTTCTTTCTTATTAAAAGCACAAAAAACCTGCTTTCACTGGCAGATTTTTCTACTTATTTCAAGTGAAAATGTGTCTGAAAGAAGTGAAAATGATCTAAAAACAAGTTAATTTTTAGGTGGTGAGTCTTATTTTAAGTGGAAAGTGATTAGTTTTGACTAGAAATGAGACATTTTGACAAGAAATAAGGAAAGATTTTGAGTTTTTGCAGTGTATGATTAAAAAATAAAGTGGTGACATTTGTCTTCTGTGAAAAAAAAGTAAAGGAATTGTTTTATTTTTCATTTAAATGGTGTTTTCCCCTGCTTTGATTCCAATATGACTTTGAGGGACCATTAAATTCATCTTTTTCCCTCCATACAGAACGTTAATGAGCTGAACCAGTGGCTGTCAGCGATCAGGAAAGTCAGCATCTACAATGAGCGCATGCTGCCCTCTTTCCACCCAGGGGCTCATCGCAGTGGCAAGTGGACCTGCTGCCTGCAGGCAGACCGCCCTGGTAATCCTGTTTTTATTACCACTGACGCTGCAGAAACTTTGAAATCTCTCTATGGGGACCGGGAATATGCTGTAACCATCTAACCAGTTTTTATTGTGCTGTTTGTGGATTTGAAAATGCTGCTTAGATTTATAATCACAAATGTGTTGAATTACGCCCAAGACGCTGCCAGAGGGTTGGTTGTAAGTTGAAAGCGTTCTAGAGCATGAGCTGTATTTTCTGTGAACATGCAGGTTTACATCTTGTTCACATTTTCTTACTCCTGGATGACTAACTTGTTGTAGCTTGCTTTGGAGAGAGAGTGAGCTCCATGGCGATCCATATTTAATGACTAAACCCTCCATTTGTAGCTGCCATGTCTCTGTTGCTTCAGTGGAGTACGAGCCCAGAGAATCATAATGTGATTTAAAGGTATAATATGTAGGAATTCGCCGCATCTAGCGGTGTGGTTGCATATCAGAACGTATTCTTGATGTTGCATTCACCTGAAATCGGGCAGACGTCAGACAGACAACAGACGCTGCATGTAACAGGATAAACAAGCGTCTATGTAAACAAGTGGTCCGCCAGCATGAGGCAAAACAATACAGGCGTGACAATATGTTGTCATGGTGATGTCGTATTGTTTACCTGACCCACGTTTTAACGTCTTTCTCTGGTGGAGTAAAATTACATCTGGTTGGTTTGCTGACAGCCGTCTGCCTGACTGCACCTGAATGCAACATCAGTGCCTCCGTCCTTCCTCACAATACACAGTGGTGACAGTTTTAACAGGCGCTACCTGGAAAACTTTCTCCCTGAGCCGACAGCTCCGCTGAGTTTCTATGGTTACCTGTGGTAACGCTGCCACTGAACATAAAAAATGGCGATGCAACATGGCCGTTTGGTGCGTCACCCACTTATGTATTTGTAACGACTTGTAACAACTCATTCTAAGGTACGAGAAAGCTTTCATTTGTATGCGGGTGTGATTCGACTTCAGTGAAATACGTATGAAAGCAATATTTGATTTTTGCTAATAAAAAGCCAAATAAGTTACATACTGGGGCTAGTAAGCGAAGTAAGTAAGCAATCCGGTCGTTTTGGCTAACTTCCTGTCAGCCGATGGAGTTAGCAGTCCCCGTCCTCGTCATGGATATATTGGTCCTCGTCCCTACGTCACCACATTCACGGGCATCCCTTGGCTGCACACACAGAGAGGACCGCCCCTTTATGCCGTTCTCTCTCCTCATTGGATAAAGGTTGTAGGATACAAGGGAAGTTTTCTCCTCGGCTTACAGCAGAGCAGAGTGACTGACATGTTTCAGACCAAACACTCTATAAGTGATTGCTGTCGTGACACTGGTCACTGTCTGAAAGCTGCCTGATTTTATTTCTTGTTTTTTTTTTCATAATTCTAACCAACAGAATAATTTAAAAAGTCATTATTTAACACTGGGGCTGTTTGCAGACTTGCTACTATGAGGATGTCTGTGTGTTAAATATAAGGTTGGTTCTTAGTTACAGGCTGCAGTCGAACACACTCAGCTGTGACTCTGGGTGACTGGAGCGATCCACTGGATCCTGACGTTGAGACTCAGACCATATACAAGCAGCTTCTCCAGGGAAGAGACAAACTCAGGTCAGTATAGAAGAAACAGTCTGGGTGCTGTTCAGTTACTGGACACTAGAGGGCTATGTTGTAACACGGGAAGGCTTAACACTGCTCTGCTGCTGCTGCTCTCTACTGCTGCTGATAATGCTGATGCTTCTTGACAGTACAATCAAATGTTGGACTGTCAGCCTGTGAGAAAAGCAGCTTTTGGCAAAAAATGTTGAGTGATGATATGATTGATGTCTCTGACTGATGCCGTAGGAAAAAATATCTGGAGGTGGCAGACGCTGATCAGTCGTCGAGCAATAAAGAAAAGATCAGCTCTGACATTCGGCCAGGTGAGGCTGCAGCTGCCGCGCCGTCTACACTCACTGTACATTTATTTTCTTGAAGGTGTGAAGGATGTCCTTGTGTTATCGTCATGGTTACATATATTTTGTTTGATAGCACCACACACTTCCCTCCCTGTCTTGTCTCACAGATGGTGCAGAATGCAACGTTGAGCCTCTGAAGCCAGGTCAGGGTGTCGCTGCTCGGCTGCTGGCCGTCATCGAGGATCTGGAGCAGGCTCACGCCACCTTCCAGTGCAGAGAAAAGGAGGACGCCGCCGGTGTCATCCTGAATCCCTAGACTCCGTCATGCACTAGGATCCACTAATGCCTGAAGGGAGTTTTGGGGGTTGGTGGGGGCAGCATCCTGTACCAACACGAGTGAGCATCAGATTTTCACTCTGGTGATAAGTCAGGGGGAAAAGTGGCCACAGGGTACAACCTCCCTCCTGCCTTTTAGTCCATTCCCTGCTGTAAAGAGCACAGGGAATTCTGCCACTTCAAATCTTTGCGTATTCTCTGAGTGCCACTGACTTCAACAAGCGCCGGGGAGAGATTATGATACTTGACGATAAAAGGGGGGGCGAGGGACTTTTAAAAGCATGATCTGATTTTATATTTTTTATGTAGATAACAAGCAATCTGTTGCATGGCCTGCATCCACTTGTTGTGAAATGTGAAAAGAAGCGTTTTATATATTTTGAGAAACTATACGGGACCTTGGTCACACATTTTTATGCAAAGAGCTTGTAGTGTCATCTACAGTACCCGAATGTAAGGTGTTTTGATATTGCTTTTTTCAACGTTTTGTATTTTATTGAGGTAATTTATCACCGTGACCGTAATGTAGCAGTGACATTAACATTATAGGTCATTCCACCATGAGTTTATGAAATGCTGGTGCACATGCCACAGTGTCGATGCCTGTGCCGTGAGCAAAAATGATTATTATTTTTAAGTGTTGCTTTGGTCCCTTGATACAAAACAATGTGCTTTTGTTTGGTGCTATGGCCAGTCAACTTCAATGTTCAGTTCTGATGTAATTTTCATTTGATGTAGCCATTCCTAAAGTCATATAGGTAATATTTACCTGTTTGAAAATATGATGTCCCATCCGTACATGTAAAGGATCAGTCTTCAATATAAGACAGTAGAGACACGCCCATTTGATGAGTTTACATTTTTGATGAGTTTTTGGTGCCACTACATTTGGCTCACACACGTCAGGATGTGTTTGAGATGCCAAATTTGTCTTTAGAAAATGAAAAAAGTTGATTTTTAAAATCCATTTTCTATACCAACGAGACACACAGAGCGCTACACGATCATGTTGTAAAGCCATTTCCTATAGAGGGTGTCGTGTTCAGTGTCTTTACCTGAAACAGAAGGTCACTGAGTGTAATGGCGATCAGATCTGAGATCTTTCAGATAGCCTCTGGAGCGCTTCAGGTTTTTATTCTGGTCCAGCTGAATGGGGTGAACATTCCCTCCTTACCTGAACTACAGCCGACTTGCCAGACACGACAATGAATAGGCTACATTGACACAGAGTTATTTCCTAAGTGTTTTTGTATTTGCTGCTTTCCAGAATTGGTTGTTATTGATTTGCCACTTCAGTCTTTTCAAAACTAGAGTACACATCAGCTGTTATTTGTGAACTTTATAAACCCTGAATGAGGGCTCTGATTATGACAAGAAACTAGAAAAACACACTGCCTGTACTTTATTTTGCAAATGCACCATGATGGATCGTTTCAAGTCGATTGTTACTGTGAATGAAACACAGCTGCATCATTCAGTAAACTCTTATTTCAGCTTACATGTCTACTGTCAAATTTGTGCCCAGAAAAATGAATGAACCTGCACAATACATGCGGTAATTGCTTTTCCATTCGGGTTAACCTGGGTTGAATCAAGAGCAGGAATTATTAATACTAAGTATCTCATTTTCTACATTATTCCCATACCACTCTTGGTTAGTTTTAAAGTGGAAGGTCTGAGTCATTTCATGATATTACAGGAAATGTCATTACGTGTTTGACAGATCCCAGAGCAGTCGCAGTGTCATGGTTACCGCACCACGCCTTTGTTCAAATGAATAATTTAATCAAACCAGCGTAACCCCAGACTATACAAACCAACAGGAGTTAGAATCTAATGTTAAATCGTTCCACACAAACAATGTTTGCATCTGTTCCTCCTCTCGGCCTTATTTAAATGCTAATGAGAACAGACCTACCTGCAGTGATGCAGCACACTCTCCCTGGCTCTCTCATTAGGGAGGAGAGGTGAGTGATGAGAGGAGGCAGGGCAGGGAGGGGTGGAGGGGTGGGTTTATGTATATGGGGGTGGGGGGTTTGGAGGGGGGTTAGGTACCAGAATTTGGAGGAGACTGACCCCTAAGCTGCTGGGTCACTGCTGGGAGGAAGAGGAGAAGCTTGGTGAACAGACTGCTTTAGTATGCACCAACCACAGCAACAACATACAGATCCCACTGACAGAAGAAAAAGACCATAAAGCAAATTTACTGGCAGTGAGAAGAGTGAGAGAGGTTTCTGCTGCACCACAGCTCATTTATCTCCATATAACAAGGTGCAGAGCAGAGAATCTGAATGGAGGAGGAGGAGGAGGAGGACACTGGAGTGGAGAGGGGGAAAAAAGAAGAGGAGGAGCCAAGGTGACAAAAAGGCAAACAAACTACCCCTGTCGAGGGCACATTTATTTTTCCACAAGAAACACACAAACATGCAACAAGGTCATCACAATTCAATAAAGACCGATAGATTAAGAAGCCCTTTATAGTTAAATCAATGTCTCTCTATATCTTGTTTTTAGTTTATCTCAGTTGCTCTTTGAGAACCATTTTTAACAGCAATATGTAGACACCGCTTCAGAGAAATCAAACCACAGATATCATGATTCGAAGATGTCAATTCAAATGGGCACTTAAAATGCAAAACATTCAAGTGTTTTACACGTTTTCAAAAGAGTGAGGAGAGCAGCCAAACGCTGCCCCGTCCCCATCTGGATAAATCAAATCTTGATTGAGGGAAATAAAATAAAAAAAATATTTCTAACTAACTGGAGTAAGATGCAAAACCACAGTGCTAAATCACCAGAAGACCTGGGTGATGTTTCTAAAGTAGCTATGATGTTTTCATACACAAAAGAAGCTATGCATTGTCAATAAACTTGCTCACAGTTTGGTTTCCATGCACCTCTAGGAGAACATTACTGTATCTTTAAAGGACATGAACCTAAGCTTCGTCTACAAGACACTTGCTCGTCAATCACACACACTCGCACGGACGAACAAACACAAACGCACAGTATATCCACACACAATGTTAAGGTATCATTTAGAGAGAGAAGTACATTTTGCAGTGGACACTACGAAGAGAGTACAGCTGTAAATACTTCATACGTTAGGACAGTGTGATTTCATCCCTCATTCCACTTCTAGTCGAATGGAAAATAGTATGGAATGAATCTTAATAGCAATACAACAAAATGTTATGTAATAGTTCTTTTAGAGACAATCATCATTCAAAAAAAGACATCAAAAATATATGTTTTCTAATACATAGCATGAGAACATCTTCAGATTGCAACCCCTTTATTTAGAAACCAGGAGGTTGGCACCTCTATAAAGAAATCCTCTGTAAAACCATGAACCAGCCTTCCTGCTACACAGAAATCATGTGTTAGATCTTAAAAATAGTAAATTGCATAAACACCATCTCTCTCTTCCTTAATCAGACAAATACCAATTTCTTTATTATATCATTCCCACGTGACGTCTGTACACACCTGAAAAGTCTAAAGGGCCGGCATCGTTCGCACCACAAGACCAACATGTGGAAAGGAAAAGTCGCAGAAGCAAAAACATTTGGATTTCTCTAGTTATTCAGTCAACGTGGATGAAATTCCCTGATAGATTGGAAGCATCCCCTCTTGTCGTTCCACTTCATAAAGGGTGTCAAAAAAGGTGTGAATAAGGAACCAGGAGATGGAACAGGCCGAATAATGACTGTTTTCATTCAACACCTGGGTCAAAATCATCACAAATACTTTTAGTGAGTTGTTTTTAGCTTAGAGAGGTGAGATGGAATATATACTGTAGATGAGACACAGATTGATACTTAAACCTGCAATAACTTGTGTTTTTGTCCACTTGGGGGCAGTGGAAACAAGTTGAGTACATGACATGAATATTGACATATCATCACCTTTTAAACTGACAGAGTGAACTTGTTATTAAACCGTTGCTTAATATAGAGACATCAAGCAGTTATTTATTTGGTTAGTTAGGTAGAAACTGCTGCTTGCTACCTTCAGACACTACTGTAGCTTTTTGAGACAAATCAACATGGTCCAGCAGTGGAATTTATATGAATAACCAGGGGAACAACAAAAATGTCATGTAAAATAACCACAAAAGTTCAAACCTGTTGATATAAGAAACTGCTAACACAGCTGATGAAAAAAATCTTTATGTGGCTTCGGTAAAAAAAAAAAAGAAGAAGGAGAAATTCAAAGTACTTATCTCTGGCTGACAGCTGACTATCTATATTTTCAGATGATATTTGACCCAGGTTGTTTTCATTTTCAGACTGAACAAATCAAAATCGCTGCTGACTGCATCCGTTCCCATGATCTGGACAAGTAGGAAAAAGGGAAATGGCCCATTTGGGGAGGAGGGGGCGGCCATCGTCATGCTGCTAAAGCTCCCCAACCAGTAATAAAGACACATTTACTGTACTTATTGGAGTCCCACAGGAGATCAACTACACAGATTCTACATTAAGGTAACGACAGCAGCATACGCTAAGACTACTTGTAATATAGACGTCCATAACATGTCATACATATTTCAACAGTCCCTGACATACTGACAGATTTTTGCCAGATTTTATGTATTCATGTTAACATGTGCCTGTGTATAGATATGTGGGCCAGTCTTTATATTTTCTATATAGAAGAGTATAAAAATAAATTAAACTTACACCATTGACTCAAAATGAGCTTGAATTTAAAGGTATATCACATCTGCAAATGTATATCATATATATATATTTTTCAAAGCATCGCAAGCCAGTTTATAAACATCAACTTAAAAAAGACAAGATTTAGTTGCAATTTGAGACATTTTTCTAAAAATTAAACAACTGATTCAACAAAACTGTTGCCTCAAAGTGCTGTGGAAGACTATGATTCACTCCGAAATTAAGCCCACAGCTGGGCACCCACACGATAAACCTAACATCAACACCCCCGCTCATTAAAATTGATCAGATATATTTATGGAGAATTATGCAGCACTGGCTTATCTTTTATCTCAGAGCAAAGAAACATCACAAGATCTCCACCAAGGACCTTCAAAAATTCTTTTTAAGCTCAGGGGCATATAATCTGGGGGGAGAAAACTAGTTCCCAGCAAATAAGACCAACATTTGCATGGTTCCTAGAATGAGGCGCTGTGCTGCTGAGGAGAAGGTGAGGTGAGGTGAGGCCATACATCAGGATCGGCCTAAACAACTCTGAGTGCTGCTCACTATACAAGCAGTAGAGCCCAGCGCACTGCCTCGCAGCAAACAAGCTCACCAGAGACTTGTAGATTGCAGGCGAGCAGGAGCGCTGCCCGAGGTGGATCTCCCAGGGAAACAGCGTTGGGTGTTTAAAACAGGAAACGTCCGTGTGTGTGCAGACGTGTGTTCAGCTTTTTCCTCCTCACGGACTCGGAGCCTCTGTATTAATGCCTCAGAGCACGCAATCTCGCACGCACCGCTCATGTATGGTCAGCATAATGGATCACGCCAACGCCCGGGTCTGCTCCAACAGGGAGAATAATAATGTGGGGTTTATATTCACGAAGGTCAGCGTCATCCGCGTGTCAACAAAACAAATGAGTTTAACCTTGCAGTGTAGCAAACCCCGCTCCACAAACCGCAGCCTTTTTGAGTTACAACACCTCTCAACGAGCATCTAACTGAACGGCGAGATGCTTGTTTCATCTATTTCAAGTCTCCTCTCTCAGTGACAGTCCACAAGGTTAAACATACAACATACATTTATCACCAAACACTAATATCTCAAGGCCGTTAGCTCTGTGATCCACTTCATGCACTACATTGCGCACTTCCACTTCACAGAACAACTCATCTGTAGTGTCAGAAGTGGGAAACGTCCAGTGCAGCCTGCATGATGATGATGATGACATCACCAGAGTCAAGGTCCTCTCCTTTAAAAACACAAAACCAAGTGCAACCACTCGTTACAGGGCAATAACTGACTATTAGAGTAAAAAGGAGGAAGCAAACAATCGATTTCAATTTGATTAATTTGTAAAGCTGAAATTCTCTTAAACGTATCATCACAATATCAAACAGCAAACTGATCCAGTGACGGCTCGCCCCCATCGCAGATATTCGCTCAACATTCAATATGCAGCGTTAGTCTGGGCCATGCATTCTGGAGTTCAGCATTTTACAAAGACGCCTTTGTATAGTTTTCACCCCTCGTCATTTTACTCCGAGTGCAGAGGAACAGCTTTAGTTTCCAAACTAAATGGGGTTAAATACCATCGACCTGCAGCCAACATCAAAGACAGAAATCTCACCTTTTCTTTACATTCCTCAAACCTCTGAGAAAATTTGGCATGAACATGCTCAAGGCATGGACCAAGAGACATCACAGGGGGGAATCTTAGCTTATAAAAATCAAAACGTTGATCATAATTGTGTCATTTATTCTGCTTCTGTCGCTCTCGTGCCACCACTTCTGGAGGATATTTTTCTTTGTGGGGAGTAAAGAGTTGTTGGCTGCATGTTGGCCCGTCATGCAGTGTCCCTGTCCCTCTGGGAGATGGCGGGGGGGCATGGTGGGTTGTGTGTCCCTGTGTACCAGCTCAGCCGGCCATCAGTCCTTCAGGTTGTCCTCGCCGACCCCCTGGGCCGACAGCTCTGTCAGGACGTTGTCCAGGTAATTGGGGTCTGGGTAGCCGTGGCCGGTCAGGTTGGAGCCGAATTCTGTCTTGTGGTGAATCTCGTTCCACACCACTGTGTCCGACTCGCCTGTGGTGCTGGACGTGCCGATGGTGAAGATGAGGCGCCTGTCCCACGCCATGATCAGCAGCTTCAAGACCTGCAGACACGCACAAAAAAGAAATGAAGGGTTTCAACAATCAACCACGCAACACGATGGATGGAACAACACACATACACATCAAGCGCATCTATCTGGGTGAATAACATCAATTGTAATTCACATTCACTAATGTTAATCTAAATTATATAACATTTGTGTTGTTGCCTCATTGTTGACTGGATAGACATGTCACAATGTCACTCTAAAAACTGAGGTTAAGCTTCAACTATAAAACCATACAAGGTGAACACCAGACTAAAGTCGAGCCATCCAGTTTATTTGAGTCACAGAAACTCAGTGTGGAAGGACCTTTCATGGTAACACTTTACAATAAGGGTCCCTTAATTAACGTTAGTTAGTACATTATTAACCATTAATATAAACTAATATGTTAATTAATGCTGAGTAATGCATACATAATGATAACTTCTTTTTTTTTTTAAGTATATTTTTCGGCTTTTTGCCTTTATTTGATAGTGATGACAGTAGAGATAGACAGGAAATGGCGAGGCAGAGAGAGGGGGAATGACACGCAGGAAAGGTCTGCCCGACGCGGGATTCGAACCGGGGACGCCTGCGGCGAGGACTGTAGCCTCTACATGGGGCGGCCGCTCTACCCACTGCGCCACGCACCGCCCCTACATAATGATAACTAATTACATAATTCAATTTTTATTATTACTTAATAATTTATTAACTAACTTTGAGTAGTAAACATTAATTAACTGCTCAATAGGCTACATTAATTAATGTGTTTCCTAATCCTAAATAATACATAATAATGATTGTTAATATATCTGTAAACAGTTAATTAATGCTTAATAATGTACTAACTAATGTTAATTAAGGGACCCTTATTGTAAAGTGTTACCCATTTCATTTCACAGAAACAAAGGAATACAATGACGCTGGACATCACAGCTTCTGTCCCTGAAGGTGAAAAAAGCTCTAACAGCCAATTCTGTGCTGTTCAGTAGAGAAATTGTTATTGTAATTTCATGATGATGCATAAAACAGTTGCTTCCAGAAAGAAACACATACTTGTGTTACTCCAGTGAATTTAATGACATGATTTAGACCCAACAATCAAAGTCCAGTGACAAAATGTCAGTGGTGAAACAGCTTTGATTACAAGCTCATTAAAAAAAAAACAGTGAGTAAAAATCAGCCTGTACACTTCAGATTACAGAGAGTGACAAAGCTCTCTCCCTAAGTACAGAAACTATGAAACGCTGCATGTTTTCAGCTTTTTGTCACTGTGTTCTGGGAGAGAGGTGTCAGCTCACCTTCCTGCCTTTCTCGTTGTCGGGGAGGTAGCAGTGTCGAGGGAACCCTCGTGCACTGAACTTCTTCCCGGGGTTGGGGTGCTCATTGGTCTGGGGAAAATGTGAAGAACAAAAACAAACATTAACAACAACTTCTCCTCCATGTATGACTTCACTGTGAGAAACATGTCAACATCAACCACAGGGAGAGCTTCTTTGTTCATTTGAAAATCATGAGATACAGTATGTGATAATGTGAATTGTATCTTTAAGGGGAGACAATACAGGTGAATAGGGTAAAATTTTTAAATAACAGATATCAACATGAAACTTCCCAAGTTTATCACTTACATTAAGACAAATATTTTTTGTATTACAAGTTTTGTCAAATTTTATGTTTAAATATATAAATGAGGCAATATCTGATGAAATATGCAGTAACTTGCATAGTTTTCCAGACCGAAATCTGAAAAATGGATAAAGCTACTTTCAAAATTCTTGTTTTATTTTGTTGACATATTAGAGTAAGAGGTTTTTACAGGGGATTTTGGATATCTCTTTTTATCACTTTGTAAATGAGAAAATACTGTCACCAGCCCTAAAAAAATCAAATTTCGCCATGTTTTTAGGAATAAAATGTTGTATAAATCAGGCTGTGAATGATATATCAACAATCCCCTCAGTAAAAACCTTCAGGATATAGACAGGAATAAAACTGGAAGGTTTGGTGTTTCTAAGTGCTGCTGAAGTGGAGATTTCAGGCTCAGAGTCTGAGGAAAAACTAATTTTGAGAAAACGGCCTTTATCTTGTACTGTAAAATTCCATAGGTTGTTAATGTAAATCGTACATTACCAATTGGTTGCTGATACGGAGGAGATGACAAATTTTGGAGCCTAATTCATTGTTGAGAGAGAGAGCTTTACAATGATACCTGACATGACATGGGTCAGACAACAGCATGACTTTAACTTTTGGTGAATTTAGGAGAAATCTACTGATGAAAGAGACAAAATGAAGTAAAATAACCACCTTAATGTGGATTTTCTACCATTTCTTTTGACTTTTCTGAAAGAATACATGTTATGGAAGAAAAATTGATCAGTGCATGAAAAAACAGTGTTTTTGCCTGTAGTGTCTCGCCTGAAACACTGAACCTTGAAAGGTGATTTGTAATCGTACTGCCCTGTGCTACATTGCTGCTATCCGCTAAGTACTGTATATTTAAAACTGTCCAAATGAATATAAGTATGGACTGAAGAATGAGAGGAATGAGAGGAAAATAGAGACAAGAGAACCACAGTAATGCTCACTGACAGTCGTGTTGCTGTGCTGCTGTGCTGACCTGCATGGTCAGGTGACACCCCAACCCCCACTGCCTGGTCTACTCTACCCCCCCAGGGGCTAAGCCTGCTCCTCTGGTGGAAAAGGGTCAGTTTAATGACTCTATTAAAATATGTAGCCCTCTCATCTCCACCAGCACAAACCCAGACTGCAAAACACCCTCTCCTCTCCAAATGCACACGGTGGTGCAAACTTAAAACAACCTTTATGGGATTCATCTTAGCTTTATTTATTCATGAAAAAGGACAGCAAATGAACAGATGCATGAAAACGGCCTTCTATGGCCATATTATCTCTCACATATTTCAGATTCTGAATCATCTGTTTTTGCTGAGAACCAGCGAGTGACGCCGAAGAATGCTGTGACTCACAGAGCCCCAACACCTCGCCTTCCTGCACGAAAAAACCGTCCATCAGGCTTAGGCGGATAAGCAGCAGTTGTAGAAAAAGGGCACAGATTTAGACGAGAGACAGTGGATCAGGCCACAAGAGCAGCATGGTAGACGTAGTGAAGTGAGACCGCTCTGACCTGGATCCCGGCAGGAATGTCGTAGACGATCCGAATGGTCTTGGAGTCTGAGTAGCCGGGCAGGCAGTGGGGGATGACGTGGTACTCCATCTTCCCAGGAGGCTGAGTACCTGTTTTCTCCCCATAGATGGTTTTGCATGTTGGGCACTGCAGACTGCCATCCTAGTTTGAAGATATGCACAGCGTAAATGACACAATATGATGTGATGCACATTTACAACTATGTATTGCATTAAAATGGTTAAAAATGTCACTTATTTCTCCTAACATCTAGCCGTGCAGACAGTGATGGTTTTGTTTGCGATCGGACATTTCTGCCTTTACACCAAGATATGGCAATAAGTGAAATTAAAGGTATAATGTGTAGGAATTACCCCCATCTAGCGATGCGGTTGCATATCAGAACGTATTCTTGATGTTGCATTCAGGTGAAATCGGGCAGACGTCAGACAGACAACAGACGTTGCAAGTAACAGGATAAACAAGCGTCTGTAAACAAGTGGTCCACCAGCACGAGGCAAAACAATACCGGCGTGACAATATGTTGTCATGGTGATGTGGTATTGTTTACCTGACCCACGTTTTACCGTCTTTCTCTCGTGGAGTAAAATGCCGGTTTGCCGGCGGCCGTCTGCTTGACTGCACCTGAATGCAACATCAGTGCCTCCGTCCTTCCTCACACTACACAGTGGTGACAGTTTTAACAGGCGCTACCTGGAAAACTTTCTCCCCGAGCCGACAGCTCCGCTGAGTTTCCGTGGTTACCTACGGTCATGCTGCCACTCAACGTAAAAAATGGCGATGCAACATGGTCGCCTCGGTTCGGTGCGTCGCCCCATGTATTTTTAACGACTTGTAACAACTCATTCTAAGGTACGAGAAAGCTTTCATTTGTATGCAGGTGTGATTCGACTTCAGTGAAATACGTATTTATGAAAGACATATTTGATTCTTGCTAATAAAAAGCCAAATAAGTTACACACAGGCTTTAAATGTATGATGTTTGAAGCTATGACCACTGGCCCGTCACTGTTGGCCCTACTGTTTAGGTTCAGTCTCACTGCTCTTTGTGTTGTTTTAGGCCACAGCAGGCAGCTGCCTTCAAAATAGACCCACTATAAGCCCACAGCCCTCTCCACGCTGCAGACAAGACAAACACACAAACTAGCAAGAATACTTAGCAGCTAAAGAGCCAGATACTTTTCTCAGAGTTTGGTAGTGACAATTGCAAAAATATAAAATTATTGTTAAAAAAGAATCAAGAATCTTTTTGAGTTCATCCTTTTTTCCTTCCCTATAGCAAAACCTGACGCCTACATTACCCACAATGTCAGCGACATTGGTGTGTTATGCTCATAGTGGCTAATGTAGCCTCAAGCCGTGAGCCTCACTCAGAGACGAAGAGGTCTGGTGAGTTCACTTCTTTCTACCTCCTCGGTTTGTTTCATTTTCAAACTTCAGACCCAACCAACACAGACTCAGGCAACGTATCAGATTTAACCCAGCTTCCTCTGGAGCTGCAGAAGGCTTTATGTAACTTATTTCATACAGTAGAACTCCCCCAAACCTGTGAATTAACTTTGATGTACAAAATGAATGTTGCCTTTTGAAGGTGATGCTCTCTCAATATTGTAATATGCTTTGTTTACGCTGACCCTAAGATCCATTATTACAGCTAAAAAAAAAAGCAACGATTGCTCCGAATAGGAACTACTTTCCACAGAAAAAAATGGTGCCAAAGAAAACAGGGTGATCAGTGGATTATCCAAAGTGATGTGAATATTAGATCTATATAATGTATATTATATTTCAGCGTTGTATATCAGTGCTTTGACAGTCACAAAAGAGGCAGAGGCAGAAATCTCAGGGAAGATTATTTCAGAATCTGGACAGACTGAAACCAACAATTCTTCAACAGCCATTGCTACTCAGACTAGCTTTATGTCACATGCCTATCCAGAATGTAACATTTTTACCATTAGTGTGACATTTTTGTCATGATTGCTCTATTAAGTCTTCAGTGATGGCTAAAAAGTGTTTCTGAGGTCACTATGACCTTTGACTACCAATGTCTTATCAGTTTTTCTTTGACAAACTTTGTCCAAGTGAATGTATCAATATTTCAAGCAATTCCCTTATGACAATAGGGAGACATTACATTCACAAAACCAAAGTTATGTTTTGTGAGACCTTGACCTTTGACCCCTAAAATCTAGTTCTTTCATCCTGGAGTCCTAGTGAGGCCTTTCTGAGTTAATGAGAATGAGATATTGTGTCAATGAGAATGGGATGTCTGGGTGGCCACATATAAATATCAGATGTGTTTTTTTTTCATTTGTGTGAATTGACCTTTTTATTGCAATCGCTAATGATTATTATATTGTATTAGGCATTACATGAGTCATTATATTACACTGTGCTTGCAGATTAACTGTGCTTGCATCTTCAGGATGAATAAGTAGCGTATTTGTATTTAATGTACGTGAACTGAAGTGAGCAGAGTTTATTTTTGACAAAGTGCTGTGCTTTCAAGACAGACACGAGCAATCTGACAACAATATGTAAGCTCCCCCATCTGTGTATAACAAGACAGAGGCCTGATCATCTGCCAGGGCAGTGCAACCCAGTCAAGCTGTAAGACATCACAAGTTTATCATTTGAGCCTAGAGTGACATCATAACAATGTCTGGCTCAGAAGCTTTTACCCACCTTATTGCCATTGTTGTACATGGCCACCAGGCACAGCAGATGGTACATGTGCCCACACTTGCCAAGTTTGCCTACCAGCTCTGGCTTGATGCCTTTGTGCTGCAGGACGCCTTCATAGCCTGACGCCATGACCAGCCTCTCCATGCAGATGGTACAGTCCTGGAATAGCCAACCAAAATACTTCAGCTATCATTCTACGTGATTTTGTATTTATGAGAGTTTCACACTTGGTTAGGACATAAAATGGTGACAGACTGCAGCTCTTGGTGGCCACAAAACTTTTAAAGCCCTACACAGTTTCCCCCCCCCCCATCTTTTGTCTTACCTCATCTGGTACCACTTTAATCCTCTCTGTGTATCTTCGCACCACATCCTCTGGGTTTTTTCCTAGTCAAAAAACAAAATATTAAATGATATGACCATCAAAGAAAAACCCAAACTTACCTACATCTACATACTTCATCACAGGTATTTAAAAACAAAAAACAAGATAGACCACTGGATGATATTTGCTTGTCAAATGAGCACAAGAGAATAACAGCTAGATCTTGATGGATGAAAAACTTTGATCACTTTCAGCAGCCACTCGGGTCTGGGTGCCATTTTTTTCCCAATAAAAGGGTGAGCGTGCATATGAATATACTTTACATGTCCATGATGTTGAAGAGGTCACCTTCAAACTGGCACATAACAACCAGCCATCCCCATATTCTCTGATAATCCCCGTGTGCAACCAGGCTAGCATGGCTGAGAGCACACCCACAGCTTACACCCCTAATACGCTTACAGGCAACCTCTTTTTTTTCCCTGGAGCCTTTGTTTGTTCATTTGAGGGACAGCCAGTGAACAGAGCAGAGGGAGGGAGAGCAGTGGAAAGGCTGCCTGACTGAGCATTAAAACAAGTTAAGGCGTTAAGGGTAGGGAAGACAGAGAGGGAGGAGAGAAAACAGAAAAAGGAGGGGAAAGACAGGGGACTCAATTATGTATTTTATGCTTTTGCTATGTGATGGCTTCATTAGCTGGATCAAAACCCTCTCTGACCTTTTTCTGTACAGAGAGTGGAGTAAATCTCCCTGCGTGAGTGAAACCACATCTCCATTCCCCTCACAGCCCTCCACTACGTCTCTGAGTTCATGCTCTTTCTGCACAAACAGGTTCATGCCTCACTTCTCAAGCTACAGTGTCACTAGCAAGATTTTTCAAATGCCCACAATCTCCTAATCATTTCCAAAAATAATCCTAAAAAGAACAATCAAATTTGATTCCAATGAAAGGCAGAAAAAGTGGAAACGTGGTCTTGGCTTTGGCCATGCCAAAACCAACAAGCGTGAACTCTTCATGGAAATTCACATTTTCCGCTTTTGATGAAATGTCTCAGCAGCTATTAGATCGAATTAGATAGAAATAGAATTATGAAATATAACTCTAGTGAGGAGAGTTATATAGTCCTAATATAATAACTCTGATTGCAAAGCAATGACCTTTACCTTTCATGTTAGCAAATATTAACACTAAACCAACATGGTGACCATGGTTACTGGCTGAAAAAACACCATGGTAGCATTGTTGTCCAGGCAAAATAGCATTTTACGATTACATTTTTTTCACCATACATCATTTCTATGAGGTGTCCAGAACAACATATTAAAAGTCCAAGTTAAAAGTTCCTCAGAAATCCTAGTTGGGGAAATATGTTTAATTCTCATCAATCCAAGATTGATTTACAGTCTATTATATGGTGCCAATAAGGCCAGAAAACAATACAACTATTTTTTTCCCTTTACTGCTATCACAATAAAAGTATCTATGAAATGCAACATTTTATGTATTACAAGTTTCTTTGAAAATGAATATGAATATGCAAATGAGCCATACACTAATGGAATAAGCCCAAATACAGGTTTGTTTGTTTTTCTTCCCCTTTACTATTCGGGTGTATTTTGGGCATATTCCATTATTGTATGGCTCATTTGCATATTCAAATTCATTTTCAAAGAAACTTGTAATACAAAAAATGTTACATTTCATAGATACTTTCATTGTGTAAAGTTTCATTGTGATAGCAGTAAAGGAAAAAAATAGTTGTATTGTTTTCTGGCCTTACTGGCACCATAGACTTTATACAGTAAATCAATCTTGGTTTGATGAGAATTAAACATATTTCCCCAGGATTTCTTAGGACTTTTAGTATGTTGTTCTTGACACCTCATAGAAATGATGTATGGTGAAAAAAATTCTATTACAATTAGTTCTATTTTTAGATTGCCTGGACTAATTGTCACTTTGAGTTTCTTAGCATACTAAGCATTCAACTCAAAGCGCTGTCTCAGTGAATCCTCTAATGTCACAGTCTGTTCCTCAGGTTTGACCCTACTCTCCTCTTCATCCTCCCACACCTGACATTTTTCATCCACACCAGATGCACCTGTGACTTTCTTCCTGTCTTCACACCCACCTGCTGACTTGTTATCTTATCTCAACCACCTGAGCTTCCCTGCCCCCTCACACACCTGTTCCCAGTCACCTCAGCGGCTCCTGGAGCCCTGTCACCAGCCTCTTGTCGGTTCATCTGTTTCTGTTCCTCTGTGGTCTCCTATGTTCCTGCTGCATGTGTTTTCGTAACCTTTAGTAATCCAGTTTGTATGTTAGCCTACTTTTTTTCACCCATTATAGATGCGTCACTGTGTGTATCTGCATGTGGGCCATCGCTACCTGCGCTGTTATGACTAAATGTGACACACAGAGCTGCTGGCATGACTGCGGTCTTGTTTGGCTTTAGTTAGTTGTGTTCACCTTAGAGACATTTCCGTGGATTAAAGAACTGCTCTGGTAAATTCAACTACATACTTGGAAACTAAGCTCTCGGAAACTTTATTCTTCAATTTCAAGCCTGTAGACAGACTCTTGGTTATGCTACCAATTAACTGGAATTCCAAGTGTACCAATTGAACACTGTCTCTATTTTCCCTATAATTAGTACAAAATGATCTCTTCTTTTGGAAGGAAATTATAAAAGGAAATTATAGGAAACTGTGAGACCTGTAAAATAAAGTGCTACCACATAATCTCACCACAGCGAAGTCTATACAGTACGTGCACAGCAATGGAGAGCTCTGAAGGGCTGACTGAGAGGAGTGTGGTGCAGGGATGGAAACCCAGCAGCCTCACTGATCAATTAGGACAAAGACTCCCTTGGGAGACCAGTGGTTTCCACGGCTTCCATCGACCAGCACTTACTCAAGCCCAGAGCTGCCCAACTAAACAGCAGATCTCTTCTCAGACCAACTCGGTACAACAGTCCTCCGTTAATTACTTTCCTTACAACTGCCTCCGTCGATCTGCATGTGGTGGTGTAACATCTATAAATTGTTTCACTGCATTTACTCATAAATCTGAAACCAGCAATCATCGTTACATTTTATAGGACCCGTTTAAAATGGAAGGCATTCAAATAACAATTATGGACCCTTGATCTTGAACAAAAAGAGCTTTGGTATTGTTTTCTCACTCGACAACAGGCTTACAGACAGCTGACACAAAACCATCCTGAGAAGCTTGGCAGGAGACAGAGAGTCTGCTGACAGTCAGTGGTTGGTCTGTTCCTCTCCTCCGTGCCTTTCCCATTTATTCATTAATACACAATAAAAATAGATTTGGTAGCATTTCCACTTCTTTGTTTTCATGTGATTTCCTATTTTCCATTCCACTGCTCTCCTCTCCCCATGTCTTACTATTATTGAATTATTATTGTTTATTATGAACTCTAATTGTTTTTACTAGTATTGAATTATATATTTTGAACCTTATTTTTTATTTAATATATATGATCTACTGGAGTAGAATTAAACATTTCTATATAATAGAAGTATCTGCTCTCCTCTCCATCTTACCTCTCCTCAGGTGCTTTTTCTTGGTTTTGCGGCGCATGCCATTGATCCCTGGCACAGGCTTCATGTCACTCTTGTTGATGGGTGGTGGGTGCAGTATAGGCTTGGGGGCCCTTGTCAGGCAAACTGGCAGACCTGCAGCGCACATCAGGATACCTGTCATACCTGATGGCACACACATGCGCACACACACAGACACAAATAGAAGAGTGGGAAAAAACACTAATTGTTAATGTCTTAAATGAACATATCATTTTGGGCAAACTTTTCTGAACAAAACTTGTTGTTTTTGCTGATTTCCAAGCATATTCTGCAGCAGATATGTTCTAACCTGCTAGTGCTGGGTGCACTGGTCCAGATCCAGTTAGGTTCTTCACTGGGAGGGCAGGAACGCTACCACAGAAAAGAAATAAAGCATGAAATGAAGCAATAATAAAGAAACCACCACCTGTACTGGCCATTTGCAGGCATCAAGTCTGCAGATCTTCAGGAACACTCTGCTCCTCTCTGTGAACACGGATGCCTCTGCTCAGCCAGTCTGTCTTTGTTCCTTTTATGAAACACATATACTTTTTCATATTATGGAAATGGTCCTGTGTGACCTCCAAAATGGACAGTGAATTATCCTGATTGTGCCGCACAGCTGAGAAAACTGAGAACAGCAGCTAGTTCTGCTCTGCATGACATGAAAAACACTCAAGTTAAAGTGTCACATGTGCTTCGCCACAGAGACAGAGACAACTGCAATGGGACAAGACAGCTTGACTCATGTACAAAGCACTGCAGCAGAGCCTGATTCAGGATGACATTTGGAGCGGCTGGAGTTCATGGCAAACACAGACAACAAAGGCAGTTGACTTGCGCTCTCTTCAAGATCTGCAGAGCTGAGCGGACAAAAGCACTTTGGGCATTAGTATGAGCACAGAAGTCAGGGAGTCTCTTTTCAGAGAGAGCCGAGGCCAGGACTCAACCAGTATCCCACAGCAGAGCCACAGAGCACTGAGACTCAGCTCACAGCAAAGACATATGACAGAAAAGCTGAATTTATAAAGACTTTGATTAGACTCCAAATCTTGTTTTCAATCACATTATAGATAGAAGCAAGCTGGTGAACACTGTGGAGATCTAGATCTAGTCAAACTTATAAATATATTTATATTGGAAATCATTTTAGCAGTGTGTAGATTGATCATTGTGTAAATCTCTGTACACCTAGAATTGAAGATGGAATCTTTCTCTGTATCAAATACAACAAAAAGTGCAGGATTAAAGGTTCAGTTGGTAACAATTATTCAGTCATATTTGCTGGAACTGTCACTATATTCTGATGGTCAGACATTAAATGAGTAATTTAGGACAAAATCCAACTCCTCTGGCTCCACCTACAGCCTGGAATCCTATTTCCCGAAATCCACCGCAACCAACAATACTCCACCAGTCAGGTAGAGGGAGCAGGAGGAGCAGCCAATCGCTGCTCGTACACGTCGGACAAAAGTGAAAGTAAAGTCTGCGACTTAGTCGGAAATTTCAAGACAACAGACCCTCAGTCAGGTCCCTCTTTTCACCTCTGTCAAACCCCCTCCCTCCCTTGGCAGAGGTTCATAAAGGTGTATTGTCTTGAAATTTCCGACCAAGTCGCGGAGTTTACTTTCACTTCGTCAACTTATCAACTGGAGCTTTAAACCAACAATGGACACTGTCATCTTCACTTCCTGGTGGGTTTGCTTTTAAATGGGTTAAAATGGCGAGTGTAGCAGCATTTAATAATAGTTGGATAAGTCATGAAAAAAAGAAGGTGTAAATGGGCCACTGCTCACTGAGTCACTTGTTAGTTTTCTCACTTTATCAACCACACACACACACACACACACACATAAAGACAGACAGACACACACAGACAGAAAGATAGACAGACACACACACACACACACACTACTGCACATATACTTTTGAATCTGTCTGCTTTTTGACCATAAACCGACTGAGGTCTCTGGCACCGCAGCTCCCAGGCATTTCACAAATCCGCATCAAGCGACTGCTTTGATATTAGCGCGAGCCTCTGTTCCTGAGCCAGGGGAAGCCCTTCAATAAGCTGAGTGCAATAACACGAAAGGACACGGGGCCTGGCTCAGGCTGCATCCCATCCCATCTCTGGTAGGGACTGCGTCTCATACACCAGTGGACCAGACACCAGGGTGAGCCGACTCCTGTGGTGTGTGTAGGGGCGATGTGAGTCAGAGTAGAAGTACTAGTGATGTGCAGCTGTGATACGCTCCTCAAATCAGGAATGTGGAATTCATGGGTGTGAAACCGAGACAGGTTTGATTTTGATTGTGCTTCAAGCTCCAACGAATGTTTTTGACACCATGGACCACAGCCATCGCGCTGCGGTCTGTGACTCTAACTGGTGCATAGCTGCCCGTCACCCAGTGAAAATACCAGTTGGAGTCAAGGGTTGGCAGCGATGGCAGTGTTTGTTTTCACTGTGGAAAATGTGGGAGGCGGAGGAAGTGACAAACACAAATATGGAGAAAAAAAGTGATTGCGAACAGTGCAACTTGATAATAAAAACAAATTCATGTGGGTGCTGCCCAGTGGAGATGTTCCTCCTTCATTTAAAGGTACATTGTGTAGGAATTCCTCCCATCTAGCGTTGCAGTTGTATATCGCAAGCAACTCAATCGTATTTTTCATGCTGCATTCACCTGAAATTGGGCAGACGGCAAACGGACGACAGCCGCTGCACGTAACGGCATAAACATGCGTCTCTGTAAACAAGTGGTCCGTCAGCACGAGGCAAAGCAATACACGTGACAATATGTTGTCATGGCGATGTCGTATTGTTTACCTGACCCATGTTTTACCGGCTTTCTCTCGACTTCTGTGACTAAAATGACATCTGGTTTGTTACCGACGGCCGTCTGCCCGACTGCACGTGAATGCAGCATCAGTGGAACACTCCATTCCTCCTCACTGCGTTACCACGATGACTTTTCTTTTTTTTTCTTTTTTTATCAGGGAGAAATACTCAAAGTAATTTCAGTACCATTACACTCATACAGAGCAAAACAAAAACATGTATTTGGACAATTGTGTTAACATATTCTCCAAGCTATTACTCCCCCTTTCATTTTACAATGTTTTAAATAAGAATATTTCAACAAAAGAAGTCACATTTACTCATTTTCCATCAAGATTTATAGACTAGTACTTCAAGCCATGTAATAGAGGTACTTAAAGCAGTTCAGGTCTCCGTGATCTTATATATCTGATCCACTTGGACCACCAACTCTTAAATTTCTACGAATGCAATTTTAGAGTGAATGTCAGTCTCTCCATGATATACATTTCGTGAACAGTCCCTTGCCAGTCTTCCAGTGTCGGTACGTTGGGTTGTAGCCATTTCCTTGTTATAGCTTTCTTTGCTCCAATCAATAATATCTTCATTAAATATTTGTCCGCTATTGATTGGATATGTAATGCCGTGGTACAAAAATACATTGAGCTGACATCAAAAACATAAAAACATGGCGACACCACATGGCAGCCAGCACCGAGCTTACCCGCTCCATGTAGATATGAATGATATGAATGGCAAATTCAGAGCTGAAAGGAACACTTCAGTTTGTTGATGGGGGGGATTACTGATGAATGAAAAACAGACTTTCGAACCAAATAATCGATTTTCGTGAATAGATAACGGAAGAAGTCTGTCCCTTTAAACATACACTTAGGCCTTAATCAGATCACAACACACTGTGGACAGGACGCCCCGCCTTTATGAGAGCATGTAGAATTTAGGTTGTTCACAGAGAGCACTGTGATCAAACAAATAATTCTCATTAGGTGAAGTAAAATGGGACAACACACCACAAGGGCCTTTAACACCATCTCACTGTGCGGCGTCTGCACATTTTGCACACACTACACACTAAAAAGCGCAGCACAGAGGATCCGTCAAGGATCTGTAACGTAACATGAAGCAAGAATGGTTTTCATCGTTACCGCTTTCCAGTTCTAGCAAGGATCTCACTATCAACCGGAGAGCGTGCTGCATAACAAATATGTTGATGAAACAGCTGCACGCTGAGCAATCCCCCCCCACACACACACACAAAAATACACACAACTCTTAGTGTTGATCTTTATCTGCTCTAACACCCAACCTAACACACTTCACTAACACTGTCTGTGGTTTAACTTGGAAATCGTTTGCAAGATGTGGATCTATCTGTCTTTACAATTGTGCTCGAGCTCACTGTTTTTTTTTCTTCTTTTTTTCTAAAGATTGCATCTGTGCACTGCTGAAACAGTTTTCAGACAACGCTGAGCTGTTCACCAGCCAGTCAACCTGTAGCCTGTGTGCAGCTGCCACCTCCCATCTCAGTCTGCATGAAGTTCTTTTCTCTTGACTTGTGTGTTTTGTTTTGTTTTTTTCTTTCAGAGATGTGCACCTCTGGAGGCGCTGACCCGGTCTGTCCTGGCTGCGCCTTGAGCCCTGAGGTTCAAGACACATGCCACCTCCTTGCACTCTGCTGACAGTCTCTAATGCTGGCTGACTTCCACTGTTTAACTCCAGCTTTAAAGGGACATTGTGTTACTTCTCCTGTTATCTAGTCACGAAAATCGATTATTTCGTTCAAAAGTATGTTTTTCATCAACAAACTGAAGTGTTCCTTTCAGCTCTGAATTAGCCGTTCATATCATTCATATCTACATGGAGCGGGTAAGCTCGGTGCTGGCTGCCATGTGGTGTCTCCATGTTTTTACGTTCAGTGGCAGCGTGACGGTAGGAAACCACGGAAACTCAGCGGAGACACCGGAGCTGTCGACTCAGGTCGAGGTGGCGTCTGTGAAAAGTTACCGCGGTAACGCAGTGAGGAGGAATGGAGCGTTACACTGATGCTGCATTCACCTGCAGTCGGGCAGACGGCCGTCGCTAACAAACCAGATGTCATTTTAGTCACAGAAGTAGAGAGAAAGCCGGTAAAACGTGGGTCAGGTAAACAATACCAAATCACCATGACAACATATTGTCAGGTGTATTGTTTTGCCTCGTGCTGACGGACCACTTGTTTACATAGAGGCTTGTTTATGCCGTTACGTGCAGCGGCTGTTGTCCGTCTGCCGTCTGCCCAATTTTAAGTGAATGCAGCATGAAAAATACAATTGAGCTGCTTGCGATATACAACCGCAACGCTAGATGGAAGTAATTCCTACACAATGTACCTTTAACTCTTTCCTGTTTTTGCCACCCTCCCTTTCCCTTGAATCGCACCATCCTCACTCTTTTTTATTAAGTATTAAGTATTTTTTGGTTTTTTGGGGGGGCTTTTTTGCCTTTAATGGACAGGAGAGTTGAGAGAGAGACAGGAAATGGGAGAAATGAGAGGAGGATAGGGCCGCTCGACACAGGATTCGAACTGGGGCCGCCTGCAGTGAGGACTATAGGCTCAACATGTGGGGCGGGTGCTCTACCAACTGAGCTAAACACCGCCCCGCACCATCCTCACTCTTGTGAAAAAATGTAGGAGTCCACCAAAATCCTTTGTCAGTACTAATCTCTAATCCCTGTGCTAAACAGCTGAATCCAGACAGCGTCCCCAACAGTGGGCTCCGTTGGCTCAGATCTCAGGAGCCATTATACCTCATCATCAGTGTAAACAAGTGCAGATTTTTCGCCTGTCCGCCGCAGCACTGCAGCTCCAGCCCTCCAGTTTTGATAGAGACCCATCCTCCAACATACCAGACTGAACCTTGTCACCTCTGCATTTCTTTCGCCCTGCCAACTCTAATTTTCCTCCTGATCTCTGTTCACTTCTTTGCTCCCTTCTGTCCATCTTGAGTGATTAAAAAAAAAAAAAGCTGTGCCTGTCTATGCCCAAAACCTTTGATCAAGGACAGTGCTAAAGAATTTCCTATGGTGCTATTTTTCACATCTAATAACTGTAATTTCTGACCTAAAACCGATGCAATTAAGTGATAAATCCAGCCCCTTCATACCTAACCCATTAACACCACTTTAATTATGGCCCTTGTCAGGTCAGGGCATGAAGGTCGCTATCCCTCCTCTGACTCCTACTCAGTATCATCCTTCCTTTCCTGAGGGAACCTCCAGCCTGCCTTGAGGACTTAATCAGACTGAGAGCGATGTGATTCCCCAAATAGAGACCACATTAGGCCTAGTTAGGAAAGTGCTGACGGAGGACTAATATCTCCTCATCTGTTTATTATGCACCATAAAGACAGTGAGTGGGGGGTTGGAGGAGAGAGAACTCCACGAGTGCTTAATTGCATATTGATGTAGGTAGCAGGAGGGAGAAGCAAGCCCCGCCCCCTGCCTCAAGTGTGGGGATACAACGCGGGTAATGCACCTGAGATGCCGTGAGAATAAGCAATAATGACACCAAGCATTTCCAAATTGCGTCAGTTTGGTCCAGATGAGCTCTCATGATTAATTCAATAATTTCAATATTAATTCTTATCTTATGGGGAGCGCCAGAGCAGAGCAGAAGCCCACTGAGGGATAATGATCTCTGCACTCGACACACAGCCCTCCAGACAAAACTCAGTCGAGTCTTAACACGATGGAGTTCATGAACACGGCCAATAGCAGCAGCACACACGTGTAAACACGCCGAAGAGAGCTGGACATCCTCTTCTTCCTTCTCCTTACCTTTCATCTTTTCCCCTGGTTTCACACCTTTGGGCTTTTCACAAAAAGCAATGCAATGCAGTCATTCTGTCTGAAGAAGTGCGTTCTTAACTCTGAGAAAAAGGTACAAGAGGATGTGGTTTCTCTGGCAAAGAAGAACTGAAAAAAAAGAAAAAAATCCCCCGAGATCGTGTGAAAATCTTTCTCTGTTCATTCCACCACAAAACGATCTGTCTGCTTAAAAAACATATAGTCATTCCATATTATCGCTGCTCATCTTATGTTGTCTGATCACAACAATGAATTACAAATATAGAAACTGTGGTTTACATGTTGTGTCTAGACTGAGGTAAAAAAATTTCACAGATGATACATGCATATCTGCTCTAGTTTACCCCCCAACCCAGTTGTATATCATTGTTAACTGTATCACTGTAGCAAACTGATTACATTCTTTTTTGCAATTTCCTGTTGAGTTCTGGATCAACAGATTAATCAAGAAAATAATTAGCAGAATAATTGACAATGAAAATAATCTTAAAGACACAGTAGCTTCTTACTATAGCATCATATATCATCTATGAAACATGAGCTTGTCTCTTCAACTTATAGCAGCCAACACGTTAAGGCCAGTGGTGATGTAGTGTGGCTGTGTCGGCCCCGTAATAAGATAAAGTGATGTGTTGACACAAACCAGCAGATGGTGCCACCTCTAATATTTGTGCTTGTAAGATACATGCATGAAGCAATACAACCCCCCCCCCCTCATACACACATACATCCCCTCACACCCTTTACTAGCCCACAGCCACTTTGTCTTGAGACAAAAAGATCAATATCTGAGCTGAAGCCTTCATAATCAATGATGGCCATAAAAACATATTCTGCGCTGCGTTATCTTATAGGCAAAGATGAAATCAATCATATGCCAGATTTTTTTTTTTAAATTACAAGTCCTCCTTGTATTCATCTGGCAGAAACAGACCTGTAATCAGAAATAGCATAAACTCATGTAAACAAGTCGCAGTGTGCCAAATGCAAACACATTCCTTGCACCCAACACCGGTTCTATTAGGGTGTGGGTGTGTGAAAAACAGATCTGATGTTTTAGATTTTGTGTGGGTTCCTCTGCTATCTGTCTGTAGCACGCTTGTGGGAATGTGCGAGGGAGTACACATTTCAGTTTGTGTGATTGTGTGTGTGAGAGCATGTCCTGCTTTGTGTATGTTAACCACACTCATCCTGTATGTCGAGCCACTCGCCTGGGAACCGGTGCACTCTGTCTCACCCCCCCCCCCCCCCCACTCATTTCTTCCTCTCGTGCGCTCTCTCTTTGCTTTCTCTGTCTCCGCATTTAAAAACCCTTTTGTGCTGCGGGGTGAAAAGTGCGCACCTGAGCTTTTCACCGAACTGCTGAAATACAGAGGAAGCATCCCGGAGTAGGACCACCACCCTATCCTGGCCTTCTCTTGTCACATACACCTCTGCACAGAGACACAACACCTCCCATCTGCTCGCTGTACGAAACAAGGTCATGGCCTGCTATGATGAGCAAAAGCTCTATATCCCCTCTCTTGTGTTCGGGTCACCAGCATCAAGGCTTTTTGACTTTGCCTCTAGCTTAACAAAATAAAACATTTTTTTTTCCACAAAATTCTAAAATGCTCTGGTTAAAATTTTGACCCGATTATAACGATAAGAACAATAATTAGAGTTAAAACTGAAATCATAAATGCAAAACCAACCTTTTCATGGATAAGGAAGCATAACAATGTAACCAAGAGATGAGAAACAAATTGAATGATAAATAATTGTTTTTAGTGTGTTTTACAGCTGACCCTAACACCATAGATGGTAGTAGAAAGCTACAAGAGGACGGTTCAATTGAAGCCAAGGGGTATACTGACAAAAAAAAGGCCCAGCGACCCACCAAAAAATATTAAATCCAATATTTTCATGGAAGCCTAACAATGTAACCAAGAGAAGAAAAACAAATTGGATGGAAAAATATGTTTTTAGTGAATTTTTCCGGTGATTTAAAACACGGGTCAAAACTGATCCGAACACCATAGATGGCTGTAGAAAACTGACACAAGACAAAGGATATATGTTTCCTTTCAGTCACACAGAATCAGGCCACAGAAAGTGGAAGCATGTGTGCCGGGGTGAAGGACAGTATTATTCAAACATGCAGTAAGTGTGTCTCTCCCCATGAGCAGCGAGAACAAAATGGAATCAAATTAGATCAAGAGAGGGTTTATTTTAGTAAAAGAAAGCAGGATAAGGGACTGAAGTATCGGTTACAACGCCAGACACACTTCTTTTCCTCAGCTCCTTTCGCTGAAGTGCTCTGAGGTCAGAGCGCTCTGCTGAAGCTCCCATTTTTCCTTGATCCATTATTCATTCTTCCCCAGTGGAGCTCTGCCTCCATGGCAAATAGGTTTCCACAGCTACACCGGGGCCCTGCCTCATACACACCCACACCGTAAAACAAAGGCGCAGATGTGCAAGTGACACACACATCCAGATCCTCCACGTGCCATGTCAGACTTTTTTTTCCACAGCTCATGACACAACAAACCACAGCGTCGATGTGATAGCAGCAAATTAGTTCAAAGCAGAAGTAACAGAATGATCCACAAGAGCTGCAGTATTTCACGCCTGTTGGGGGCCAACATAAGCTCATTATGGATCAGTAACCGTGGCAGGCACACATATGGAAGAGAATAAGGAGACTTGAGCTGGACCAGAGGCTTTTTCTGCAGAGCCACTGGCCAGCGTGTTAACGAGAGCCGTCTTAAATGAGCAGAGCGATGCGGAGAAAGACAGAAATCGGCAGAATACAACTACACCAGACCCATGCAGGCTGAAGCTTTGTGAAGCAGACAAGCAGAAACTGAGATTGTCTCTTTTTATATCCACCCATTGCCTCAGCTGAACTGTAAATGCAAGCAAATCTTGGCATAATACCCGCTCTGTAGCTGGTTACAGGCGACTGACCAACTCCACTATATCCTAATTAGAAAACAAGGGGAATGCATGATTGAGTTTGCAAACATCGTTTACCCTGGTGGGATGGCTCCTCTGGCAGTGCCCATGGAAATGCGCTGGGTGCCCGGCCGGTTCAGGTTGTTTTGTCCGTTGATGGTGAGAGCGTGGTGGCCATGGGCGGATGAAAGAGATGGCATCACGGGGGAACAGGGGAAGTTGGCAGTGGACAGTGGCAACTGCACCTGTTCAGCTTTGGCATGCCCTCCTCCCACACTTATGTTGTTATTGTTGGTGCCGGAGGAGTCGGACGTGGGAGACCAGAGGGAGGTCCCAGCGAAGGTGTTGCTCTGCCGCACTACAGCGAGCGTTCCCGCCGCGCCATTGTTGCCCGCCGTCCCTCCGTAGAGCTTACGCCGCTGAGAGGCCAGAATAGCGTTGGAGGCGGCTCTCGTGCTGTTGACCAGGATGCACTGCTGGCAGGAGCAGGGATGGCCGGAACTGGCTCCCACCGGCCAGGACTGCGACTTGGGGATGGAGCCCATGATGAGCGGGTAGGCCAGGTCCATGCGTCTCCGCAGCCGCCGCTTGCGCTGGCTCTGCCTGTTGGTCTGAGACATGCTGTTGAAGTCGATGAGGTAGCAGAAGCCCAGAGAGGTCAGGTCCAGCCAGGGGTGCTGCTTCTCGTAGGCGTTCTGGATGGTCACGCAGATCTCCATGTCGTAGGGCGTCCACGAGCCGTTGTCGTTCTCCCACTCCCACACCACGCCTTTCCCCGGGGCGGACGACGGCTCGTAGAAGTTCCTCTGCACTGGCCTCATGGTTCCTGAGGGCAAAGGACAAAGGAGAGGGAACATGAGGACAATCACTCTGGTTCTAATGACCAACTGCACCTGTGTGCATCACTTGTGCCCACTAGACCAACAACAACGTTAAAGGTATAATGTGTAAGGATTACCCCTATCTAGCGGTGCGGTTGCATATCGGAACGTATTCTTGATGTTGCATTCACGTGAACTCGGGCAGACGTCAGACAGACAACAGACGCTGCATGTAACAGGATAAACAAGCCTCTATGTAAACAAGTATAATGACTTGTAACAACTCATTCTAAGGTACGAGAAAGCTTTCATTTGTATGCGGGTGTGATTCGACTTCAGTGAAATACGTATTTATGAAAGCAATATTTGATTTTTGCTAATAAAAAGCCAATTACACACAGGGGCTTTAATCAACTGACTTGTCTATAGAAAATAGTTTTCACTTTGACAGCTGTTAAAATCCAGCAAACAAGCATCTCTCCCATTAGGTTTTTAATAAAAAATTTAATGAATTCTTTAGTTCATAGGTAGAAAATTAGTCAAATTGGAGTGAGCAGAAATATGAGATGTCTTTCTGTGGTACAAGTTGTTACACTGAGAAAACCTGATTAAATATTCACACTCCTGTCTTATATGTACAAAATCATACATGGACTTGCGCCTCCTGTATTGAACCAGTTTATAAAAATAGCATCAACATCCACACGAAGTGCAGCTAGAGGAGAGCCGGTCTGCATTTTCAGTCAGGGCTGCCTGTGAGTGAAACTCCATTCCAACTCACATTAGAAATCTTCCAAACTATGCTTCTTTTAAATGTTTTTTATTTTTTAAAGTGGTTAATTAGTGCTCAAAGCTGTCAGCATTAAAGTTTAGTGCTTGATTTTTCTCTACATTTGCTGCTCTGCCTGTCGGTGCTTTCTGATGCCATCCGTCATGTTGTCTGTCAGTTTATTAATTGTCTAGTATTACTGTTGCTCTTTGTGAGTGGCTTTTAATGTGTTTAGTGTCTATGTTCTGCTTGTTTGTGATCTGCTAGTTGTTATTGTGTCTTGTTGTGTTATCAATTTTTGTTGATGTTGGGTTAGGGTTAATTCTGGCATGTTTACATTTGTTAAAATGTTTTATTAATGTGCATTGTCCCTGATTATTAAACCTTTATATACATAAATAAATACAGTTTTACAAATGCAAAATGCTGCTTCCTTTTGACCATTTTATAATAGCAAATCTCATGATGCGGGCTCATCATTGTATTTGACAATTAATGGAGCAGAGGCATAATCATGTAAAGGATCAGCAGGAAAAAGCATCAACAGATTAATCACTGATGACATTAGCCTGAGGCACGCTGCAGTTTTAATGTTGTTGCTTCAGCTTCGAGCTCATAGAGTGAGCTAACAAGTGTTGAGACAGCAACTTGACCAACTGATGGAGATGAGGCGTAACACATCACTACCTGCCCCAGGGAATATGGTTGCAAACTGTGGCATTAAAGCAGCAGCTCAAGAGGAATTCAAACATAAATCGTAACAAGCGGCGGTGGGCACGCAAGAAAAACACTTCATCTTCAGGGGGCTATCAAACTGCATGTATGGCCTTTCAGAATACCCACAATGCCTTGCTGTCTTACTCTGCACACCACTGCTCTGTGTGGTGACAGGAAGTGGAGGGACGTGGAGTAAAGTAGCTTGTATCTCTGTCCCTCTACTGACGGCCACTCGGCTCCCACCTCCATTATAACACAATTACGTAAGTCACGCGGGAAATCAGGATACCTTAGCCAATCCATCTCCCCGCCACACGTCAGCAAAGGTATCCAGGCTCTCCGCTGGAGACCGCCATCCCCCTCCTTCCCCCCACCTAATTTAACGGGTAAATGCACACTCTCCTGCCGGGGAGCGACCACGGTGATAATGGAGGGATGGGAGTGTGTGCAGAGGATGAATAGGTGTGGGAATGAGTAGAGGAGTTGGTGGGCAGCGCCGCGGTAACCCCTCATCCAGCAGCACTGGTGCTGGCTCCAGAGAATAAAATGCATCAGCAGAATCAGCAAGTCTGACCTTGAGTCACTGCTGCAGACGGCTGCTAAAGGACTCGGCTTGACGGCTAATTTCATTTAGAGCTGCTGAGAACTACCCACCCACACACATACACACACACACACAAATGACTGGCTCAGTGAGCCAGCTGCCTGTGTCTCTCACATCTTCAGTCAGTCAGGCATGCACAACTTTCTCTGCCAGTTGCATCCGTGCCTGTTCACAGCTTGCCCATCTGATTTATGATGGTAATGAAAATATTAATGATTTCCCCTCAAAGGATTTCAAAATAAAACACTAATTGATTTCCTGAAAGTCAGTCAGTTCTAGCGCAGCAGTGGTAAAGCTCTGTGATGGTGAGCCACATGTCAGCGTCTCCTGCACTGACAAAAAATTAAACCTGAGGTGAAGTAAATTTAAAGTAATTTGAATTTGTGATGGGCTACTAACAATAAAATTTCAAGTTTGTACTGTATGTTTACACAAATAAGTCTAGTTTTGCATCAATTCGTGTTAGACCCAACGGAAACTTTTATTTTTTTTCTAAACAAGAATATTAAAGTTATGCAAGCCAATCTTCTCATGTTCATAATCTCAAACAAACAAAAAAAAAAACAATTTGTTATCTGAACTCCTTTTCATTCATCAACACCAAACACTATACCTATAGCACTCTTGCCTCCCAACAAGAAGGTTCAGTGTTTGATTCCTGGGTGGAGTAGACGTAGACCTGGTTATTTTTATCAGTGTGAGGCTCAACACTTTCAGCATGGCTGCATGTTGCAGGGCCATGATCAATAATAGCAGCAGTCACAATCTAGACCAAGCCATCTGGATCATAGAACTTTTCAAACATTAATAAACATTGATTTTTTGGGGGAAATTCGGATGCTCAACTCTGGAGTCCAAATGCAATGGTAACACGAGAGAGGCACCAACCGGGCCTCTACCTGCCTCTGATGCTTTCTTGCTTTCATATGATACAACTCTGAACAAAGCAGACATAACTTGTCACATATTTCGCTTAAGGATAATTTTTTCCTGATTTTGGGCCTTGAGCAGTGTCAAAAAAAACATTGTAGCCTACTAACAACAGTAATTATTCCTGAGATCTGGGAACATGAAAAATGTAAAATCTGATGTAGCTTACAGACCGTCACTCAGCTTTTTTCAGTTTTGAACTACTGTAGAATAAACAACTATAGGGATAGTTTAACATTTGGGGAAAGGCACCGATTTGTTTTCTTGCAAAGGAAATTAATACCTTGGGCAGGTAGTGCAACATAAGAGAAATACAAAAAAAAAAAGAAAAAAAAAGTTACAAGCTGGAGCTAGCGATAGGTCTCTGTGGTCACAATGCCATTCAAGTGTTGTTTACAAAGAAATGAAGCAGCACAAACCTGTGAAACCACAGCACAGATAAAACAAACATGTTAAAACATGTTAACTGGGCTATAGGGGATGGGGTGGCAACCTGTTTGCAGTGAATTAGGTCGACAGTCAATAGCTCTTGCTTCACTTCAGTGGTATTCCCATAAAAAATAACAGGAAAGTGAAGTTTAATTATGTCTAAAAATGTTGCACCATTCCTTTAAAGACCCAGTATGTAACTTATTTGGCTTTTTATTAGCAAGAATCAAATATTGCTTTCATAAATACGTATTTCACTGAAGTGGAATCACACCCAAATACAAATGAAAGCTTCCTCGTACCTTAGAATGAGTTGTTACAAGTCGTTACAAATACATAAGTCGGCGACGCACTGAACCGAGGCGGCCATGTTGCATCGCCATTGTTTACGTTGAGTGGCAGCATGACCGTAGGTAACCACGGAAACTCAGCAGAGCTGTCGGCTCGGCCTGTTAAAACTGTCACCACTGTGTAGTGTGAGGAAGGACGGAGGCACTGATGTTGCATTCAGGTGCAGTCAGGCAGACGGCCGTCGGCAAACCAACCGGATGTCATTTTACTCCACGAGAGAAAGACGGTAAAACGTGGGTCAGGTAAACAATACGACATCACCATGACAACATATTGTCACTCCTGTATTGTTTTGCCTCCTGCTGGTGGACCACTTGTTTACATAGACGCTTGTTTATCCTGTTACATGCAGCGTCTGTTGTCTGTCTGACGTCTGCCTGATTTCACATGAATGCAACATCAAGAATACGTTCAGATATGCAACCGCACCGCTAGATGGGGGGAATTCCTACATATTATACCTTTAATTATGTCTAAAAATGTTGTGCCATTCCTTTATTTGATTGTCTCCCTGTCGGTCAAATGTTGACTGATTGTGTTCAGCACCTTGTGACTGCTGTCTGTGAAAGGTGCTATATAAATAAATTTTCCTTCCTTCCTTCCTTCCTTTAAAGTTGAACCAGGAAGTCAGAAGCATGGAATTCTCCCTAGTTTTCTCTTTCAAATCATTTCCTAACCTGAGTGTATTTTTTTTTTGACATTTTGTGTAATTGGCTGACTGGCGATGTCACCCCATTCCCATAAACAGTGAACATAGGAAGTAAAATGCTATAAAAATAACTACTAGGAAAAAGGTTCCAACAAACCAGAATTATTCTTTAAATATTTGCATTCTTTTGTAGGGACTGTCCAAGCTGCTGCTCAGGGACCTTGGGAGCAGAGGCCACAATAACAGTTAAGCTCTGTGGTCGCCCTCATGTGGGAAGTTTTTTTTCCTTAAAAAAAAAACATGCAGCCTGCAACTGCTCACTGCCTCCAATTCTGCTTTAATTTACTGCTGTATTTCCTGCCTCCTGCCAAAAGCTGTTGATGCTCTCCCTGTGACATTTCATCGTCTTCCTACCAGGAAACTAAGCAAAGAGTGGTCACTTCCTGTCTGACCCTGTGTGCCTTTGGCAGCCATCTATCCTGCCCTCCCCTCTCATCCCATGTGCTCCCTCCCACATTGTCCTCCAGCTGTCCTCGTCCGACACCAGTGTGGTTCCCCTCGGGTGAGCTCTAGCTGCGTGATGCATTGCCACGTCAGGCCTCGCTGTGGGACCGTAACCCCACTGTCATGTGGGGCCAGGTGGGTTCAGGCTGAGCTTGGCTGCACCTCTCACATCTTAGCTGAAAGGAAAACTTCAGTCTGTTCGCCATATGAAGCCATGGTAGTTTCTTTCCCTAATGGCATCGTTTTCCTCTGGAGGTGAAGGAGGGCCCTGCCTGAATCACCTTTAAATGGAAGGACATGCAACATTAAATGCAGAGTGCTGCAGGGATGAGCCCTAAAACCCAGGAATTACTTTGGTTTTCAGCCCCTCAGGTTATTCCGTGTCAAAGTTTCGGTGGTTTTGATGGTTTTTTGAACAGGTTCTTGTCTGGAGTAAGGTCTGTGGTTAACACCAATCTTAAAACATGTGCACACATATTATTCCACAACGTAAACTGCAGGTACTTTCTGGCACGTTGTCATTGCAAACACCAAAAACAATCGACTTAATATTTTAATTCTAATCTCTTAAAGCCCCAGCATGTAACTTATTTGACTTTTTATTAGCAAAAATCAAATATTGCTTTCATACGTATTTCACTGAAGTCGAATCACACTCGCATACAAATTAAAGCCTTAGAATGAGTTGTTACAAGTCGTTACAAATACATAAGTGGGCGACGCACCGAACCGAGGCGGCCATGTTGCATTGCCATTTTTTACGTTGAGTGGCAGCGTGACTGTAGGTAACCACGGAAACTCAGCGGAGCTGTCGGCTCGGGGAGAAAGTTTTCCAGGTAGCGCCTGTTAAAACTGTCACCACTGTGTAGTGTGAGGAAGGACGGAGGCACTGATGTTGCATTCAGGTGCAGTCAGGCAGACGGCCGTTGGCAAACCAACCAGATGTAATTTTACTCCACCAGAGAAAGACGGTAAAACGTGGGTCAGGTAAACAATACCACATCACCATGACAACATATTGTCACGCCTGTATTGTTTTGCCTCGTGCTGGCGGACCACTTGTTTACATAGACGCTTGTTTATCCTGTTACATGCAGCGTCTGTTGTCTGTCTGACGTCTGCCCCATTTCACGTGAATGCAACATCGAGAATACATTCCGATATGCAACCGCACCACTAGATGGGGGGAATTCCTACATATTATACCTTTAAATTAAACTACAAATAGAAATTGGCTGTACTACTCGGTTTATAGTCTAACATTAGCTTTTTACTTCTAAAAATTTTATTAAGGCTCCAAAAGTCATATCTGTGGTGTTCATTTGTGAAAAATATAATGCGTAAGTGACACTGTTTTCCGTAAAATCCAAAAGCCAGTTAAACAATCCCACTGGCTTTTTGTTGACAGAACCAGAGTGACAGACAAGACAAGAGAGTGACTAGACAAGCACAGTGATGCTTTGTGGTACGTTTGCATGGATCCTTGTTTTCAGGACTGTTACCAAATGCAAATCACATTTTAATTTTCAAAGACATACAGTACAGTGTGGTCCAAAGATGTATTTCGACTTCATAGCAGAACCGCAGACATCTTTACTGACAAAAACACAAAACGTGATTCTGATTGTCTACTGCTGTACGCTGCATTTCAATAAGCAAATGATCAATCAACTGATACGGAAAAAAAGGGGAAATTGTGGCTTTGACATTGAAGCAACAGATTCACTCCCACTAGAGCTCATCTAGGGAGTAAAACAGCTTCACTCCACACAGCGAGCAGTAAATCCTATCTAAATCTGTCACTGAGGTTATTGATGTGTGTGTTCCTTCCACACTAACACCTCGGAGGTCACGCAGGAAAAGTGTGATGAAAAACCTTAATGGAAACTGTTGGTGGCAAACACCTGGTGTGTTACCAACAGGTAACACCTGAGCAGCTGCTGGAGGACGCACCAGCTTAGTTGTCACAGAAACACAAGAGGGAAGTTTCTGTTGTCATGGAGGCCTTCCCCCTGGAGCGGGAGGAGGAGGAGGAGGTTTGCCCGTATGTGAACGTTCCTACTATTCGTTTCCCTGAGCACCGCGCCAACGGAGTCAACTCCTCCTCCTCTCGCTCATCTCATCTCATCTGCTGCTGACGCCAGCTTTCCCCTCGCACTCCACCGTCTCTGCTGGCTCCTCACCAAGGCTGTCGCGCTGAGCCATTCTTCAAATTTTCCACTCTGTCACTCACTGGACCCCATCCTGCTCTCACTCTCTCTTTCTCTCTCTCTCTCGGACAGAGAGGAGGAATCTGTGTTACTGAGTTAGGGCCTGCATCACCTTGCAGTTAATGCTCTTCCTCCCGCTGTTGTGGGAGGACGGCAAGACGAGAAGTGCTCAGATCAAGCTGTATAATATATCCTTATAATTGACAAGCCTTTCCAATTTCCCTGGGGCTGTGTTGAGCCTATTAAAACATAGTGCTGCATTTTTCCTTTTAACTACAGAAGGAGAGAGGCCAGTAACAGGTCCAGCATCATACGGCTCAGTGCTGTCTGAGAGGTATTTAAAAGTAACTAATCCAGGATCTCCACACGAAAACGGACAGACCTGCACACATAATCTGAGGAGCTAATATTAACAGTGATCTACTATGAAAATGTAAACACTAACACTGGTGCTCAGGCTCCTTATAACATAATTTATTTTTTCCATTTAATTAATGAATATTGAAAAACAGCCACTCTGTTGTTTTGTCCACCAGCAGTTCAAATCCTCATAACATTAATGTAATATAATATACTGTATATATATATATACTGGACTTGGTTATTTGTCTAGGAAGACCAGGCTGAGACTGGTCAGATGCGAACATGAACTGATGAAGCCTCTTGGTTGAGAGGTGAAACGTCTTCCTAGACAAATAACCAAGTCCAGTTGCGTTTGATTTAAATTTCCTTGAGATAACTATGACCTGGACAAATGAGAATATTCACAGGTGATTCAAGTAATTATTTCAGACATAAAAACTGACTAAGTCAGGCTCAAAAGAGCAAC
This sequence comes from Trachurus japonicus, assembly GCF_045865225.1. Taxonomy (NCBI): domain Eukaryota; kingdom Metazoa; phylum Chordata; class Actinopteri; order Carangiformes; family Carangidae; genus Trachurus; species Trachurus japonicus. Next base: position 34,085,828 of record NC_140915.1, on the reverse strand, counting down.
TTGAGATATTTACACATCAAGTACAGTTTATTTGTTACGGAGAGCTGTTTGGCCTACAAATGCAGTCATCAGGGTGACCTCAGCTCAGAGCCTGGAGAGACTGGAGATGTATTTATTTACAGAAACCCTGTGTCACTAGCTGAAGGAAACTTGGGTCACTGGGACTGAGAGGTACATCCTGTAGGGAGGGTCTAATGAAATATGGTTCAAGGTTCAAGGTTCAAGCTTTCTTTAACAGTACCAGACGGTAAATTTGTTGTGCAGACAGGAACTCAGCAATCCCAATATAAAAAGACATAAGACATTGTGACAGACAAATCATACAATAGAAGAACAATACAATCATCCATAAAAAAAAGAAAAAAGAATAAAATAAATATGGTCATAGAAAAGTGCTTTAACATCACCCTGGAAGGTCAATATGAACAAAGTCACCTTGTGGCCTTACTATTCAGGCTGTAGGTCCGAAACTACGTCTGTATCGATGATATATGGTACTGAGTTGCATCAAAGGAAATGTAGCATCCATGGCTTTACAGCATTGACCAACGCTATGTAAAGATGCGTCAAGCTCTGATGCTTTGATTTGGTGAGTCTTTGTTAAATCTACGGGACGTACTGATACTGGTGGAATGCAGTAGTTTGCATTTCTTACACTCTCTTATCTATTTGAAGGTATGGCTGAACAAGTTATCAAAATATTATCAATTTCACAAGTGCAATATTCAAATCACAGCAGCTGCAGTCTTTTTTGATAAAGGTAAAATGTCTCACAACAGATCATAATGAAGAACTGTGGCACCCCCCTGCCTCACAAATCACATTCTCCAGGCATACGTAGGGGAACATGGTTGTTTGGTACTGTTTGGTATCATAATTTTTATTTTTCAGTATTTTTCTATTTTTCCCCATTGAAAACTAAATGCAAAAATTGAATTCATTAATTTGCATGATGTGAATCAGCCCTTGGTGGTTTGCTTTTTCTCACAAACAATTAGTTAGATGAGGTCTATGTCCAACCTGCAACACACACCCAGTGTGTAAGAGCAAATTCTAAATCTCCGCTAAATCTGGATTGACAAACAAGGTCAAACAAGAAAAAATGAAAAAGTTTCCACCATACTGTAGTCTGTCACAAATTTGCAACAATTCTCACCCATCACATGAGAGATTTATCACATGAGGCATAAGAACATCAATATTATCTACTTGAGTTCCTGCCACAGAGATGCAGCCTCTGTGAAACACGTCTTCCTTTTTGGTGGCTTTTTTGTTTTGTTGAACGAGGTTAGGTTCACCACAGCATTGTTCTCGCTCTGCACTTTTAGCTTGGCAGAAAACCTCTTACAGTGTTGTTGCATTGTAGGCAGAAGTGCCCTCCTTCTCTAAAGGTTTTTGAAAGTCTTTCTTGTAAATTGCTAACTTGAGTAGAAGTGAAAGGAAAACACAACTATTCACATGTACTAATAAACCTTATAAACAGATAACAAACTGCTGTCCAACTGTGGGCTGGACTTGTCCTTTTCAGGACGGGTTCATGGGGACAAAATTCCTCATTACGGCCACACTGAGTGGGACATTATACAATTAATAGATTTGTCAGTGCTGTCTGGTAGAGAAACTATGTAAAGGTGACACTGTTGTAATTACCTCAAACCTCGTTTGGCACTTTTTCTGAACTGAAATTTATTATCCCCCTATCAGCTATATCTGTAATAAGATAATATTGGTCTAGATCTAATTACCATGAAATTAATCATGACTCTGGTGAACCCTGCACTGTTCCTCTAATGATGTGCTTGATATCTTTGGGTTTCTGTGAAACATCTTTAGTTATTTTTTGGGCCTTTAGGACAGTGAAGAGACAGGAAGGCGGTGAGAGAGACTGGGAGAAGGACATGCAGTAAGGATCGCCTCAGTTGGGAGTCGAACCGGGGCAAATACCAATATGGGATGTTCTCTAACCATTTGACCACCAAGCAGCACCCAGCAAAACATCTTAATAACTATTGAACAAGCTGATATGAAGTGAAGTTTAGACACTGACTGTGTCCCAGTGAGATATCTAATCCTCTTCAGACTATAATGGTGGTGGTTTTCATCTAGCGCCATCATTAGGTCAAGAGTTTAACTCCTAAAGTTTTCTTTCAGACCAAATCCCTGCAAAACAAATGATATTCCCAATAATCTCCGCTATACTTTGGTAAAAATTTGATAAAATGCGCTAAATGCAACCTAACCCTAAACTAAGATGGTGAGCATGGTAAAAAAAAAGAAAAAAGAAAAGTGTGCCTATGAAACATGAGTATGCTAGCTATAAAACTATGTTAGTATAATCAATTTGTAAAATACTGTGTTCATTTTGATACGACTGGACTTCCTGGATCAGATTTCATTGTCTTACCAGCACCTCAAACAACAACACACAGAACCCTGTGTGGTTTTAACACAAAGCTATTTCCAGTCTGAATTCCTACTAAGTGTTGTTGAAGATTTCCTCCATCTTGATCGCACCGCCTTCTCAACTTCATAACACACTTAAACAGCACAAGCGTCCACACTATCACTCCTGTCAAAACATGATTTGGCACGCAACTTTCTCTTTTGTTCTTCATTTCATTTAACAGTTAATCAACTTGTGCTCAAACAATAGACCTACAGGGCTGTAAGCAGCACAGCGCTGATGCGGCCCATGATTTAACATCATACAGCCTTCATAATATCCTACATGTGAATAGTGAACACATGATGAATATGCTAATAAATTCTACAGTATGGGGGAAATAAAATAATTGAAGCGCGTTTGATCTTTTCACATAAACCCTAGAGCACAGCATGAAAAAAGGACTTTCATCTCCCAAAAAAGGCCTTCACAAACAATAAACCCGAGCTGGCTATTAGAGATGATAAAGAGACAGAATACTGCAGAGCAGTTAAAATGCACCACAGGAAGGAAACATCTGTCTCAGATCTGATCAGATTTTATATGAATATGATAAGAAGCGAAGTCTTGGTTTTAACGCATGTACCACCGAGGCTTTGGGTGTAAAAACTCTCCGGCTCAAAAAGTGTTGTCATACCTGTACATCAAAGTCTGAGATATCTGTAAGAGCATTATCTGCTCATTAACGACTACCCAGAGATCAGAGACCATAATAATGAGGATGACAGTCTGGCATTAAGCTGGTTTAACAGTATTATATGTTACATTATCACAGCTCCCCTGCGCCTCTCTCACAAAATCACACATTGAAGCTCATTTTCTATACTGGGATGACACTTTCGTTTTCCCAGAATGCAGTTCTTTATAATGAGCCGGAGTAGTGAATAGCGACTTGGATTCCCCGAAGAGTCCTCGTCTCTTTTGTAAGCAAACGTGATGGATGAACAAAAGCGGAGGGGGCAGCCGCTGGCTGGGAGGCAGCGGGAGAAGGAGGGAGAACCTGATGGAGCAGGAAGGAGGAAGGGAGGAGAAGAAGGAAGAGAGAAAAGAAATGACAAAAGGAAGGAGGAGAAGTGAAGAGGGTGGAGGAGGGGATGACAGAGACAGAGGAAAGGTGGAGAGCTAGGGGGATGTACTGGGGAATGGATAGAGGCCAGAGAAAGGGGAGGAGGGAGAAAACAAGCAGAGGAAGTGCGATGTGAGTGTGTAAGGAGGAAGGGAGCAGATCCTGAAGGACGCATGTGATGAGTGGAGGATTCCTGCCAAAGAACAAAAAAAAAAAAAAAAAAAAAGGGAGATGTCTCACTTCTGCCTGAGCTTAGAAAGTGAACACTGCGGTAAAACCCGTCTCACTAATACAGTTTTGCTGCCAGCAAGACAAAGTGGTGAGGAAAAGTGGCTGCACTCCCACTGCAACCATCCTCATCCTCATCCTCATCCTCAGCCCCTTCAACTCTCAACACTCTCCCACACCCCAGCCCGGGGAGCTAGCCAGTTACTGTGCACTTGTGCAGAGTTTGCAGTTACTGGGGGTAACAAAAAAAAAAGACAGAGTGGATGAAAAAATCTTGACAAAATGAAGTTACAGTCCTGTCCACCTGCCAGCTGCTGCACTGCAATGAAGCAACAGATGCTGAAACAACCTTCTGAATCTGTGGATGTCGTGACCGTCCTCGGCTGAGGAGCTGCCAAAGGTCTCTCTGACTCACTGTGTGCGTACTATCGCCTTGTGCACGCGCGAGTGTGTATATCTGTGCGTGCATATGTGTGTGTGTGTGTTTTTTAGTGCACAATCGCTTCCACTTCACACCACTTCAGCCTCATCAAGTCCAGCAGGACGCTCGTTAGCGTGTCAGCGCCGTGCTGTGTCGTCACTAGGGCAAGGGGAATAGGAGGCACAGCTCCAGGCATGGCTACAATACACACACCGACACACACACACACACACACACGTGCAGCCTTGGCTTCACATGCCACAGGCCAGCGCTGCCAAGGAGCAGTGTCAGGGTTACAGTAAAACAGGTTTCTCGTTAGCACACAGGACTCACTTTCACACCGACTCAATCCTGCTGTAGAACTTTCCCATAAGAGAGCAGATCTGTCTCACAGGCTGAAGAACTGAAAACAGAGATCACAGTTGGTCGGTGCAGGTTTCCACAGGTTTTCCTTCTAAGGTATGACACTCGATCACGACACTTCATCTCTCCTGTGACAGCCGCCAACCGTTGACTTCTCCTTGGTTTTGGCATCAGTCCAAACTGAGCAGAGTGCTGCGAGGAAACTGAATCGAAAAAATATGCAATGTGAAATATTAAATTTACAGATGTCTGATGCACTGCATAATTTCTTCTTAAATGTTTAATATAAAATTTGCATTAGAAAGCTAATACTACCCATTATATATTTTCAAAATGTATATGGGCTTCACTTAAGAGACTTGAAAAAGTTTTAATGCACATTATAATTAGTCCTAACCCTACCCTATAATTCAGTTCACTTGAAGGTTTTAGCTAAGATTTCAATGCAGAAAAAAGGTTGTGGACTTGGATTTTTCCATAAATTGTACTTTATATTTTAATTTCAGGCAAAGTTTTTACTTTCCATAAAAGCAGACCTGCTGATGGCAGCATGCCAACATGGCTAACATGGTGATGTTATGCAGGTGCACACATCCACTATCGAAGAATACCATAGTGTAAAAGCCAACCTTAAAGGTATATTGTGTAGGAATTACTCCCATCTAGCGTTGCGGTTGTATATCGCAAGAAACTCAATCGTATTTTTCATGCTGAATTCACGTGAAATTGGGCAGATGGCAGACGGACGACAGCCGCTGCACGTAACGGCATAAACAAGCCTCTATGTAAACAAGTGGTCCGTCAGCACCAGGCAAAACAATACACCGTCACGCTGCCACTGAACATAAAAACATGGCGACACCACATGGCAGCCAGCACCGAGCTTACCCGCTCCATGTAGATATGAATGATATGAACGGCTAATTCAGAGCTGAAAGAAACACTTCAGTTTGTTGATGGAGGGGATTACTGATTAACGAAAAACATACTTTTGAACAAAATAATCGATTTTCGTGAATAGATAACAGGAGACGTTATACAACGTCCCTTTAAATTTTATTACCAATAACAATATCAGAATCATAAAATCACAATATCATTCATCACATCTCATGATCTTTTATATGAATTTCAAAATGAATCATGAAAGTTTTTGTTTTGCAGTCTGAAACAGCAGGAAACAGATCATTGCTTTGATAAGTTTCATCACTCTCTGAATGATTATTGCTTATATTGTCCATATATACATCACTAGTGGAAAATATATATTGTGAAGTGACAATATTGATATTGTAATATTTGCAAATTATTCCAAACATATCACTCAGCCCTACAGCTGACCTTGTAGCAGAGCACACCGCAACGGTCCTCCTTGAGCTCAGGAGGAGAAAGTGACACACACACCATACACACACACACACACATACACAGTTCTCACACTCCCATGATGCAGTATTTATCTGTGACAACACCATATTTCATGTCAGCCATCACACCACTACGGCAGCGTGTACATCAGTGAACCCATTCTGCGTGCTCAGCAGAAAGCTGATTGATGGCCGCATGTCAGGAGAAGGCTTTGAGGAACGGCTCACGTGGTTGTCCACTACGTGACCTCTGCCATGCTGTACATGAAACACTAACTGCTACATCACTCCATCAAGAATGAATCACATCCTGTGAGGTTTATGGGCTGCGCAGTCACTGAACTCAACCTGGAGTCACCAAACAAAGGCTGCGAGGGTTCAAACTGTACGAAGAGGATGTTACTTCATTTGTTATTGTGCCATCAAGGCTGTTGGAGAGGAACCAAGTGGGAAAATATTGCTCAGATTATTACGTATGACAAATAAAGGGAGTCTGACTCATTGAGATGAACAGCACGCGTTAAATGTGTTTGCTGAGACAGGCTTTTATAACCCACTTCATGGCTGTCCGATGCAGTCAGGCCTTATCAGAGGAAACGTCTGGTTACATTAGAGCAAGCTGTCACCGTGCCAGACTACACTGGTCAGCTCTTATCAGCATTAAAATGGACATGGTGTGAGAGAGGTCAGAGGGCATCGGACCACCCTGTGGGGGAGATGAATGTTTTATAAGGCCCACACTGTGATGGATTTACCAAACACAACTTCACCTTAAGTATGTTCTACTTTCCCAATGAGTTTTTATTATTAGGCCCAGCTCTTCTCCCTGCTGAATCACAAGTGTAATCACATCTCCTCTGTGTTCATACCTCACAATGAACGCAGAGACATTCCTTTTTAATAGCGCATCCTCACAGCTCAGTTATTTTCACTGTCATGTTTGCATGATGTGCACTTTTAAATTTGACCATCGAGTATATAAAGAGGAACAGAGGATATTCATGCTTGTCATGGCTAAATGTCAGACGTTGGAGTAAAATCAGGGTCATGTCCTTGTTGCAAAGTTGCTGCTGGATCACTAAAAGCCTTTATCGAGCTTAAAGCCTGAACAAAGGTCCAATAAGCTTTATCAAAGCGCAGGGGGTGTACTACAGGGGTGTCAGTGGTGTGTTGACTTTGGGGGTCAGAGCCTGTAGAGAAACTCATTTCACCAAACCACTTTCCAGGAGTCATCAGTTCTGTTCTGTTCTGCTGAAGAAGGAGGAACAGGAAGCTGCTGAAATATGAATAATAATTCTTACAGGAAACTGTGCATTATGGGTAGACCCATACTGATATTGCATGATAATGAAGGGTTGTTTACAGTGTAGTATCCGCGCAAGTAGATGACTTCATGCTATCCAGGCTTTAATAGCTGCAAGACATGTACATAATTTATATGATGAATAAATCATTTATGATTTTACTGGAAAGGCTTAATAACTCTATAACACACGAGGGTCAACGCTCAAACTCGCTTTATGTTGCACTCATAAGGGCTGGGAGGGATGGGATTATGGGGCTTAAAGTGATACACACGTTACCCAAAAATCTGCTGCTTTGTTGTGTTACAATCTACCTCAAAGGTACGGTGGCCCTGAGGTGCAAATCACAACAGCAAATCAGAAAACACAACAACAAAAGAGAAAACACGACGGCAAATCAGAAAACACAACAGCAAAAGAGAAAACACAACGGCAAAAGAGAAAACACAACACAAAAAGAAAAAAAGGTTTAGTAATTTGTCGTTGTTTTCTCTTTTGCCGTTGTGTTTTCTGTTTTGTCGTTGTGTTTTGCACCTCAGGGCCACCGTAGAAAGGTCCAAAGCTCTGAGTCTCAGCCAGTCAGTGCATTTAGCCACGTGTTGGCGGACAGATGACTGTTTGGATCATACTGACCATGCAACTGGAAAGCAGAGGAACAGATTATGCTGCAGGAGCACTTTCACAAGTTTCAGTTTATGCTTGATTTTTGGATCTATTGTAACTGGCAGAAATTCAAGCTGACCACAGGACAAAACTACAAAATTAACAGCCGAATTCCAAGTCAGCAGGGGAGAGCGTTTAATACTTAAAAGCTTGTGAATCACCTTAAACCCCCACCTCCGTTCAAAAATGTGTTATGCACATCGTTTCTTCACTTGGGTGTTTGTTTTAGTTTCACTGTGCAAAACGATCTGTGTTTCGACATCAGGGAAAAGCACCCGAATTCAACATGGAGCCACAACAACCTATAACCCAAACCTAAACAACCACATGGGTCACAGCAGACGTACACCGGACCTTTGTTGTCATGGTAATACTATTCAAGGTTAGGTTTGTGGAGTTTTCAAGGATAAAAGAAACAACATCGGGTATCATGTGAACAGAGAGTGTGAATGTTCTGTGTTTTATCATCTGCACCTGATCTGAGAGTTCACCTGCTGCGTCCCAGTATCACCTCTTTCTTTTATTACCTCGCCACTTAACCCCATTAGCTTTAAAGCTTTCAGTGAGGTGTAGCTCGCACCGTCAGCTGGAAATCCAGATGCATTTGGAGTTTTTAATGTACAAAGCTAATCACAGTTAACATTCCTGTGGTGATTCTGTAAGTACCGTCACACATTACTGGAGATAACTGTCAATTTATGAATGAGATTAATTAATTTCAACTATTCTCCTTTTCTTTCGATCATTATTTGAAAGAAGAGCAGCAGGATGACAACTTGGAGTGTCACATCTATCAAACCTATTTTTTTTTTTTACACTGTTATATTAGCAGAAAGGTTCTTGAATGTTTGTATTTGCTACGTCGACAATTTGTTTTTTTTTCCTCTTCTTTTCTTTCTTTTATTATCATCTATTCTCATTGTTTTCTGGAATAAAATCAAAATCAAAAGTGAACCATGTGTCCTGCTAAAAAAGAAAAGAAAAAAGTGTGGGGCCTTTTTTATTCACCGGTGCACACCTGACTGAATGCATGCATCCACTCAGCCAGAGAGAAGCCATTGAAGTCTGATGAAAATTCACCTGGAAGCACCAGTGGTATAAATCTAGAGAAAGTTTGTAAGTTGTAAGTTCTCATTAATAATGAAACATCTGAAAAAGTGATGGTGTGTGAGCTGCAGGAGGTTGGAGGGGTCTCCACCAAGCCAAGAGCACCTGGCAAATAATAATATTCAGCTCACAGGCTAACTGCAGGATGCTTCTCCACACCGACCAATCACAGGAGGACACAGACTCTCACCACAAGTCATGATTAAGAGGTACTTAAAGGCGACACAGAAAGCAAAGACAAGAGTGAGACAGAGACTTATATTGATGTTGTCCAGAGCAGCCGAGCCACACACACAGTCAAAGTAAGTGATTGTTTTTGCATGTGTGCACACGTGTTCCCGTCCCCATGCCTTGTAGCAATGATTCCTCCTTGTGTTTATCAGTTCACACAACCTGTTCACAATGCACACTATGTACAAAAACCTGAGAACAAACGACACCTGCAACCCCAAAACCCCATGCAGGTTTGCTCCATGTCATTGGAGTCTACATATACATATTTATCAACCACATGCCAGATAGATAGATAGATAGATAGATAGATAGATAGATAGATAGATAGATAGATAGATAGATAGATAGATAGATAGATAGATAGATAGATAGATAGATAGATAGATAGATAGATAGATAGATAGATAGATAGATAGATAGATTTTTTATCATAAGGGAAGAAGCATATCAACTATGACAGGTCCTCTATGTTGTGTGACTGGGATCCTGTGTGAAAATGTAATTTCAAGACCTTTAATGTGTTGACGTGTCTCTCATCCAACTGTCTTGTTTCATTTTTGTCAAGTAACTAATAATAAACCCTCATGAAGATTGTGTTATATCTGGTAAATAAGGCTGTAAGTAAGTAGTTATCTTTTGCTTGATCAACACATCTGACAATTCTCTTTTTTAATAATTAAGTTCGCTCCAACCCCTCATTATTCCCCCAAAGAGTTTTTGTCCTGCAATCAAAAAACATGAAAATAACAAGGTGGTTGGAGAAAATGAGTCACTCCAGGTTGAAAAAATAAACCGTCAACATGAGTTTACTTCACTAGAAAATCATCAAACTATCAGTTATCAAACATTCACACTTGAAGTCAACTCGCTCCTGCGGGCCTGAGGAAATAATGAAACTGTCATGTTCAGAACAGTCGTTTATCTGGCCATAGGCACTACAGCTGCGGTTCAGAGTGGCAACAAGGAATTGATTTCTGGTAGAGCAACATTAGCACAATGTCAGGAATTTGGTAATAATTCACCTAGCAAAGTCCCATAAGGCAACATATAGTATGAAAGAGATGGCGCTGGTGTCAGAACATTGTTCAAACTGGAGGAAGAGGACAACAGACTGAAGCTTGATTTTAAACATACATTTGCAAGGCTAAGCTTAAAACAACTGTGTATTTTTGTTGCAGGTGTAAAACTATGGCATTCACAAAGAAAGGAACTGAAAAGTTGCATAAGTATATCTCAGTTAAAGAAAATGTTTTAAAAAAAGAAAAGATGAGCGCCTACAAAGAAGGAGAAAGAGAAAAAGAAGGGGAAAAAAAGAAAAGATGGATAGACGAGTGGCGTCCACTGCTATTTTGCTTCTTTGTTTTCTTGTTATTATCATCTTTAATTTTTTTAAATAGAGTATAATATTGGTGTTGATAGTAAGCCAACACAATTATAACAATAGAGAGGGGCAGGTACTATAAGTTTTTCATCCTGCTCCTTTTCATTTATGGTGACTATGTGTACATTATGTAAATATGTGCAACCATGTGTATGTATACCATGAATGGAATAAATCAAAATGAAATTAAACATATCTTATATATTGTTATATATTCCCTTTTTTAAATTGACATTCAAATCAATTGAAAGTTTCACCTGAGCCATCTCATACAACAATGATAATAATCAAATCACATCCAGGTACATCAATACAAGAAAAAAACACCTCTAAAAGGTGCATTCAATGTGTTTCTGTTCATTTTATTGACATATGAAAAATATAACAAGTTGTATTGTAGACAACAGTGAGCAAAGTCTCAAAGTATTGTGTAGAAAATGTGATGTAAGTATATTCAGCAGGACCGGAGCAAGTGACTGTCTGAGTAAAGGGCTCAGTGTGGAGGTGTGAGTAGTGTCTGTGTTTAGTCCTACGCCACATCTATTTTTTTCACATCAGCTTAAAATGGAACAATGATGACTGTCTCACCACTAAGGTGCTTTTGAGGAAGCCACCCCAGTTTCAGCTTTAGCGATCCGTCATGGCTCCGCACTGTGCTAAAGTGGGATAGCGCATCTTCTTGTAAAGTGAGTAAAAAAAAAAAGGCTGAGACCAAAGCGCAGAGTCCCCGCAATGTGTTGCTGTGTTTCACTGAGACCGATCAAGGGAGCTGCGAGCTTGGCTTACTGCAACCGCTGGCAGCCCGAGTTGCGTCAGTGCGGCTCTGGTCTCAGTCAAAAGATCCTTTCAGTAAATGTTAGGCCACACTCTCCTGTAGATCAAAGACACTCCATTTGCTATAGAGGAACAGTCTGTCCCTTTGCAGCATGACAGCAGCCAACATCTGGTGTACATGCTGAAACACCAGGATGCTATAAAGCTATGTACACAAACACAACAGTCACTTTATTTTGATTTTAGTGACAGTGACATTATTATGATTTGTGACAACATTTGGGACATGCCGACAGAATAACTTCTTACAGGCAAAGGCAGACAAGATGAGAGTGAGGATACTTTAAAGGGGTAGCTCAACATTTTGGCAAATTGGCCCATTGCCATAATCGCTATAGTCATAGCAGTAGGTTTGTTACCTTTAATTGCCGGTGTAAGCTATTTTTAGAACGGCGGAGCATGGCCGTGAGCTACGCTACAGAGGCTCATGGGATTTCTTGGTTTCCCTCATCAAACTCATCAAATACACAATCCAACAACTCCAAAACGCTCTGGTGGACAAGTTGTGACCTGCACATTCACCACGCTGTGAGATAATAACAGAACGTTACCAGACAGAGTTGTTTTAGAGGTAAATTCATGCAAAACCGCTGATGCACGTTGATTCAGGGACAGTTTTTCATCAAGCAGTCTCTGTATTTACCTTGAAAACGGTTCAGTTTCGTAACGTTCCATTATTATCTCATAGCGTGGTGAATGTGCAGGCCACAACTTGTCCACCAGAGCGTTTTGGAGTTGTTGGATTGTGTATTTGATGAGTTTGATGAAGGAAACCAAGAAATCCCATTAGCCTCCGTAGCGTAGCTCTGAGCAGCTCGCCGCTCTGCTCCGCCGTTCTAAAAATAGCTTGCACCGACAATTAAAGGTAACAAACCTACTGCTATGACTATAGGGATTATGGCAATGGGGCAATTTGCCAAAATGTTGAACTATCCCTTTAAGATGCAGATATAAACTCCGGTGTGACAGATTTCAACAAGAAACCTGTTTAATGTAAACAGGAGATGCACGGTAGTATACTCTAAAACATACTCTGATGATGTCTGATTCCTGTTCCAGCAGTGAAAGGCTGCTTCAGCCGAGGCAAAACGTCAGCCTCCTGATCTGAGTGACTGGCCTAGTAAGCAAGTGGTGCAGAGAGCAGCTTTAAAGTTGCTTCCTCGATGAAAGCCTAAGATATCCACTTTAGAAGTTAAAAGTGGTGACTCGCTGGATTAGAAGTTAAAAGGAGATGTGGAGAGACGCTTCTGCTAACAACGCCAGAGGCTGCCAGAAGCTGCGGAGCCGGCTCATCGCTGGAACGTAATAACGATGTGGACCGAGCAAACCCCAGCACGGCCACCCTGGAAACAAGGTCGCGCTTAGAGGGAACAACAGCCCGCATGACGATTAACAGAGGTGAGGCTGAAGTCTAAACTCAATTTAATAAGCGTAGTGCTGACATGATTATTTGATTTATTAATGGACAGAAAATCAATTCTAAAAAAAAAAGGAATTTAATTATACATTTGTTCATTTGTGTGACTTGAATAACTTTGGGTTGGTATGGTCTATTCAGGCTCTGGAAATATACGACAAAACAAACACTGAAAAATGATCAAAAGGTTAAACAATAATGAAAACGTGTGTTATTTTCAGGTCTAAATAAGTACAAGCATATTTACATGTGTTATTTGGCTGCTGTTTGCTTTTTAATTTGAGTAAAATAGTCAAATGTGCTTGACAACTTCACCTAAAGCTTGATTTCCTGCATTTCGTGTCACATTATTGAAATAATCGAGGGCAGGTTTTAATTTTTTGTATGTGTGTTGAGCTGCTGGTCAGACCACATAAACAAATTTATGCCTCTAGCAGCCGCAGACAAGCATCTGCCTCCGTTTGTTACAATCTAGAAACCAAATATTTAGTCAGATAACTGACAAAAAATATGCCCAGATTAAATTTATAATTAAAATCATCACAGCTTGAGGCCCTGGATGGGAGCCTTCACGGCTGTGTGTGAAAGTGAAAGAGCAGGGGAATGTGCAGCAGCACAGCGGAGGGTCTTTCCAGTGTTATTACCCCTCCCTCCACCCTCTCTTGTCACTTTCCATCAGGAAAACGCTCCACCTCTCCTTCTGTTCCTCTTCTCTCCTCACCTCTGTCAGCCTTCCCCCCTCCTCTCCCTCCCCTCCACTGCACCGCTTCAGTCCTTTTCCTGCCGACATCCAAGTGGAATTGAGCCAGCTGGTTGGGGTTATAATGGACCCCTGAGTACAGTGACACCTAAGCACCACCTTGGCTATAAGCACCATTTTGATTTCAGCTAAAGACCTTCACTGGCTAACTATGCTAATTACAAAAAGCTTTAAGAGAAAAATAATATGCTCATTATGTCACATGTGTTTATCTTGGGTCCGCATGACAGTGGATGTGGTCAGGGCGTGACTTGTTGAGTATCTGCTAAGCTTCATGCAGTCCTCACTTGAAACTACACTTCATTTAACCAAAACAAGTGCCTCAGTCATGTCATAACAACATATACAGTGCTTCAAAATGCAGCGTGTCAGCCAACATCACAGCACTGCTGAGCTGTGCACATCTGCTCTGCTTGTTGACACGTTCAAATACGAAAGCACGCATGATTCTAGCACTGCAAGTGTCCTGTTTCTATTTCTTTTCTATTCTAAATATACAGTTTACAGCCTCTGGGCTCCACTCTTTGCTCATTCTGTTTTCTTCTGACGCAAGTGGGATTTCACAGTCAGAGCTGATGCATACAGCACCTGACCTTTAGCACGTACATAGCGGGAATCCTTTTTACAGGTTCCTCCCACAGACCACCAAAACAGTTCCCACACGCACTTACTACATACTAAACTACATAAAAGAGAGAAAAAAAACTAAAGCATTTCCCTCTTTCACAATCTGCAGCATTGTACAGCCTCAGCAAGTGTTCAGACACATTTCCAGACCACAACCACAGCATCTGTTGTTTGTCAGCTTTAACACAAAACAGACATGAGAACATGGCCATCTTCTTCTTTGTCTTCTGGTGTTTTTCACCGTAATTAGTCAGAGAGAGCATTTAGCCGAGGGAAACGGGCCAGAGCAGAGGAGATTCTCACGCCCGTGGGACCAAAACAAACAAAGCCCTGCTCCGGCAACGCAGCAGCCAACAGCCGCTGATAGGGGTTATCTCTGCAGTCACACATGGGCCATCTCACAACAGGGAGCATCCAGCAACTCTAATGGCCCTGACAACTCCAGAAAGCCATTCAGCACAGATACAGATGTTAATTGCACACGGCTGTCTGTTTGATTTTAAGGTTGGATGGAAATGTCAATTCCTTGCATTGGTTTTTGTGTAAAAAAAAATAGAAATTGTAGTGGTTGTGCAGATATTTTGCTTATTTTTTTTCCTGTTTTTTCAGACACAATCATGACAAGGCTTAAAGCCGGCATGTATTTCTTCTAGCTGTCATGGTGCATAGCAATAATCTGTAATGATCTAAATATGCAACAGTTAGCTTGTTTGCATACAGTTGCCTTTTTATCCAGCATCCAGCACACATGGAGGAACATCAGCTGAGTTTTGTTTGTGTCCAAAGCTCTAGGTGCACTGGCTGGTTGCTAACATTTTCAATGTGCTATTTGAATTTTTTTTTTTCCTTTGATAAAAACATATTTTTTCTGTTTGTGTGTTACGAGGACTCATCATTTCATTAAGTTTTGCTTAGGTTTCAATCAGCAGAAGCAAACTACACAGAGCACGTAACACTGTGCCATCAGGTAATGTATGCTAATTAACCTCTGTGTGGTTGGTTGTTCGTGTTGGATGCTGCAAAAGTAAAATCAAACTTATTTTTGTAATTAGTATGTCAAGCAAAAATAAAAACAAACACACTACACACACCAATGTCTAAGTAAACTAATGTTACTTCCTCATTTGCTGTTGCACTGTCAAACTGAAACTAATTTCTCCTGGTAGGCCTATGTACAGTAATTTCCTATATTTAGTCTATGCCTGTTACCTCCCCTGCAGTTGTATGACCACAACAGAAACCTACAGAATCTGTATTTATGAATAATACCGTATTCAAATGGAAAGTGGCTTTTCCACTAGAAGAAAATGGTAAATACTTTAAAATGTCTATGACTTTGAAACGGTTAGCTCCATTTGGCCACATCTCAATTGCGCCATATCCCTATGTGCTCGCCAAAAGCATTGAAATGTGACTTTTTACCCCCTTTTAAGTCAAATTTTTAAGATGCACTTTTTACATCTTGGTTCTTTTTAACTACATATTTGACTTAGATGAAGGATTTTAGTGTTTTTTAAATCTGGATCTTGAGTTACATCCTCACATCAGCATTAAACTGCCTTTTTTTCAGTCTGTAGTATTAGTTTTAATCCCCCAGTTTGTTTGTCATAGACAAAAAGACATTTCTATGAATAATTTTGATATGAGGTAAAAACCTCCTGAATGCCTGGATCATAAGTAATCATAAGTAATCACACAGAAACAATCAAAACAAAGATTAGCAGTGTCAGCTCACAGCCCCACTGAGGTCCTGGGTCTACTGTGCAGCATTGGGGAAAAAACAAACAAACAAAAAAAAACTTTCACTTTAATGTCAGGCTGCTTTATTCAGTGTTTCTACCAGTTGCAATCATCCAGTCTGTTTGGTTTGGGCAGAAAAAGACCTCTGTGGATAATTCAGCTCCTGGTAAAAAGATCCCGAACGACTTCCACTAAAGGAATCCACAAACTGGGAGATGCTGACAGCAACGGTGGTGAGGACAACTCCCATGATCCCACACTACTTCACAGCATCAACAAAGGCTGTCTTTTGTTAATGTTTTGATTGAGAGACCCCTGGCAGCAGCCGTTAGATAGCTACTGTGCGTTTAAAAGCCGGGGCAGAAGGAGCAATAGCTGCAGTGTGAAATCCATCAGACAGGCCACAAGTGTTGGTATATGATGGAAATGGCAGATAAGCCCATGTGTTTTGCTATGGCGGTGGGTGTAGTGAAAGGGGATCAGTCCACAGCAGTGTTTAGAGGTTCAAATGCCCCTCTGGGGAGGAGATCGGATCGATTCTCCTTGGCCACGGGCCAATCCTCTCCCTGCCACAAGCCAGATATTCATCCAGACTATATATAATCCTCTAAGCCCTCACCCATACTGTATATACAAAAGCACAGGGTTCAGGATTTCACTCCAGACTGATGTCCCTCACCAGCATCTGCATTTAGATGAACCCCATGCACTGTGTTTTTAAAGGGATAGTTCACCCAAAATTCAAATTTCACTCATTATCTACTCACCCTCATGTCGACTAAGAGCTGTGAGAGTTTTCAGAGTCCTCTGTGCCTTCTCTGAGTTACGTGGGGGTCCACGCAGCAGTATTTGTCCATATAATGGTTGTCAATGGATACCAACTTTCTTTGTCCAAAAAGACACACCAAAAAACATCCAAATACCTCCATACTGCTCGTCTGTAATGTCCCTCTTGTATTGAAGCCCCGACATGAGAAATTGTTCCGCCGACACAGGAAGAGCAGTGTACCGAGACACTGGGAGCTTCCGCTACAAACAAGCTTGAAATATAGACTTATTTAATTTTTTTCAATACAAGAGGGACATCACAGACGAGCGTATGGAGGTTATTTGGATGTTTTTTGGTGTGTCTTTTTGGACGAAGGAAGTTGGTATCCATTCACAACCATTATATGGACAAATACTGCTGCGCTGCCCAGAGAGAAGGGACGGAGGACTCTGAAAATTCTCACAGCTCTTAGTCCACATGAGGGTGAGTACATAATGAGTGAAATTTGAATTTTGGGTGAACTATCCCTTTAAATGCCAACTAAATACAGATGTGTTCAGCCTGCTCTCCACAGAGAGGGGCCCTGCCGCATCGTCTGCGGTGTGTGTGTTGCCGTCATGATGCTCTGATTAAAGGGAGCCATGGAGATAAACTCTAGCCACTGTCTCATTAGTCGCAGTAACTCTGCCCGGTTCCCACCCACAGGAGCTCCTCCCAAAGCCACAGGAGAGCCGGGCACCCCTACACAGCCTGCAGGGACAGGACACAAGCACCACAGCTGCCACAGCTGACAGAGTGCACCATCACACATCAGCAAACTCACACACATGTGCAGACACAAGGACACACACACACGCAAGGGAGACCAAGCACGCTAAAGTCTCTTTCCAGCTCTTGCCAAAAAACAGCCTCAGAGGATGGGATCACTGGCTCCATGACAAAATGGGGTTTCCCCACAGGGCCACTCCATAAGCCTGCAACACAGCAAATGGCTGTGTGTGACCTGCTGAGCTACAAATATAACAAACATCCGATGTGAAACAGATGCATCGCAATCCACATTAAAACAAGCTCACCGAGGCCCTCTGCGTAAGCTTCGGTTGCAGCAGCATCACAACGGCCTCATGGGAGCTGGGATTGATGGCTGTGGCACTGGCAGAGGTTGGCCAATATTTAGGGACAGGAGCAGATTGTGCAGAGGGAAGAGAGGGAGAGGGAAGGAGGGTGGGAGGGGAGGAAGCAGGTGTCTGGGCCGCTGTCCGTCAGGCCCTGCACTGACAGGTTTATCCCAGCCGAAAGGGAAGGTAACACACTGAACGGCACAATGAGGAGCGATAAACGTCAGGCCCGGCCCCAGCAACCATGGTAATGGCTGACAAACGGCTCACTGGCTCATCTCGCAGCCAGTGAGACACACACACACACACACACCGCTCTGCGTTATGTTCAATCAGAGGGGAAAACACCAGCGAGCTTCTTATTCTACAAACCACCTGAGAGTCATGCACGACTGGTACCACACGTTTATTTAGCATTTGAAACGTTAAAGAATAACGTTTTCCTTGTCGACAATACAAAGACATCGATATAAGTGTGATATATATATATACACAGTGTACTATATTGCTGTATATAGCTAATACACAAAGTGTTCTTCTTTCATAATAAGAGACTGTAATACGTATGCCATATTCAAAACTAGCTTAAAGAAGTGGCTACTAAGTAAACAAATCTGCAATCATGACCACCGATAATGAGTAAATGTCACTATGTCACTTTCTTCTATGTAACCATGTTACACTAAAAATGATGTCATCATTTTTGGTACTTTTATTTATTAACTAACTGACTGTGTTTTCTCATCTTCACCACTTATTACTTAATCAGTTTTTTTTCTTATTATTTTTCTTTCTTTCTCTCCTCCTCCTTTGGCCCCTCCCTATTGTCTGACCATCAACTACCACGACTAAATCAAGAAACATGACCCAGACCTGCATTGTGGCAACCTCCCATTCCATCTACACTCCCCACCCCACTTTTTTTTATTTTTTTATTTTTTTTACTCCTCCTCTGTCCTCCAAATCTAGCACTTTAACCATCAACTCTAGCACTTTAAATTTCTGACTCCAGCACTTTAACCCCCACTACCTACCACCTGTGCCTACTGGTGTGCCTACTGAACCACGATTGTATTGTGTTGTACAGTTTTTGTCTAACCTATGTATTATGATTGTATTACTTTCTTTGTTTTTCTTTCTAAAAAAAAGGGGGGAGGGGGGCACCTGCCCCATGTTTTTAAATACTGTAGCCTACTTATATTTGTGTTTTCCTTAAAGCAGAAGTAAGCGGAATGTTTGTGTTAATATAAGTCTTAAATAGTTATATCTCCCAACGGCAATCACTTACATAGAGTGTTCGAAAACACGGGTCTGTCAGTCACTCTGCTCTGCTGTAAGCCGAGGAGAAAACTTCTTGTATACTTCCTTGTATCCTACAAGCTTTATCCAATGAGGAGAGAGAACGGCATAAAGGGGCGGTCCTCTCTGTGTGTGCAGCCAAGGGATGCGCGTGAATGTGGTGACGTAGGGACGAGGACCAATAGATGACAAGAAGTTAGCCAAAACGACCGGATCGCTTACTTCTGCTTTAACCTGCTTGTTTATATTTCAGTATAGGGGGACTGTCAATGGAAATATAGCTTGGTAGCTATAATTGAGTACATTTACATTTTATCTTTAAAATGTTTATCAATGTACAATGTCCCTCTTTATCAAATAAAAGGAATTGGATTGAATTGAATTGAATACTTTTCATTTGTAATCACACCAGTCAGTGGGTTTCCATATCTTCTATAACCAAATATCACATTTATTATTCAATATATAGGGACCAAATGATACTCAACACATGTCTGGTTTCTACATGTTGGCCTTTTGGTGATGCGGTTTTAAATAAAACCTGTTTTACACTGTTTATGTAATGTGATGTCAGCACCGGATAGCAACATGTTATTATGTTATTAATGCTCCAATTTATTTTTAAAGGGGGCGAGTACACCACTTCAACCAGAGCCACAGCCCACAAAATTTAACAGCCTGAAGTTGTTGCAACGCCCATCTGTCTGTGGGGTTTTTAAAAAAACACTCAGAGTGTAAAAAGAAAGCGCACACAGACACACACGCACACACATGCACACACACGTGTTTATTATAGCCGTGGGTATTTTTGACCTGTTTAAACATGTCATGGCATTTTGACTTGTTTCTCTACAATCAGGCAATTATTAGAATGGAACTATGAAGACAATTACAATTTTGAGCTGTATCTTGTTTTGTTTTTTAATGCATTCTGAATAACACTGCCAACTAATGCAGATCCATGCACAGCGGGGTCACCTTCTGTATATCCCATATGCATGATATTCCCCCCCGTCCCTCATGTGATGCTCCGACGACGTTACATAACGCCTTCAAATAAGAGACTTGCCTCTGAATTAAAACGAGACTTTCACTATTCATGATTCGCCTCATCAGTGGCTCCAGTTAAACATATTTTTTGACCATCGAACATCAGCTAGCGAAATCACAATCAGTAGCTTTTGATTAAACGCAGAGATGTGTGGCTGAATAACCACATTCAAAATGAATCCAGAAAGCTGAGCTGCTTCAAACAGATGTCTAAATCCTCCCCTATATCTTCACTTCAAACAGTGGGACAGCAGGAAGATGAATCCACTCCCAGAGACAAACAGAGTGTGTTTAGCCTTAGTGGAGTAACAGCAAAAAACATCTGGTAGCAGTCATCAGAGAATCACAGTCAACCAAACAAAGGCTGTGCTGGGTGGATTTAACAGATACTATGCGGAGGGGTGTTCTGTTCTTATAAGCGCATTTACTGTGTAAACCAGTCCCTTGATCACGGTAATGTAAGTGTTGTTCTCTGCTACACAACCCAAATAAAACTTCTAATTCAGTACAGTACTTTGGAAACTGGGCAATTTATTGAGTGTCAAACACACACACACACACACACACACACACACACACACACACACACACACACACAACCTAGTTTGTTTCATATTCTGTGTATTCTTTCCCCTCCTGTGCAGACAAGTGACATAAATTAGCAGAAATGTGGCCGAGACTTGAAGTACTTTCTCTTCCACGGTGATTGTGTACAGTAACTAATTCATCAGACACTTCTGTGATTGCTGTTCTCGTGACAGAGTGACAACACATTTTAATGAAAACAATAAGCTCAGAAGAGCGAGGAGAGGAGAGTGCTGCACTCATTTGCCTGATGGATGCGCAGCCCCTCCAACACATTGACCTTTGGCAAGGTCACGGCATTCCAGCAGCTGCATCAAGACGCTCCTGAACGCATAAATTATCGTCATCAGCTCAACCTGTGGCTCATCCACTCAACGCGTGTCCCAGAGCAGACGGGACGTTCAGGACTCTCATTTATTCCCCTTGAAAGTTACATAAGATTTGTGTACAGCCACCACATCAAGGCTGCCTCTGATTTAATCAGCCCCGATGTGATAATATGACATCATCTGCGGTGATTACAGCCCAACATGATTCATTTATTTACCTTTCTGGGATAGAACTCCGGGGTAAATATTCACATCATGACCTCATAACTGCTGTGTTTATATGATGTGTTCTTCCCCCTCCCGACAACCCTATCTGTGTCATCTGTAGACAGGAAACAGCTCCGTCTCTTACCTGTGTCTTGTCGAAACTGGTGCATGGACTGCAGGTCGATGACGTAAGGAGAGAGCTGGGCATCCACCTGCCCCAGAACCACGGTACCTCGGGCGTCCCCCTTCAGCACGTTCTCAATATGGTGGCAAACCGCCGCACTGTAAGGCCTCCAGCGCCCGTGTTCGTTCAACCACTCCCAGACCACCACCCTGGCCAGGTTCTGAGGAGGGTACCCCAGTCCGTTGACAGGCACCAGCAACCCCGATCCAGGACGAGCCATCTCCTCCTTCTGTGTGGTGTCTGTCTGCACTTCAGCTGCTGGCTCTGTCCTGGGCTACAGCACCACTGCTGCCCTGTCAGTCAACTGACACACTGGAACATTTTCATCAGCCCCAGGCAGAAAAAAAAAAAAAAAGCTTGAATCAGCAATTAGTTTGGTAGTCCTCAATCAGCTCATGCTGCTTTCAAGCTGGAGTCATCGTCTCTACAGGTGCTTTCAGACTGCTGCAGCCTCTGTCCTCTTGTGTCTTGTCCTGTTTTGAAGTGGCAGATGTTGATGGTGGTGATGAGGATGATGATGATGATGATGATGAGATCTGCAGCTGGAGGCAGCCTCAGTGCTCCACGACGGCCGACCACACCGGATCAGGAGCAACGCAGACAGGAGACGCTCTCTAAACAGGAGACAAGGAGCAAGAAACAGACTGGTAAACAAACGCTGTGATTCGTCCCGTGAGTCTCAGCAGTCAGGTAGTGTTTAAGAGCAGATGACATGAGGCTAACCAGCTCTGTGTTCCAGTCCCCTCAGTGGCCTGGCTCTTACCTCTAGGCAATTCTGTTTACCTTGAGTGTGCCAACAACAAAAATGTATATGAGCCTGAGAGCTGGCTCAGCAGCAAAAAATAACTGATTGTCATCAGATTTGTGTAGAGGGGGACAGAGCAGTGTGCACCAACAGCCAAATGCTATCATAATCCTGGCACACACACAACATTACTGATATTTTCCACAGAGAAAGCTGCTCAGATGTCGTGAAAGCAAAGGATTGTTTATGTTGTTTGTGTGTGTGTGTGTGTGAGTGATTTTTTTAAATTTTTATTTTTTTTAATAATAATGTCCTCAATCGTACAGCTCGTGTTGAATGTTATTGTGTGACGCTTGAATTGGTTCTGGCGATACAGACCTGTAGGTTGCAGTTGTGGTGCCACACATCTGTCAGGTAGAAGCTGCATTTCAAAGGCTCCGACCGGTCGGATTGGAAAAGGAGAAAAAAAAAGGAAAAAGAAAAAACCGAGGTGAAACGCACCTGCTTTTTCACATCGGTGACTTGTTCGCTTCCCCCTTCCTTTTACAATCCGAAATCTCTCTTCAAACGCACCTCCTGCGGCTCCCCGGTAATCCTGTGTTATTGCAGAAAACCAAGCCGTCGTTTCATTCCCGTGGATGTTGCTACAGACTAACAGCAGCTTGTTGGTCCGCTGAGCTCAAGTGAACGCGTGCCATTCCGCTGGAGGCGCGCGGTTCTCTCTGCAACGCCAAACATCATCACGCATTCACACACGGGAGAACTAAAAACACGGAATTCTGGCTGCCCGCGAATTACGCACAAATGTCCCAGACGCACCTGTGTGGACAAGCCGCTGAAAATCATCCAGTTGTCAATTACAACCAAACAAATTATACAACTTCCGGTGTCTGGTTTCAAAATAAAACCCAGCGCTGACGCCGTAGGATCGACACATGATCACACTAGATGATGAAGTGACACAGACCTAAACGAGATAAATAGACATGGAGAGAGAGAGAGGGACAGACAGATAGGCAGAGAGACAGAGACAGAGTCATTCCTCTGAAAGCGTTCAGGAAGACATGTGACTTTCTTGTGACACTAAGCCAAAGAGGGACAATGGTTACACTTAATAAGAGCCAATGGCCCAGGGTCAGTTATGCAGCATCCAGATCATATGCCTCTGAAACTTTCCATATCAATATCAACTCAAAATCCATGGCTGTGTATCAGAGCATGCAGACTGGATGTAGCATGAATCCACATGACTGGACAGTTGAATCATATAGTCAAATTTCTTATGATCATTGTTTTCTAACCTTTTTCATCTGAAGGATTTTTAATCTCTCAATCAAGACAAATTGTAGATTGATTTAAATAACAGAGAGGTCAAGTATCCAAGTCAATAAGTATTGATGAGTTGATTATTAAGGATTATTGTGGACACAAACATGTGTGGAAGTTTCATAGCTTTACCTGGTGTCTGGGGTTATTTGTGCAGGGCTTAATGTATCCTTACTCCAGTTCAACATGGTAATTTTCAATTCTCTTAAGTGGAACAACAGTACCATCTGCTGCTCAAATAATGACCCTGCAACAAGTAGAGAAAAAACAAGGAATGATCCTTAGAGGAAAAAACAAACAGGCAGACCTATAGGTCTCTTGATTATCTTTTTCATTCCATGAAAGGCCTCTTGTGTAAAATAAATGCCCATTATTATTTTTTGAACAGCTGTTTCTTTTCTGTTTGTATAAAAAGACAAACAAGTGCAGAATGTCTGGCCGATCTAGAGAAATATTGTTCCTGCCAACACAATTCTTAAATCAGCATATAACTCAAATATAAATTATATAACACTTAATCACGTTGTAATGTGGTCTGTAAATATGATCCTGAGTCTCAGTCCAAATTCACTCACAATGGGTCATTATCACATATATGTGAAGAAGCGTTCAGTGCAGTTTGACCGATTTAAACCATAGAGTCTTTTTTCAGGAAGAGTGAGAGAGACCCACTTCATGCACCACAAGCGCATCAATAATCAAGAAAACACCTCCATCATGTGGTCCTCTGGTGTTCCTACATCAAATTAATCTCAATAGACATGGAATCCAGTTTTCCATTGGTTATTGCACAGTGAAGGGACGGAATAATTAACTGATGGTTAAATTTCAAGCAATGTGAAATTCAACATGACATCCAACAACTCTTCCAAAAGCTGTACTCCAGTAATCAGTGAAAATAACCCTTCACTGCATCAACAGATGGAGCTGTTACCTATGGAAATACATTTACAACTCTCCAGACTAAAGAACAGAAAATGTGGAAACACCATGAAGCTGTGGAACATCTTGTTGACCAGGTTTTTGGCATTGGTGTTGGCTGCCTCATCATCATCAGTGTACGCCTCAGTCCACTTGTGCCTGGATGTAACAGGTCATCAATCCTGTTGTAGGGCCCTGACTACCTCAAAGTCACCCACCCCCATCAAGACATGGACAAGCAGAGGGATTGTGATTGGCTCTGGGAGTTGGAGGAAATGATGATCGCCTGGGCTACCAAAGTAAATCAATATGTTATTTAATCTTTGTGAGGAATAATAAATTCAACAGAAAACAAAACAATCTTTTCTTTTTTTTATTCTTTACCAAGCCATCCCTACAGTACCACATGTATGTACACATACTAAATAGGATTCAGTTGAAAATGTTTAATAATGAATGAAAAAACAAATAATTCCCTTCAAATCAAGC
Source organism: Trachurus japonicus (assembly GCF_045865225.1). NCBI lineage: Eukaryota > Metazoa > Chordata > Actinopteri > Carangiformes > Carangidae > Trachurus > Trachurus japonicus. The sequence goes on along the minus strand of NC_140915.1, from coordinate 34,060,851 downwards.
AGATCCTTGTTTTATTATATCCAAATACACGAAAATGAGATATAACTGTTTTCTTTTTCAGTTAAAACTGAATAATATGATTTTTAATACATGTAGGTTTTGTACAAATATACATAGGGATATACAGTATGACAGACATTAGTGTAATTAGATCCTACATCATTCATGGACATATTGCTGTGAGATAACATCACTGAATGACACTGAATGATATGATATACATCACTAATGGAGGACAAATGGAGAACATCCTCTGTTGGCAGCAGTCTGCCACTGTTGACACAACAGTGCAGCAGCACAGTGGAGGGCTCACAGGATGACATAGGTGAAGAGAGCCATGATAGCAGCACTGATCAGGCCGGAGATAGGGACCGTGACGAACCAGGCGATGAAGATGTTCCTGAACAGATGCCAGTCCACCGACTTCCTGGAGCGCAGCCATCCCACGGCCACCACAGACCCCACCTGTGTTCCCACAACATGAGTGAATCAGCAGACATGATCACAGTGACAGTGGCCAAGTTAAGAAAGAAAGTAGAGAGGGCTAGAAAAACCAAAAACACAACACAACTCAACAAGCAGAAAATATAAACCCAATAAACAATAAAAAAAAATCAACCTTCAACCAGGCAATGTGCAAAACAAGTACTGAGGATATGAGGATATAAGGTGGCCTGATATAAAAGTATTGATAGGTAAAATGACTATGGTGTAAAAATATTGCAACGTAAGTGACAATGATATAACCAGTACTGCAGGTATAAACTATAGAAATAAAATATTTCTGTGAAAGTGACTGTAATATAGAAATAAATAATATTTTAGTTGTCACATCATACACAGTTGGTGGTTCAGATTGTGATGGTGGTGTTTGGTTACCTTGCAGTGGGTTGTGCTGACAGGAAGGCCGATGTTCGACGCCACAACGACTGTGATTGCTGAAGCCAGTTCGATGCTGAAACCGCTGAATTGGAAGGAAACATGACGGTGCTCTTTGACTATCAGATATATCAGATTTTGTCCTTGCTATAATGGAACATAAATACAGTATGTGGCATACCTGGAGGGTGTAATTGGGGTGAGATCTTTGCCCAAGGTCTGGATCACCCTTCGGCCCCATACCCAGAGTCCGGCGCAGATGCCCACTCCACCGTACAGCAGTAACCAGATGGGTGTGGGTGAGTTGGACACCACAGAGCCGCTCTCATATAGAAGCCAGAGGGCCACCAATGGGCCAATCGCATTGCTAATGGTGAAAATAGCTTCTGTAAATCTTCTGAATGCAACACATGTAACACATAAACTCCAGTGAGAAAAACGCTGTTGCCTACCTGACGTCGTTCCCTCCGTGTGCGAAGGATCCAAAGCACGCCGTGAGTATCTGCAGGAACTGGAAAAGCGAGGAGACGGCTGGGTGGTCCACCTCCAGCTCATCCTCCTCCACAGCAAGGTCCCCGCCCGCTTCCTGAGTGACGCTCCCATCTTGGACTGTGCTCCCGCTGGTCATGGCTGAGCTGTAGCTGCTGTAACTGTCCACTCTCGGTCTTCTCTGCAGCCCACTGTCCAGGTCTTTGTATTTAGGCTCTCCTTGGATACCATAGATGGCCATGGTGTAAGACGTGTAGCTGTTGTTCCTCCTGATGGGCCGCTCCTCTGTGTCACTGTCCCCGATGCAGTCTCCCACTTTGGCCATGTGCAGCTTGTGAAGCAGGTCTTTGTAAAGGCCAGAGTCCTTGTGGATTGTGTGAGATCTTCCACTGTGAGGATCAGTGATCATCATTGTGCCAATACCGCCATTCAGACCTGTGAAAATGCATTGTTAACTGTAAGAACACTGCAAAAACTCAAAATCTTACCAAAAATATTAGTCTTATTTCTAGTCAAAAATATAATTTCTAATTTCAAAACAAATCTCTTATTTTATACTTAAAATAAGACTCATCACATTAAAAAGTAGCTTGTTTTTAGACACGTTTTACTTCTTTCAAGCATCAAGGATTTTACTTGAAATAAGTAGAAAAATCTGATAGTGGATCAAGTTTTTCTTTCTTATTACAAGCACAAAAAACTTGCTTTCACTGGCAGATTTTTCTACTTATTTCAAGTGAAAATTTGTTTGAAACAAATGAAAATTATCTAAAAAAAACAAGTTCATTTTTAGGTGATGATTCTTATTTCAAGTGAAAAGAGTTTAGTTTTGACTAGAAATTAGACATTTTGACAAGAAATAAGACAAATATTCTTGGAAAGATTTTGAGTTTTTGCAGTGAATTACTTGTGATCATATCTCCATGAATGTTAACACTAAGAGAGATATAGATCTTTCACCATTGCTGATATCCAAGTCTTTGGTTTCCATGTCATTGTTGTCCAAATCAGCCTCATCTGAACCTCCAAGTCTGAAAGCCACCTTCTCGCTGTCTGCTGCAGGGGGCTGGGTGTGAGGCTCAGCTAGAGCAGAGGCCTGCTCTGCTTGCACAGGTTTGTTGGTGTTATTCTCTATAAGTGGAGTTTCACATGGGGCAGCAGCTGTTTCACCTGTAGTAGTGCCACACATAAAGCATGTGCAATAAGCATAGAGTTAGTTTCTATTCAAAATGCATTTGTAAGTGGACGTCCAGGGGTATTACTGTATATTTACTTACGCTTGATTTTCTTTTTTAAGCGTGGACAGACAAGGAACCAAACGACTAAAGCTGTGACGAAGGCGAAGCCCAGTGAAATGCACAGCGTACCCCACCATGGCAGTCTGTCAAACCCCAGCACTGTGTACAAGACAGGGACATGAGAAAGAACTGTGTCTTAGATGAGGAGGAACAAATAAACTGCTTCTGTAATTACATTCATAACTTTTTCTGTCTGGTCCTTTGAGATCAGTGAGAAAAACAAACATGTCACCACTTCTATACACTTTAGCCAAGTTTAAAGAATAATAATAGTGATAATAACAATGGCTTACATTTATATTGCGCTTTTTTAAAGGTACATTGTGTAGGAATTACTCCCATCTAGCATTGCGGTTGTATATCGCAAGCAACTATACGTATTTTTCATGCTGCATTCACGTGAAATTGGGCAGACGGACGACAGCCGCTGCACGTAACGGCATAAACAAGCCTCTATGTAAACAAGTGGTCCGTCAGCACGAGGCAAAACAATACACGTGACAATATTTTGTCATGGCGATGTCGTATTGTTTACCTGACCCACGTTTTACCGGCTTTCTCTGGACTTCTGTGACTAAAATGACATCTGGTTTGTTACAGACGGCCGTCTGCCCGACTGCAGGTGAATGCAGCATCAGTGTAACGCTCCATTCCTCCTCACTGCGTTACCGCGGTGACTTTTCACAGACGCCACCTCGACCTGAGTCGACAGCTCCGGTGTCTCCGCTGAGTTTCCGTGGTTTCCTACCGTCACGCTGCCACTGAACGTAAAAACATGGAGACACCACATGGCAGCCAGCACCGAGCTTACCCGCTCCATGTAGATATGAATGATATGAACGGCTAATTCAGAGCTGAAAGGAACACTTCAGTTTGTTGATGGGGGGGATTACTGATTAATGAAAAACAGACTTTTGAACCAAATAATCGATTTTTGTGAATAGATAACAGGAGAAGTTACACAATGTCCCTTTAAGTATAAGTATAATAAGTATAGAAACCTCTAATACTTGTCATTATTATAACTCACTCACAACATAAGTCCTCTTCCTGTCTCACAAGATGTGGTCATGAGATTTATTGGCAATTTTAGGTCTCAATGTCCTGTACCAGTGTCTCAATGTGTTATTACAGACAACAGTATCAGCGAGAGTATACACCCTCCTCCAATCAGATAGTGTGAAACCGACCAGTCTTGCAGCACAATGATAAAATACCAGCAGTACACTCTGTGAAGGACACTTCTAGTATTTCACTTTTCCTTTTTAGCTTCAGGGAATAGCTAAAGCTCTGTTGCAGATGGAATAAAATGGCTTAATGCAGGTTAGTATGACAATATCAAATTTCTCCCAAACAAATACAACTTACCTGATTGTTTGTGTGGACAACAGCAGGTTAACCACAAATAAAAAGCCATGACAGTAAAAGCACCGGCTTTCATCAACAACTATGCCATAATGGCCGCAGACATTAATAACTGCATACACAGCTGAAGTGTGCGGGCAGAAAATATCTCTTCTTAAATAAAGAAAATTGGGGGGAAAAAAGTTTTCTGTATCCAGGCCAGTTGACTTCTTGATAAGTTCAATCCTGCAAATGAAACAAAAAGGAATGGAAGTTTTCCATTTAATAGTGGTATCTTTTTCATGTTCTTGTTCAGCTAGTTTTATTTTATTCCTGCTTTAATCCCATTTTCAATTAGTGTCTGGTCCTTTAAATTTTGGCATAAATCAGCAGACAGAAATGCCAGGGACTTCAAGTAAAAGATTATTTTGGTTTATGAAATAAAGGCCAAAATCTCTCAGAGTAATAAGACATGATTAAATATTCATGCAATGTTCTCCTACTTTTGTCCTGTCATCATCTCTTCTCTGTGTCTCCAGTGACACATATTTTCAGACCTCATCTTGCTCCAGGGATTTTTCAGCAGCTGCTGTGTTAGTGCAGTGCAGTAAGCAGGTGTCATGAGAGGCGTAGGGTGCAGTGTGCAGAGGTGGTACTCACTTGGTGCTCCTGTAAACATGATGGAGAAGAGGTTGATGCCCATGGTGATGGCGTAGAAGATGGGAAGAGCTCTGAGGCCGTTGGGTACAGGGTCAGCCTGTGGAAATCACTTTAGTGAGCACTCAGCGACATGTGTCTGGGTCATGTGTACAATAGCACATTTTCTCAAGAACTGTACTCACAGGAAAATTTCCCCATTTTGTGAAATATTTACTTCCTTGCCAGGAGTCAGATGAGAAGGCCAAAATCACTCTCAGGTATGTATGAGAAGCTACGGCCAACTTAAAGGGATAGTAGCATTTTTTTAAAGTGGGGTTGTATGATCTACAAATAGCCCCTAAGTACTTTAATTGCAGTAGAAGACTCTCTACACTCCTCCCGTTAGCAACGCCAGCCCATAGCCCTGCCCAGAGATTTACAACATACATTGTTGTGAATGGACCCAAAGAAACGGCCTTTTTTCGTGGCCTAAAAGAGGTTTTACCTGAAAAAAATACACAGTTCCATTGTTATAATATATATAATATAATTTTTTCCAGCCCCTCAAAGTGCAGGAAAAACGCAGTTTTTATTTGGAACTAACCAACTGCTGATCGGCGGGCGCTAACCCTGGGCCGGAGGGATACGTGAGTTGGTTAGGTCCAAATAAAAACTGTGTTTTTCCTGCACTTTGAAGGGCTGGAAAAAATTATATTATAGCGAACAATGGAGCTGTTTATTTTTTTTTTAGGCCGTGAAAATAGGCCATTTCTTTGGGTCTGTTCACATGTTGTAAATCTCTGGGCAGGGCTATGGGCTGGCGTTGCTAACAGGAGGAGTGCAGAGAGTCTTCTACTGCAATTAAAGTACTTAGGGGCTATTTGTAGATCATACAACCCCACTTTAAAAAAAATGCTACTTTCCTTTTAACTCAATGACTACATTGCACATGTTTTTACACTTTAGCTTTTGAGCAATGTTAATATTTCATTAGTGAGCTTGAGAGGTGATGTCTTAGCCAAGCCAAGTTAGCTCATTTTCATCATGTCTAGCATACAAACATTGAACTTGTGTCAGTTTTTCCATGTAATTCATACAAAAAAAAAACAAACAAAAAAACAAATGAGCACATTCTCAAAAAATGTCAAACTATTCCCAGAGTACAATGTATTGCCATGTTACTGCTGCACTTCCCCTTATGTACTGAAAATATACTTTTTACAGCTAGAGTAAATATTTACTTTACAGAATAACACATTATGAAAGCTCATAAAATATCTGATTGTTAGCAGCTCCACACACTTTTCCCCTTTACACTTCTCAAAAACAAATGGTGCCCCCCAAAGACAAGTGAGCCAACATTTCACAATAATAAAAATGCAAAAAATTACTTTAATTAAAAAAGAGTGTTAAGCAGCAATTTAGTGTTTTTCCTTTCCTATTAATCATCTGACGACCATTCAGATTCATCTTGTGACCCTTCAGTGAGGCCCAGATATGAAATAAATACTTTTTTTTTTAATGTTACTTAAAGACTGGAGTATCTGTAACAATAAGTTAATAATAGTAGTTTGTCACATGAGCCGTTTCTCTGGAGAATTAATGTTTTTATTTGCTATAATTACATGTTTATAGTATCTGAGTGTTTTTTTTGTCTCCATGGCAATTTGCTGTGTTATCACTATGACATCCTGCGGACTGAGGCTCCTAGATTGTGATGCCAGGCGTGGCGACTCTCCAGGCCTACACACACACAAACTCCTACATATATACAGATATGCAACTCACCCCCTATTCCCCATCCCCACGCCTTCGCCGCTTCTATCCCCAGTGTGACAAGTGGACAAGTGGGTCCGAACCAGGGCCGTAAGGATGGCTGCAGGAACGGATAGCTGCTTGCCTATGCTGGCCACCCCCCCCCCCGTTGCAAGTCCTGAGTTTTTCATGTTGTGATGTGTACTTATGTGTGCCTTTGTTGCTGAGGTGTCTTTTTCTGTTCCCACACTGCTGTACTCACCATTGGAGCATAGCCTGGGGTTTGCTTTTTCTCCTCCCCTCTCCTCATGTCACTCTTTTTACAAACTGAATTTCCCAGCAATGGGATCAATATCTATCTATCTATCTATCTATCTATCTATCTATCTATCTATCTATCTATCTATCTATCTATCTATCTATCTATCTATCTATCTATCTATCTATCTATCTATCTATCTATCTAGTACAGAGGTATCATTTTGTAATTTGTTACTTAATCTGTATTATCACACTTACATACTTTTAACACTGAAGGAAATATTTTACCTTGTTCAGAATGAATTTGCGAACAAAGTAGAAGAGAATGCCTGACATGATGCCCGACAGCACTGGAGACAGGAACCAGGATGCCACTTTGGATTGCAAAAAAATGTTTTAGATTTCAGATTTAACAGATATTTGCTTTCAAATGTGCAAAAAAACCCAAAACCCAACAACAAAGTATTCTCACCAATGCGCAGTAACTCCATCCATTTGACCCCTTGGTGACCTCTGGCCACCATGGAGAAGCCAATTGTAGCTCCAACAATACAGTGGGTTCCAGAAATGGGGAGCTTCAGGAATGACGCAGCCAGCTGCCACACGGCAGAGCCTGCCGTACAAAAACACAAGTGAGGCCTGAGCTCATAATCCAAAAATTCACTGTAGTTAAATATAACTGATTTTGAATCACGGTTAGAAATGTAACATGTAAGTGCTTACCAAACATGGCACTGATTGATCCCGCCATCAGGACGTGTTCAGAGCCATTGTACATTCTGACGTCAATGATGCCTTGTCGGATGGTCTCGCTGACTTTGGCCCCCAGCAGCACCGAGCCCACCGTCTCAAAGACAGTGGCCAGGATGCAGGCCTGCCGCAGGGTGACCACCCCGGAGCCCACCGCCGTACCAAAGGAGTTGGCCACGTCGTTTGCCCCCACGGAGAAAGCAAGGATGAAGGCTATGATGAAGCCTACCACCAACAGCCACAAGTAGCCCGACATGTCAGCCTGATAGGCCACAGCCATCGTCGTGGCAGCACTCAGGGTTGCTAGTGTAGTTGTATCCATCACTATACTTGCAGTTTAATTCAATTACAATGCTCAGACTCGAACCAAACCAAGTTATTGTGGTTTGACAGAGACTTATGAGGTAGGCTTGTATGTATGTATAAATAAATTTCCACCACAAATAGGATTAAAGAACCCCCTAGTCCGGCTCTAAAGGTGCTAATAGGAAGAAATGATAATTTATTGCTAGCTAGGTATGCAGGGTTTGTGTGCAAGCTTCACCATAATAAGACAAGGCACTGAGATGGGAGAGAGATCCATTGTGACGCTGAGCCTCTGATGATACACACTGCAGAAACACACACAGGTACATGAGTTAGTTGTTAACATTCCTTTTATACTGCTCCACAAATAAAGAGAACACTGACTTCCTTAACGACATGTGTCATTCTGTTCTACAGCCGTAATTTAGTGAGCTACGCCAGAGAGAAGTGGTTATGATGAAGTGTTTTATATCAGCTGTAAGTCACTAGAGCCACATTCTAGTTTGGCATAAAGTTAGTGCAGAGTTATCTGTCTGAACAGGAGAGCTGAGTTAATCATAACATGAGTTGAAGTCAGTGTCTGACCTCACTAATGCAGCTTAAAGTTGAGTAGTCAGTGCTTTGTTTAGACTGATATATAAGCCTACAATTATTTTTATCATCAACAACAATAAAATGAGGAAGGTTTTTAGTAACATAAGTATCCTCCAAATAAAAAATACAGCCATAGTTTAAGAGTTGACCATGTACATGTTACTATAATGTTCACTATTTCAATCAGGATATTGGACCCTTAAGACATGCTGTACTACTAACATGTGTGTTTCATCTCCTGGGGTATTTTAAAAGGATATTATCTAAAGAATACTAATAATCTCTATACCTATTTTCGATCGTTGACAGCCAATACTTCATTATAAGAATTAATCCATGTTTACATGTTTACAATTAGATCTACCTCCGTGGTTTTCTCTCTACAACTTCACCACTGTCTTTGTTACACTCAGACAACATGCAACAGGTGCACAGAGAGTGTTACATAACACAATAATAGTAGTGTAACCCTGGTTTCTGAATGGGTAGCGTGCCAGGACCGTAATAGCCTACCTCATTATTTAAACACAAAATAAAAACAATGGCAGTATGTAGGCTAATATAATAAAAAAAATAATGCTAAGGGTAACAACATACAATTTATAATTAAAATAATGAACACATAATAATCTACACGGTTACAGTAGCAGTTAAAACTCTCGTTGCATAGTGAAAATCACAAACAAATCCACTTGTAACTTCAAACAGGGATTTTAGAGCTGGAGAGAATAATTGGCCTATTCACCCTCAGCCGCCTGTCAGTCGTGTTGTTGTGAACCGCTTCACCATCACTATAGAAAATTGCGGTATGTTAATCTCCTAATCTGCTCTTGCATAATTCAAATGGCGGGACAACGCAGCCAAACAAAAAAAAAGAGAGAGAAACTTAGAAAACAGAAGAACTTACTCACACGTGAGTCCAAAGTCAAAGTGAGGGGGGTGAGTGTGCTCAGCTCAGGCGCAGTGAGAGGATGTAGCCGTGGTGAGGTGGACAGAGGAGAGTCCAAATGTTAACAGGCTCCTGCTGGAGGTTGGTTTATAAATTGAGCTGGCTGAGTTGACACGCCTCTCCTGTCCGGTCATGGGACCTCTGCTGTCTGACTGCAGCTAATGTTTAGCTGCTCTGTTGACAGGCAGGGAAAATAATTACAGTTGTCTTTGATTATGTTGCTTTACTGCATATGAACCTCAAATCCCCCCAAATGATGTTTTTCTCTAACCACCGCGAAGAAACACAGATGTCTATTGTTTAGCCTAAATATATCCTCTTCTAGTTATTAAAAAAAATATAATGGCAAAAATATTTCAAGCCACACGTTGTTTAGAGTAACCAGAGTTTGTTGTTTTTGTATAATCAGAGCCATATTCCTGGATACTATGTATAGATCGACTATGAGTAAATAAAGACAAGGTGCAGTTTGGGCTGATGACCAAATTGAGAGTGTTAAAGGCACATTGTGTAGGAATTACTGCCATCTAGCGTTGCGGTTTTATATCGCAAGCAACTTAATCGTATTTTTCATGCTGCATTCACGTGAAATTGGGCAGACGGCAGACGACAGCCGCTAGACATAACAAGCTTCTAAACAAGTGGTCTGTCAGCATGAGGCAAAACAATACACCTGACAATATGTTGTCATGGCGATGTGGTATTGTTTACCTGACCCACGTTTTACCAGCTTTCTCTGGACTTCTGTGACTAAAATGACATCTGGTTTGTTACCGACGGCCGTTTGCCATGGCAACCAGCACTGAGCTTACCCGCTCCAAGTAGTATATATGAATGATATGAACGGCAAATTCAGAGCTTACCGGAACACTTCAGTTTGTTGATGGGGGTGATTACTGATTAATGAAAAACAGACTTTTGAACCAAATAATCGATTTTTGTGAATAGATAACAGGAGAAGTTACACAATGTCCCTTTAAAAGAGACCAGAGAACGAGCTATTAATTTAGGCCTTAACTCTGGTGCCATCTACTGGACAAGCTTAACATTTTAAACACAGCAGTGGTAGGGGAATAAGACACCATCCCTCTCTGGATTGTGAAATATCACTTTGGGATGTGCATGAGTATATCTTTTGTCTTTTTCAATATGTTTGTGTGTGTGTTTTTCCTTTCAAGTTTCTTCCTTTTGAATTTTCAGAATAAATGTTCCCATCCTCGGTAACTTCACTCTGAGGTGAAGTTTAGGCCATGGAGAACCTCTCATAGTGTGTGTAGCTTATTAAGTGTAACTGAGCGGAACGTGAAGCAACAGTCCCAAACCATGTTACTAATCAACCTGTTCTTCATAGTCACTTTACTGAGAAGACTTGAGTGGACTGCCAGGCTGCCTCCACTGTCAGCAGAATGGATGATCTGAAATGCTACACTGCCTCCAAATCTGCTGATAAGTTCCTCTTCATTATTCATTTATTTAGCGGCTGGTGGCTGATCTAGTTTCGATTGGTGACATCTGACAAGTCAAGCCGTGCCACATGGTGTGGAATATTCTGACCTCGCCAAAGCATGTGACAGGTTCAAATGGAAGTGACTCACAACACCGCTGAAAAGAAATGTGTGAAGGTTGTGGAAACAGTCAGCACCTCTGACCTGCACCGTGTTGCAGTTATTTCTATGTGTAAGGAAGAATATGGCAAAGATCAGCCACATACTCTGTATGAATGTGCCATTCCCTCACACTCCCATAATGCAACACAAATTATAACACATCAGGTGAGTCACATACATTGATTGTTTATTGAGTAGTTAACAAATACAAATGTTCACACATTGACACACATCCATGCAGACAGAACCTAATAAAGCATGCCCAATTAGCTGGAGTGTAATGCTGAAAGGGATTTCTTTTGTCAATCACTAACTGGTAATTCACATAGAATAAAAAATGATATCTACAGTATGTATTTGTATGTTTGTATCTGAGGACAATTTCTTCCAGCTGCAATGTCACTTCACATACCCAAATTATACAAGAGGGGGTTTCTCAGTAGTTATACCTGCGTATTCATTGCTTTGGTTTCCTTTGAGGATCAGATATATATCAATATCCACAGTTAATATTCTAAATAGTCATGAGATTTAGTGTTACAGAAGAGCAGAGGTGAGTTCAAAGAGCACAGATAAACCAGTGAAGCACAGAGACAAACTGCATTGTTCAATCAAAGGACAATCAAAATGGTTATGATTGCCATACTTTAAATCCCTAAACATAAATCCCCCAAAATGAAGATCAGAGATTCCTTTGAAATGCACTGTGAGCAGAGTTTATAAATGTCTTGTTGTCTATTACTGTAAAATCATTGCGGTGACTTGAAACGCAGCTTCATGTCCACACATGTAGAAAAACCTGGAAAAAGCAGCTGTTTATAATTTATTATCATACTCACTTGCCACTGTGGGTTAGATGAAGCCGCCAGTTCAGGATCGTGAACAACCAGTCTTAAGCAATTATCCTCAATAGCCTAACTATCATTTAAATACAAAGAGGTTGAACTGGAACATTGGAAATGAATCATACACATAGTCATTTGCATGCAATCATATTCTCATGGGATTAGGGCAGTAATTTTGATTATGTACATAAATGCAGCTTGGTTTGTTGACAGTGATCTAACTTTTGACAGAGCAAACCTAGTGCAAGGCCTTTCCCAGAAGGCTTAGCCACTCTTCTGTATTGTGATGCTTATTTAATTACTACTGCTACTGTAAAACAGAGTTATCTTAAATGTTGTTTTGCGTTGTGCATGAGGTATTCAAGATTGTAATTATCCATCGCTGTTGTCTAAAGCAACAATGTGCATTTGTTTTGCAGTGGCATGAGAAGTTTCTCTCTTCACATTCTCATGGCGTGTTGTGTATAATCCAGCTGCCGTTTACATGGGCAACAAAGAACAACAGCTAGGTATATCCCTTTATATTTCAAGAGTCTACTTGCATATCACATGACTGGTGTGACAAATACAAAAATAAAAAAAACCTTAAACACCCTCAAACGTTATCCAGTGCAAATCTATAAGTCATATAATCTCTCACAATCACATCAGACATCATTTTGTGTGCAATGTCAAGCACATAGACTTGACATTATGATGACAAACCCAATCCATGTTAAAACTCTTATTGAAAAGCTTTGTCAAAATATTGTGTGAAGTGGCTTAAAGGCTTATGAATGAAGTGTGATATACAGTAGGAATAACCTGTCATGTTGTCGCCTCCTAGTGGTAACATGAGCAAAGTCACTTTTCTCTAACTCTCTTTTTCATTTTTCAGAGTTTCTCTGTCAAACGAGACCTCCCATTCCACAAGTTTACCCGCACAGCTCTGCTTGTTGTTTGTGCTTTGCAACATGCAACATGAGACCGTTTGTCATTGACAATGTCAGCCCTTTAAGGTTTGACGAAAAGCCTCTAGATGGCATTACTTCCCCTGTTCAGGTTACATTGGCTAATGAATATACAGCACGTGGAAATACCGGTTTAAACACTTAATGTGGTAAAGTAATAATCAACTCTGTGATGACTTTTGGCTCCTTTATGTATGTATTTGCTGTTTGATGGGAACTTTGCAACAAAGTGCAGAGGATTCTAACCCGTTTTTGCAGATGTCTCAACCTAAACCATGCATTGACATTAGTTTATCCATTTCTCATGGTTATGCTTAACTATTTTTCACAAAAAATCCCACTCATTTTATATTTGTCCATCATCTTTTTCATTTCTTTATCCTCCACCCTTGACTCACATCTGCCTTTCCAATATTCAACTTGTCAGAACACTCAGGTTATTTCCCCACTTCTTTAAAGTTGACCAACTCTGTAATTTCAAAGACAAACGTTTTGGAATTTTTCTTTTTTAATGTAGCATATCATTTTTGTTTTCAACCAAGACAAGATAGGACATGCAAATAAGTAACTGAAGAGCATGGCTGGTTCTCATGCTCAGGCGTATATTAGCCCAACCCTACCTTCCCCGCTTCCCTCCCTCCCATCCCTTGCCAAACAGGATCTGTAGGATCTTATAGAGTCATTTTCTCAGGAGACAGGAATGTCAGAACACAAGGCCTGGTGCCTGCTGGAACATGCACCCTCACATTCCCTCAAACTTACAGGAAAAAGTCCCCGAATGCGTTGCTCATACAAATCCACTTCATTTCCACTCAGTGTGTGGTAACAGTTCTGTGTAAAATGCTGTGTGTGCGCCGGACGTGCTGTAGACACACACTGACTCACTACTGAAAAAAGGTTGTCTGGTGCACCACCCTGTCGAGTTCTTACAAGGTGTACGTGATGCCACAACCTTCATGTTTAAAATGACTTTTTGTCACATCCTTAGCTTAATTCTCTCAACAAATTCAAATATTCATAATAGTTTTCACTTGTTATCTAATGTTTTTTGTGAATTAATCAAATCTAATAATTGTTTTACTTTTTATAAATGACAAACACAAAATTGTTTTTGGTATTTTTTATTCTTTAGAGTCTTTTCAAAAGTGTTTGCTTTGTGTACAGCTCATAAGCAAAATGTTACACAGCAGATAGGCTAGTCATTCAGACTATAAGAAACCCAGGTGTATCGGAATATAAATATAATACAGTGACATTGTGGCATCCAAGTTGCAAAGAATTAATGACACAAAATCAAAGAAATGTAAAGGATTATTTGGCTGATTTTTCAATCATCATCCCGCATCACCATCTACAGTATCACAGGAATTCGGAGGCTATCGACAAGCAGAGGATAAAAAACGTAACAAAACAAAGATCAATGCTACATTTGTCTGCATCAATGCGCCTTGAATTTGGACACAGAGGTCCAAAAGTGACAGCCCGCCTGCATCTGCTGCTCGCCTTCTTCTCCACACTAGCACTGGCATTTTGCATTGCTCAACAAGCAGAGCTGCATGCAGTGAAATGTTAAACGTCCAATTTCCACTTGTATCAAAGGAGATTTCCACCTTAATTGACAGGCCAGTGGCTGCAAGTTGGCGATGAGCTGGATGACTCTTTGAGGGACTGATGTGGGCTGCAGTGGGTGGGGGAGTGAGTAACGCTGGGACTGCTGGGAGGCGTTGAAGAACAGGAGGAAGACTTGGATTTAATCTGCAGCCACTTGTCTCCCAAAGCCTTGGCGAAGTGGTCATCGACAGACACGCTGATGGAGAGCTGCTGGGAGTGAGATTTCTGGTAGTTCGCTCCGAGGCTCCTCTGGAAGTGCTCTTCAACCACATGGTCGTAGTTGCATTTGGAAACCACTGGGAACGAAAAGGAAGATTGACAAGGGTCAAACACACCTCAGTGAGTCAGTAAAAGTGAGAGGATCTTGACATCATGATGCATACAGTGTGTGATGATTTAGGGAGTGACTGTCTGGGAGGTGAGCTCACTCATGAGTAGGACTTACCTGATGAATGGCCTCTGTGGACCTCAGATCTGCTGGTGGGGTTTCTTAATGAGGAGACGCAGGTGATCACAGAAGGACGTATCTAAAAACAAAGGAAAAAAGAGATGGATTATTAATACGATTAGGAAACAGAAGCAGTAACCCAGCTTTTTGTTTTCTCTTCATCTCACAAAATGGGTGTTATTTTATTATGCGCCTAAACCTGCCTGTGCACTTAATCCCAACTGTGTCCTGTGTGTTCAGTTTGAAAACGAAATGAATTCAAAACCAATTAAACAGGTTGGGTATGCCCTAAAGATCAGATCACTCCCAGTGAGGTGGCATAAACAGGTCAAAGAGAGCAGTCTGTTTGGTCTTGTTGATGGCATTCCTCCTTCCATTGCTCACATTTTCTTCCTGAATCCGGCTGGATTGCATAGCTCCGACAAGCTTAGGCCTGCATGCACTCCTCTTGGAAGTGGGATGACTGTGGAAATGCATTCACAGACTATAGATGGGGAGATGTACCACTTGCTGTGGGTATAGCCTGAGGCTACACTGACACTACAAAGGGACATACAGTACTATTCATGAGATAACGAAGTGCAAACGTCCCCAAGCTGTGAGAAAATCACACTGACCACGATGAGGACACAAGCAGCCTGGTGGTGAATTACCTGGATTTGAGTGGCAGTGTTGCTTTTGGACTTTTCCTCTGTGTTTTCTGGGTCTTTTCTTGGTTTCTTGATGAGGGCGAGTGGTTCATCCATGACTGGTGTGTAGTACACATGTGTGGGCAGAGGGCTGGTGGGGCTGGGGGTCTGACTCCAGGTGGATGTGGGGCTCTGTGGGCTGTTTAACCCAGCTGGTGCTGCTGTCCTCTGGACCACCTTGCCACTGCTCCTGCTCAGCACTCGTTCTCGTCTGAAAGAGTTGTTCATGGGAAAAATGTCACATCTCTTTCACAGAATTTGCATTTCATAAATCATTTCTTTTTTTAGCATTGGATTATGTTTGGAAATCAAGTGGCTTCACCAACCTCTCCTCCAGGGTCAGACCTCTCTCGTGGCTGCGCTTGCGTTTGACTGGATACACTGTTGGGGCCCGGACACGGTCATTTGTGATGTGTCTGTATCTGTCTTCACTCCTGAGGTGGGGCTGACCTGATGAAAAGAATTACATTTTTAGTTTTATTTAAGCAGATAAATTAGGTGAGAACCAGTTATCATTTGCAATGACGACCTAAAATGCAGAATTATAATAATATTATGATGCTTTAACAAAACTATCACACACAGTGGGAATGGCTCATTCACTGGAACAAGAGAATCCAGTATAAGAGTAAAGCATTTACTGGAACTGATGACTTTACTATTGATAATAGTGTGTGACAGCGATGAGTAACTGCTTGTTTTGATCCATGACATCAACCTGCAGAGCTACTATTCGTGGGAAAACCTTTTTTTTTTTTTTGGTCACCGTTAATTGTAAACTCCGTTAAGCTGCAGAACTTGATCTACCTGATCAGTGAGGGTTACCAAACTACGTAGCTGATTAAGTGCTAACGGTAAATGTTGTTTTTCTGCATAATGTTTGGCAATCAGCCCTGTCACACACTCTTAAGGGCACAATCAACATGTTTTGTTATCATGGGACAATGGTTACTGAGGACCCTGATATGGGCGGCACCGATTTGTGAGAGGGCCATCTAGGTAAAAAAGAAGAAAAAAAAAAGGATTTTTCCAATTACACAAGTTGCAACACATCTAAGTGAAGCTTGTGATGTCACTAATGTGCTGAATCAGAGGAGTGCACAACTTCAAGTCCAACTCACAAAATCATTTGTAGAGTGAACAGTGTTTTATTTTTACATTTTAGATACAGATGTAAGTCTGTTGCTAATGTGTCAATCGGAGCAACAGTAGCACAACTTAGTCAAACCAGTTGCCGCTCCTGTCTCACATCAACGTGCTCACATGTTCAAAACAGTCATGCATACAGTCAAAACACAGAGCATTGTTTGAAAATGTGACAGCAGCACTATTACTCCAGGCCCATTGTTTGACTGTATGCTCAGTTTACACTTGAAAGTCCTCAGTGTTGGGCAGCAGGAGTCTTACAACTATATTTAAATCAGCACCCACTCAAAACATCTTCCATTACACTGAACTCAAACAGTGGGTGATTAACTTCTTTGAAGTGTGAAACAAAAAAGTGAATTTGTGTAGCTCGAATGTCTTCGCATTCAAAGTGCTGGCTCCAATATGCATTTCCATATGGCTAAACACTCCAACACCTGTGAGCTGCTCCTTCACACACTCTGTGCCACAGAGAGGGAGGGGAGGGGTGAGGAGGGGGGGCAGGTTTAACCACACCTATGCTGATTTTCTAATGCCTCGGGCATAGGTATTTTTTCCTTACTGGCAGAGGGAATACACTGCCTGACCTTTTGCATTGCTGAACACCAGCAGTGATGAGATCTTCATGGAGATCAGAGAGAAATGCACCACAGTTGTCAGTGACAAGGCTATTTACACAATCTAATTTAAATCCCAGTATCCCAGGGAACCCTTTATTCTAAGTAGATTTCCTGTGTGGAATATACTTATCTTTTATCTACTTATCATTATGACAAAAAGATGGCCACACTCCAAAAACCTGTATTCTAAAAGTTGCACAGTCTTGTTTGTATGTATCTTCCATCAGTCTGTCATCACATGATTGTTACCAGCTACATCTTTATTAAACAAATAACATGCACAGAACAAAGCAAAATGCAAAATATACTGTATATCATATGAGATTGTGACATTATTTAACATTTAAACATGAGAATAAATAAGATGAACATTTTATAGGAGAGGCTCAGTCTCTCTGATTAAATTAATGAAAGTATCCACAATCATCAAGCAACATCTGTCAATAAAAGAGGAGTGATAATAAAGCTTACCTTCTAAAATGTAGACTTTAAAGCCGCTGCTCATTCGCGTAATGTAGTGGAAGTTAGCCACAGCCATGACTCCTGGTCTTTGTCTGAGCGGAGCCGAACACAGAGGAGCACCTTGACTGCTGGAGCTTACAGGACACAATGCGTCTCAGTTATAAATTGTATTGGAGAGGTAATGAGATGCTTGGGTCTGAGCTCAGCCAGGTAAAGTATCAGGTGAGTGCAGATAGGTGCAGTGGCTTCCCTGTGACTCATTTCCTGCATTCAGATTGGCTGCCACCAGAGCCAATGGAAAGCCCTCATTCGCTCAGTGTTGTTATTGTCCTGCAGGCGGAGTGCGTTCACAGGTAGGTCTGTCTCAGAAGTAGAAAGTGGAGTTGCTAAAATGTGACAGCAGCACCACAGAATTCACAGTGATCAGAGAAGCGTTTGCCATGTTCTTTATAGGAGAAAAACACCTGGTTTGGTCATAAATTGGTTTCACACATAAGATTTCAGATCCACCCCCCCCCCCCCCCCTTGAGCCATGAGGAAGGTGAAGTGTGTCTTTTGTTTCCCTCCATGGAGTCAGCACCTGTCCCATTCCCCTCCCTCCCTCCCACCTAATCTGCAATCTCACCAAACTGCATTTTTTCGAGTGCTTAGCCCACCGGAGCTCCAGTCATTCCACTGACCTGCCCATACACGCACGCAGCTGCACTGTGAGCCTGCCTTGCCAGTAATCCAAAGGCTTTTGTTGATGGCCAGACAAAGACTCCTAAGTCCTGAAAATGCTGCTGCCATGAGAACAATCTCGCCCGAACATACTGAGGAGAATGACCACATGTAGAAATGTAGTGCCTGCTGGAGCCCACTCATTTAGCTACTTTGTGACATTGGTAGTGGTTGACATATTGACAGAATAATTATTATGTTTTGAGATATGTTTTCCATATTAGCGGACTAAGAATTCATAAAAATAATGACCCGTAGTGCTCTTTGTATTGTTTAATATATAAACCTGTTTCTGTCAATCTCATTCATGGTCCAAATCATCAGACTGAAGAAGACTGGTTCAAAAATGACAAAGAGCTTCACATATAAATGCCTGACTGTGAACTGTGAATACATGCATGAACAGTGTTATGTTGGGTTTTCAAGATCAACACTGCCTCCCAAAGCCGTACACTGCAATAGCATCTCAACAGACTCTACATCAAGACACTGTTGACAGTAAAGTGGTGATCACAAATGCATGTTTTCTCATTCCATTCAGTCTTAACACGTGTTCAAATGTGAGGAATTTACCATTAAAATGTGAGGAATTTGTCATTTTTTGAGTTGAGTCAATAATTGCCTGATGACTGGTTCTCAAAGAGCCACAGAAGTGAGGTAAGTGCAAATATTTCACTTAGCATTTTGACAAAATCTTTATTTATGTTCCTACTGGAAAGACAGGAATAGAAAATCAGCAAAATGTTGTGTTTGTGTATTGGTTTTTAATATTAGTGTTGTACCACTCTACCAATCCCTAAATAAACCTTAATGTGAACATAATCCCAATGCCAATGTAATAGCCTACTTTCATATGAGAAACTGAAACTGGTGGAGTAGAGGCTGCCTCAAGTGTTTACGCTGTCACCCTGAATAAATCTGTGAAACATGTTTGTGAAGCAGACGGCTGCTCAAAATGAGCATTCAGCCACTAATATCATTTTTAAAAAAAGGTTGATAATTCCTTGTTATTGTCATTAGGGGCTGAAACTTATTGCTGAAATGAATTGGATTTTGTTCTGGAATTAGTCTACAAGGTTGGAATAATCAATTCATAAATATGAATAGATAAATATCTGAAAATGAAATATCTCCAGCTATCTTGTGAAATCATCCCACATCTAAGACTCAGGCAGCAAATGTCATTAAACATCTTAACCCTCCTGTTGTCCTTCTGGGTCAAATTGAGTCTGTTCACTTCCTCCATCCTTCCTTCTTTCCTTCCTTCCTTTCTCCCTTTCTTCTTTCCACAATTCTTTTCCCTTGCTTCTTTCTTTCCTTCCTTCCTTCCTTCCTTCCTTCCTTCCTTCCTTCCTTCCTTCCTTCCTTCCTTCCTTCCTTCCTTCTTCTTCTTTCCTCTTTTGATCCAGTTGACCTGGTCTGTTCCCTCCCTCCATCTTTCTTTCCTTCCCTTTCCCTTACTTCTTTCCACAATCCTTTTTGCCTCCCTCTCTTCCTTCCCTTTGTCCTTACTTCTTCCTTCTTTTTTGACCCAATCTGTTCCCTCCCTCCATCAATCTTTCCTTCATTCTTTCCTCCCATCGTTCCCTTTGTCCTTCCTTCCTTCTTTCCCTTCATCCTTCCTGCCTTCCTTCCTTCTTTCTTTCCCTTTATCCTTCCTTCCTTCCTTCCTTGACCCAGGATGACAGTAGGGAAGATCTAACATATCAGTGCTCACTTATTGGACCAAAAGGATATTTTTCCTAAGAATCAGCACTAAAATACTGTCATTAAATTGTAATTATCTTGCCACCACACAATGGGATTTATCAATTAAAGAAGAGCTTGCACTGTAAATACTACCAGGCATTAATGATTCAAACATACTGTGTTATGTAGGTTCAGTTACCATCACACTGTGCCGTTTCCAGAGTGGAGCCTGCATGGGGCTCCCAGGGGGTCCGTGTTGATGCTGTTGAGCTCAGACTCTGGCCATCACCGACAGATGGCGCCTCTGCGGTCAGGGTGCTGACTGAGAATGAAAAGTAACACTCTGGCAGTGGCCTGAAAGACAAACAGAGTGTGCGCCGCTGCTCTTTTATTGGACACAACAGGGTGCAATATCACATCAACACCCATCAGCACCCCGTGAAGTCGACAGCAGGCTCATGTCTGACAGAGAGCGACGCCCCTGTCACCCTGCTCTCATCAGCACCACCCTCAGAGCCCCGCACACAGCTGCGTCAAGTTAGACACATACAGACTGAACCAGACAGGAAGTATAGGTCAGATAACAATGGCGGGATATTCCAGCTCTATTACTTAGGCTACACTGATTAACGAAGGGGTGTTTTTTATTTCAGTTAAAAAACGGTTTGTTTTTACACACGATTAACTGGTCATTTGTTAATAACATGTCAAACAATGTCTTTTTTTATTGACTGTCTGTTTTTTTGTTTTGTTTTTTGTCTGTTTGTGTGTCTGCCTGTTTGTTTTTCTTGTTTCCTGTTTTCAATCATTGTGTATTATTTGTATTATTATGAATTTGCATTATTTCATTTCTTTGGAAAAAAAGTCATGCACTACTATAAGTAGAACATAACCTGTCCCATTTTACCTGTGAAAGTTGAATAATAATAATAAATGATTTTTTTTTTTTTTTTTACACATGATTAACTGGTCATTTTTTAATAACATGTTCAAATTGATTTAGTCCAGTCCATAAAGCATTAAGTACAAATGGCACAAAAGCCCCAAATCTGCCAAGTTTACAAGCTAGATCTACAATAAGTCATATAAAATAAGTCAAAATGTAGTTGTATATGTTGATTTCCTATCCACTGATCAGCAGCAACACTGGCAGAAAGTGAACCACTGACAAATGGCTGCAACACGACATGTGTTTTTTATTTTATTTATTTTTAAATTTTTTAGATAAAGCACTTTATTACCTAAAGACAAATGTTGTGCCAAAGGTAGGCTGAGAGTGAAAATAGACTTCAGCTGCATCCTCATTAACATGCATTTATTTTGAAAGCAATTTCCGGAAGTTGTGATGCACAAAGCTCCTACCTTGACACTGATCTAGTCTTGCAGGCTGCGTCCTTTCCCTCAGGATGACTGGGAGTGACGCAGGGCGGACGGAAAAAACCGTGGCTTGAGGGGAAGGACAGGCGGTGATGCAGGAGGGACTGGAGCTTTGATTTCACAGGTTCAAGCCCGATGCACGGCCTGCCCGCCTGCACAGAGGACATGAGAGTCACATATATGCAGGCTTTCCTGTGACAGTTGTAAGAAATACAAACACCTCAGCTTGGATACACTCGCAGGTAGGTTTTTTTTTTTTAAAATCACGTCTTGATTGTCTGTTGTGACATGTTACTGCAGAGAGGGTTATAGCTTGATGTATTAACTGGGCCTAATGCAGGCTATTGGATGGTATTTAAAAAGAATGATTTAATTGAAGTCAGTCGTGTGGATTAATTTCAGCTCTCATCAGGAGGCTGTGTGATGTTTTTTTTCTCCAATAGGCAGTCACGATCTCTTACTCCTGTGATCACATCTACACAAATCTTCTCCTAATTAATAACCCAAGACTTGTTTCTCCTCAGGTAACACTGGTCCCCTCTCCGCACATGGGGAAGTAGCCTAGTCATTCCATTTTCTTGCTGAACACCAAGTTGTAAGTCGCATTCAAGTGGGAGGATATCTGGACCCCCCTCTCCTCTCTCTCCGTCGTTTTAACAACATTTCTCCATCATGAACTACCTACGCCGTCGACTCTCGGACAGCAATTTCATGTCCAACCTGCCCAATGGCTACATGACGGATCTCCAACGCCCAGACCCGCCGCAGCAAAGCCCCGCAGTGTCGCCGGGGCCGTCGGAGAGGCGCCAGTCCACCAGCCAGCAGCAACCGCCGCAGCCACAGCCGCAGCAGCAGCCGCAGCAGCAGCAGCCGCCGCAGCAGCAGCAGCAGCAGCAGTCTGGAGGTGGTGGAGGCTCTGGGTTCTTTTCGTCCATATCTAATGCTGTCAAACAGACCACCGCCGCTGCAGCAGCAACATTATCCGAGGCAGCGGACCGGGCAGGAGTCTCCAGCAACGCCAAGATCCTCCTGGTTATTGATGACCAGCAGACCGACTGGTAAGAGCAGAGCAGTGCGCATGGCATCGCCAGCGCAGGTGATGCGTCTAGACAGAAATGTGTGCCAAAGCGTGGGTTGCAGAGGCCTAACTATCTAGAAGGTCATATGATTCACCCAATGCTACTGTAGGAGACACTTCACGTGTAACACCCTCAGATCAGAAACACCTCGCAGATGCGTCTGTGCGCTTGTTGTGCCATGGCAAAGGCGCAACAGACTGGAGGCAGAGAAGCCATTTTCATTTTGACGATCGGCGATTGCTTGTGGTGAATTCATCCTGCATTCTGCCAATTAAACGCTCCCCAATTGCGCCAAAGCACTGGGTGTGGGCCATTGCCACCACGACGATGAAGGTGTTTTCAAATCGAGGGAAAATATTGCATAAGAAAAACACAGTGGTTACACCACCAAGCCTCTTCAGTCTTCACCAGTGCACACGATGCATGCTCATTAGAGCCCTGTGCACCAGGCAGAGTGGGTAAAACACCACACACAACCCACAGACAGATAAGGTTCTCTAACTCGGTCTCAACAGGCTGGTGGATATTCATTAGTAAGGACGATTATTCTTGTCCTTATAATAACTCATATCTCCTTATTCACCAAGGAGAATATAATATTGTTACTCAGCACCTGTTACATAGTTAATTTAGTTCCATGCATTGCCAACAGGCACTAACAAGATTTTTGTTCCACTCATGTAATCTTGTTTAATGTATTTGACATCATGTTTTGAGAGGCTCTGCAAATGCAACAGGAAAATGTCAGCTGTCAGTCATGTAATGTGAAATGTGCAAAATTAAATTGATCTTTTTCTCTGGACACAAACAACAACTGGATTCCTTGTTTTACATCCAGGGTGAAGGTCTTCAGAGGAAGAAAGATCCATGGTGAATTTGACATCAAAGTTGAACAGGTATGTTGCACATGTGTAAATGCTTTCTGCGTTATTGCCCATTTACTCCCGAGCAGGCGGACAGGACATGTCTACATATAACAAACAATCCTAAAAAATCCAGCCCATAGTCTCTGAGTCATAGTGATCAGACTGAACCAGATTGATGGATAAGACTGTCTGATTTTGGCAAGAAATATGACCAAAGTAACCTGGTATTTTTGGTTTATTCTTCCCTGTAGATGAAGACCTACACATTTGCATTATCACAGGAAGACTTGATTGTATTTATTAAATGATTCTCTCTGAAATGAGCTATACATTTCCCCTGGAAATCTCTGCATGTATTATTCACCTTTTGTCTTCACTTTGATCCTGTTTCGGTTCCAGTTCTTTGATTCCTGCGGCATGACTAATTTTCCACTCACTTTTTAGGTGCACCGATCAACAGCTGGTTTCCCATTAGCGTAAAATAATACATGAACAGCTGAATCATGCAGCATAGTGCGAGCTGTTGCTGTGTTCACAGACAGCCCCCTAGAATGACAAATGTAATGTCCCAGTTCTCTGATGAGTGAGTATTGATAGGGGAGGGGAGTGCTGCATTCTGTCTCACACTTAAGTGCTCTCTCCTGACGTGTGGTTAACAGAAATATATTGTGTTGCCAGATGCCTCCACAGTCACTGTGCTGTTATTCCAACCTCTCATATAAAGCTATACGAGCTGAGCCATGATGATTTTGGTAATTCTGTGAGTAGTTATGGCTAGACTATAATATTTATTAATACAGGGGATTTATGCAGCAATCTACCCATCACCTTAACCCTCCTGTTGTTCCCTTCCTCCATCAGTCCTTCTTTCCTTCCTTTTCCCCTTCCTTCTTTCCACAATCCTTTTCCCTTCCTTCCTTCCCTTCGTCCTTACTTCTTCTTCCTTCCTTGAACAAATCTGTTCTCTCCCTCCATCTTTCTTTCCTTCCCTTTCCCTTCCTTCTTTCCACAATCCTTTTTGCCTCCCTCCCTTCCTTCCCTTCGTCCTTACTTCTTCCTTCTTTTTTGACCCAGTCTGTTCCCTCCCTCCATCTATCTTTCCTTCCTTTTTCCCTTCCTTCTTTCCTCCCATCGTTCCCTTTGTCCTTCCTTCTTTCTTTCCCTTCGTCCTTCCCGCCTTCCTTCCTTCATTCTTCCTATTTGTCCTTCCTTCCTTCCTTTCATATATCCCTTCATCCTTCCTAACTTCCTTCCTTCCCTCCTTTCGTCCTTCCTCCCTTGACCCAGGAGGACAACAGGAGGGAATCTATTCCTCTGCTGGCCATTTCTCTCCAGTTTTTCTTCTAATACTTTATGTAATATTACTGTTGTTGTCATTATTTTTCCCTGTGTCCAAGAATTCACCTCAGATAAAGGTCACTCACTTCAGCCAGGATCATACTGCCCAACTGCCTTGATTGGGATCACGGTGATTTTTATGGCACTTTTGTCTTTTTAGGCAGAATTCTCTGAAATCAACCTGGTGGCAAATGCCACAGGCTCCTACAATGTGGACCTTGAGGCAATAAGAAACGGGCACAAGGTTACTAAGTAAGTAGTAAGCCTCATTTGCAGTTGCTGCTTGTGAGATACAGGATCATTTGTATTTATGAAACATTTTCATCTCTATAGTAACAATGTCTTGTACAGTGGAGTTTACTGTTTTGCTGATGTTCTGTGTTACAGGTCCTTTAAACCAGACTTTGTGCTGATCAGACAACATGCCTTCAGTATGGACAAGAACGGAGATCACCGCAACTTAGTGATCGGACTGCAGTATGCTGGACTGCCAAGTGTTAACTCTTTGCACTCTGTCTACAATTTCTGTGACAAACCATGGGTGGTAAGTAGCCTGTTATTTAATCATTCGTGAATGTGAAACCGTATTGCATATAGAGTTCAGCCGCATAGACATATAAAGCTGCATTATAAACATTTGTCTCCCTTTCAGTTTGCTCAGATGTCTAGACTCCACAAGCAACTGGGCCCAGAGGAGTTCCCACTGATTGAGCAGGTTTACTATCCAAACCACAAGGAAATGGTGAGTTCTGAGCCATCTGCTCCTCCACCCCCTTTCCTCTTGCACTGATGGGTAAACAACCCTTAAAGACACACACACATGCACTCACACATTCAGGCTGGTCATCTGCTTGCATGGGTCATATGTTAGAGGGGTAATTCACTCCCGATAGTCAATAGTCCATCTCATGTAGCAGCTGAGGCCAATCTAATTTTCAGGGGAGTGTCTGGGTTGTTTTTGTTCCCGGTAGAGGCTGAGTATATGGTTATTTCTGTGCCAAGTCAGTGTCAGAACAGTTAAACCGAGTCTGTTGCTGCAGAGCAGTCATCTCCACCCCTGCAGTCACAGCCTGACGGTACTGGGCTGCTTTTCAAGCCATCAATATAAATCAGAACTTCCTGTCGAAACAGAGGAGGAGTGTTACTGTCTGTGTCATTCCTGGTTGTTTGCAACTGATTTGATTGAAATAGTCTTTTTTTAGTCATTAGAGAACAGAAATCTGAACGTGTGATAATGTTCTTGTTACAGATTACATCCTCACGGTTCCCTGTAGTGATAAAGATGGGCCATGCTCACTCAGGAATGGGAAAGGTAGTGTTGCAATGCTTAAATATTTACTCATTTCAGTATGAAGGCTACATATTTGGGAACATATGCCATCATATTTTTTTTTATCTTCACTCCAGGTGAAAGTGGACAATCAATATGATTTTCAAGATATTGCCAGTGTTGTGGCACTGACCAAGACTTACGCCACATCTGAGCCTTTTATTGATGCAAAATACGACGTTCGCATCCAGAAGATTGGGAACAATTACAAAGCTTACATGTGAGTGATATGACCTTTTCACAGATCTCTAAACTTACATTACAAATACAGTGGCATGATACAGGCAAAGGAAAATGATTGAATATGTGTGGCAATTGTTTTGCTCTAATAAACAGGAGAACGTCAATTTCTGGCAATTGGAAAACCAACACTGGCTCATCTATGCTTGAGCAGGTGGCCATGTCAGACAAGTAAGAGCAAAGAGATGCAGATGGGAAGGAATGATAAATTATATAATGTCTGGCTGTCCTGTTATAGCTGTGTTTAACACATTATTTCAGGTACAGAATGTGGGTGGACTCTTGTGCTGACATCTTTGGAGGGTTGGATATCTGTGCTGTGGAGGCTCTACATGGCAAAGATGGCAAAGACTACATTATTGAGGTACGAAAGTACAAAAAACGATGATATCAAGGGAATATTTTCCGAGCTGAAGTTGAAATGAATGAATGATCCATGTTTTTTTTTAGGTTGATGACTGTTCAATGCCACTGATTGGAGATCAACAGGATGAGGATCGTGTTCAGATTGCAGAACTGGTGATCTCTAAGATGAACCAGACTGTTCTACGCACTTCAAGTTCTTCCACAGTCCGTGCCACAGCAGGACAGCCAACACAGGTGCTCAAACCACAGATACTCCCCACCTTTTTTTGTA
Source organism: Trachurus japonicus (assembly GCF_045865225.1). Taxonomy (NCBI): domain Eukaryota; kingdom Metazoa; phylum Chordata; class Actinopteri; order Carangiformes; family Carangidae; genus Trachurus; species Trachurus japonicus. Next base: position 34,033,933 of record NC_140915.1, on the reverse strand, counting down.
ATAGTAAAGTCAGGGTCTGATCTTTTTCATGGTGCACAATAAAAAACAAACAAAAACATAATCACAATTAGAATAGTTCAGATGTGGACATGGTGTTTTATTTTTTTTTAAATCAAGCAAATTAGCAGTGACTGTGATGAGTGTAGCACTGGGTTATGCTTTTGACTTTTGAAATGTCTACTGATGGACCCACGGTGAAAGATAGCATCATAAAGTCCCTGGAAATGTTACAAAAATTGAAAAAAATAAATATTACTGATTAGAAAGGACAGAAACAAGATGAGGGTAATGCCAATATTTATAGCACCCTGAATCTGTGAGATTGTGGCCATCAAAGGTCTGAAAATAGATGTCTGTGAATCAATTGCCTGACTGAACCTAGTGAATACTCAGTATCAGGTAATTCTACACTCAGATGTGGGGAATGAGCTGGCAAATGATATTATACTGAAATAGCAGACGAAAAGTTTTAAAGATAGATGCCCAGCTTAATAAGTAGTATATATCTGTGTCGTCAGCGTAGAAACTGAGATTATCATATACAGTAACGTTTTCTAAGAGACAACATCAAAATAAACTTTAATGGATCGAGCACTGACCCCTGTAACTGAAGATCTGTGATGGTCAAATGTCATGAATGTCATGTTTAAACATCCTGTGCTGACATGATGTTAAAATATTGAACATTTGTGTTATGATGATTTTATATCATTAGAATGTTTACCTTCTGTTGAGACTGTCTCTCTGTGTTTATCCCTGTGTTTTATAGAAAGCAGTGTCTCCTCAGCCTGTCTCTCAGCCAAAAGTACCACAGGCTCAACCACGTCCCTCACCTCAAGGTAATGAATTGATTGTTTTATATTGCTAAAATTTTTTATTTCCCCTTTCAAGTTTGGGCAAGGGTATCAGGACGGTGTCTGTGATGTTGCATGTGTAGGTGGTCCTCAGCAAAGTCCCCCATCTCAGCAACGCCCACAGCCTCAAGGTCAACCTCCTGCTCAGGCTCAGCAGGCGGCTGCCAGCCCCGCTACGGCCGACCCCAGTGCCCAGGCCAAGGCTAACCAAGGACCTGCAGCTCAGCCAAGACCAGCAGGCCAGGGAGCTCCTCCTGGCCAGAGACCTTCTTCTGGTCAGGGCTCCCCTCAGCGAGGTTCTCCTCAAGCTCAGAGGCAATCATCTGTCTCCCAGCAGCAAAAACCATCTGCAGGAGGCCAGAAACCTGCGGGGGGCCAACCCCAGCCGAGGCCTCCTCCTCCTAGGCAGCATTCACAGGGGGGGGCACAGCAACAGAGGGGTCCTGGCCAGCCAGGTCGCCCCGGAGCGCCCACTACCCAGCAGCCCCGACCTGCAGCTTCAGGCCAGGGGGCCCCGGGAGGACGACCCCCACTGCAGCAAAAGCCTCAACCCCCACAGAAGCCCAGTCAGGACAACCCGGCTATGGGTGGCTCACCACAACTAAAGTAAGTAGCTGTGTGTGTATGATCAGTGACTTGGAATCAGTTTCCTCTCATTTTTCATAAAGTGGACCTCGCAGCGGAGCTGAACAGAAGGTCCTCCCTTACTTTTTTTGCCTGCATTGAGTTATGCATGCCACATGGGAAATCAGTTCATTCTCTCTATTGACAAATGATCCACTTGAATGTGCATGATGTATTGATTCTTACATCTTTCAGTCCTGCAGCAGCAGTTTCACAAAACACAACATTTCAGATTCTCTGGAGTGACTGTGATACATTAGAACAACAACAAGCGGAGGCTGCCTTGTAGTTGTTCATAAACATAATGAGTCTATTACATCACCCATGATCCATATATTTGATTACTTTAATACAGAAATCACAGAAGGAATACTACTGTGTAAATAATCTAAATGATTTCTATAATCTCTGAGGTCAATTAGTTTCCCAGTTGAGGGCTTTTGTGGATAAGTGACTAATAATCCAAATTGGAATACATTAATGAGATTACATTATATGCTTACTTGAAATAGAGACATAAAAGATCTATTATCAATCAGTGATAAAAAAAAAAAAAAAAAAAAACATGAACCACTTTGCATCCAGAAAAGTCATTCACTATTCATATCATATCAAAGCCAAAATGAAATGATAAGGCAATACTGAATGACCGTAGAGAAGGAATGCGCTTTTATCATCTTTTTACCAAACCTTTTTCTCTCCTGTCTCTCACTCTGTCGTGCCGTTTCCAGTCTTTTCATTCCATGGGTTTGCTGCATGAGTTTAATAGCCTCTCCTTCTCCTCTATTGCCATTTTCCTCTCTTTATAGCAAGTCCCAGTCTCTTACCAATACCTTCAACATTCCAGAAACCCCAGCGCCACGAGCCAGCCTTAGCCAGGATGAGGTGAAGGCAGAAACCATACGTAATCTACGCAAATCTTTTGCCAGTCTCTTCTCAGACTGAGACGGCATAAGACCCTCCCACACCTCCTCCTACTGACAGAAAGCTGGACAGGCAAACTGAGGGACAGTTCCTTTCTTCCCCCAACGAACAAGGACCAACAGGATGCCGTCTCCAATTCATGTACATTGACCCTGATATGAAAAATGTACACACTTGACACCCACTGCCTAAATAGTTCAAATCTTTTCAAATGATCAAATAGTAGAATCCACAGTAAATTTAGGCACTGATGTCTGAAACATTCCTTGCCTCGCCGCGAGCTTAAGTAAGTCACCAACTCATCGTGTCACACAAACTGTGAGTGCACGTGCCTGCTCACTGCTCACATACACACCCACACAAACACACACACAGACACACAAATACAAATACCACACAAACGCTTGTATATGCATGAGCACACACATGAAAATAAGAAACAAAACACAATACTGCTCCCACTTGTTTGTTGGTGCCGTAACGTCAATGTGAGCTTTATGTTCAAACTTTGGTTGGCTTGCCAACCAACCAATGAATTAAGAGACTGCAAGAAAATTATTAGGGTGGAAAGGGTTGCTGAATCTTACATGTTATTTCATACACAAGCGAAGCCCTTCCCAGAGTCATTACATATCTAAACATAGTATATTTATAGCAAAAAGAATAAGATAGTGTTCATGCAGCCACTTTCTATTTTTGAATAAATACCTGTTGAATAAGCTGTTATTACAGCCACAAATCCACTGCATATAGTTAAATGCACTTCTTACGCACATATGAGAACTATTTTTTGGATGTAACCATACGTCCACTTTCTGTATAAATAATCATAAATATTAAACATGTAATAATATATTAAGTAATAAGACTACCCTCTGCTCTTCCAATAAAGTTAACTACCTTTTCTTTGGCAAAAAAAAATAAGAATTACAACACCCTTCCACTTTTCCGACCTTTTCCGCTCCTAATAATTTTGTACAGTCCCTAACTCAGCACAGCTGCACACATAGGCTGTCCAGTGTTAGCTAATGCTAGAATCTGTACGAGCTGTTGACCACTCATGGTGATGTCTTCGCTGCATGTCAACAGGAGGCAATGGTTGCCATTTTCCTACCCCTGACATTGGTGCTTGTAACTGTGTCGTCACATGTAGTTGAATTAGTTCGTAAAGTAGCCTAGTAGGTGTTGTGCATATGTTGTTGCTGCCACTTCTTCCTGTGTTTTTTTTTCTGCACAAGAACAAAAAGCCCAAAAGCTCTCCACCTTCAAAGCATGCCTTACACAGACAAGACCGTCAGATCAAATGGAGCTTTCTCAGGGATGTCCAGTTGATTGTGACACTTGTGTGTGGGTGAGGGTCTTCCATTGCAGTTTTATTGTGGTTGTTTACCAATAATGAAGGAAAAGCATGCATCTTAATGAGGTAGAATGTTTTTATCATTTCAAATGCATTTGCACACAGAGTATACTGCAACATTATACTTGAATACAGTGACAAAGACTGATGTAAGAAGTCTATATTTTTCAGGTTTAGTCATCTGCCACTGGATGAAGCAACAACTCAGTGTTCCCACTCTGAGTTGCTGTTGTGTCTGTGACAGGTGCGTTACAGTAGGATACAGCATAGGCAGGGTTGGCAACTGTTCAGGTACATTTAGTAAAAATGTCTAATTATTTACAGTTTTGTTTCACAATCCCTAATGAGAAAAACCTATGACTGAAATCCATCCATAGAAATTAATAAATGCTCAGTAAGTTTGTGGATTATTTCAGTTGGATTTGAAGGGATTTACAGTTAGTCAGTGCGTTGCGATTTTGCACTTAAGTAACTCCCACCCTGAGCCTGTGCAGCAGAGTTTCTGCTTCCATAAATACTCTCTCTGTTCTCAGTGGCTTCATTATTTGAAGTCATACTCCAAAGCATAGTCAGCCAAGGAATGTTACATATTTGCAGTTCATCCCTGTACAGAAAAATAATGTAAAGGTGTAGGAATGCCATCTATGGGATGCACCACTGCAGCAGATTTTTAGCACTCCCTGTCTCCCTTTCTTCGCACTGACAGCCCTTTCTTTTGATCACTGCTCTGAAAATCCTATCACCAGGCACTAAAAATGTCTTCCAGAGGGAATGATTTCCATTCGAATGTCGATGTAATATGGCAATATCAAGCTTTTTAGAGAAGACCCAATAGCCAAAAGAAATAGAGGAGCCCTGGTCCCCCCCCCCCCCTTCCCCCTGCAGATTGTCCACACTGCCTGTGTTTATCAGCCTATTTGTGTAGCCACAGTGACCCCTTGTGCTTGATGGTGCATAAATGTGTGAATGTTGTTCTGTAACTGGTGAAACCAAATAGATGTGTTGTACAGAGCTCTGAGTGATGCAGACTGTCACCTTTATCCCCTGCTGCTATTTGTGCTTGTTGATATGTGTGTCTCTAAACTTTTTAGCTTTTACTTTCAAAATGTTTGTTTTTAATGATCTTGTAAATGCTTCTATGAGGCAAGACTATGTGGGGCTTGTAAGTTTGTGCGTTAGTGGTTTAGGGCCTTTATTTTGAAATTTTACAGCCACTCTGTCAGTACAATGATTGTCAGAGTTATTGTGGTGCAGCCTACTGCCAGGAGAATCATTAAGAGCAGCCTTGTATAATTGTTACACTGAGTGTGTGCAATTTATGAAAATGAGCCATTATAACTAGCATGGATGGTTAACTTTGAAAAATGTCATTCTGTCACTCAGAGGCCTCTTGGCCATAGTATGACATCCCATATGCTGTGGCACCTCCTGAGACTGACTATGAGCTGTGACAGCCATGCAAAGAAGTAGGTTATTGTATTTATGTTTTTGATATTCACAGATTGTTTCTTTTCAGAGATTTACATTATTTATGGTGGATATTTTGACTGTGAATGTATTTTTTGTTACAGCTAGTTCTATTGTTTTCTAAATGCATTGTATAATCATTGTTAAAAGATTAAATCTGTACGAATTTGAACTGATTGTCAGTCGATGCCTGCCAGAGTTAAAAATCATAAATGTAAGTGCAAAATTTAAAAAGATGAGGTTTTTGTTAACTAAAAAAATAAGATACTGCATAATGTAAAATCATGGTGGATTATTGAACTACGTGTAAAAACATATTTGATGTTATATGCAATGTAGCTATATTATGTGAAAAATGAGTATGTTCTTAAAACATGCATATGTCTAATAAAGTCTATGATCAACAATGACAGTTGTGTTTGTTAATGTTCACTTAATATAGAAAAGTAAGACAAAGTCACACTTATCTTCTGCTTTGTTGAAGGTCAAAGGACTTGGATCATCCATTCACATCAAAAAACTGAGAACATTTATTTGGCCTTAAAGTGATCCATGTCAAACAGGTAGGATTTGTAGTATTAAAAAGTGCTTGTGGAACATACATGGAACTGAGTTGTCTAAAAAAAATATATTTTTTTAATGAGGTCTTCAAAGAGTGGAAAAAACTTTATTTCAGGCCAATTTCCAACACTGACCAAATGCATGTCCTGTTCTTGTTTTGCAATAGCAAGCATATGAATGTGACCACAAGGTGGTGTGGGCCTGCAGTCTAACTACTGTAGCCCCCAGTTTTGCACAAGATTAACCAGGGTTACATAATTCATTTCACACTAGTGAAATGAGCACGCCATTCAATTTCTCTATGTTTGATCAGAACATTTCCATTACTCTTCACATCAATTTCAGAAATGCTTTTGACCTAAGAGGATTACAGTGAGTTGACATTTAAAGAACCAGGGCTATTTATCATCAAAAACTGGAAGTGCACCCCTGGTAAAGTAACTAGCAAAAGCATGTTCAGTGTTCAGGATTTCATATTCACTTTCATTTCCGTAAATGAGAGGTGAGAAATCATTGATTACTCATCCACTATTACATTTTAATGTCTGTTATGTCAGTAATACTGCGGAGTTCATTTTCTCTACCGTGCTATGAAAACCAGAGGTCTCATTTCTTTTGTCTTCTGAGACCCAAATCTTAATTACACAATTCTGAGTCACAGTCACACCGAAAACACAAATACCAATGTGTGCATAATCCCATTAAACAAAACCAATCTGGGACATATGAACAAATGGCTCCTGAATACCACTCATCATAGTTTAGCCTATCTTTTCTTCCGAGAATAATGACCTAATTCATGCTGTTTGAGGGAGAACACATGTATTATGTTCCAGTATCTGTTGGACTATCATTAGTGTTGCAAATCTGAATGCAGCAGCTGCAGCTGAGAGAGAGTGAGAGGCCAATAAGTCTTCTGCACCCTGAGTCAAAAGAATGACTGTGTCTTTGCCTTATTCTGTTCAAATCAATGGCTGCATCCAGAGGTGAAACAAATACGTTAAAATTGAGATATTTTACTTTCTACCATCCAAGTGGCTGTTCACTCACAATATTTTGGCTGGTAGGTTTTATGCAGTGTGGGAGAAGAAAAGGTTCAATTTTAATCACCAAACGAATCAATTTCTTTTTCCCTTGAAAGTTTTCATTGCAGACAAAATTGTCTGGAGTGCAAAATCCAATTTGCAGGCAGGATGTTATATAGCGACTCGCTCATGAAAGGTCAGTGTGTTTTTCTTTTTTTTTTTTTTGAAGCTCTGCTGCTTGCTTGCATTTCTTATCTGGCTGCCCAGCGGGCCGTACTGTTCTCTCCTAACAAATCTGGGTTTGGTTAGCAGTTAAGGTGTTCATCTGATCTGGACGGATATGATTTCATGTTGAAAGTGTTCTGGTAGACATTCATTGTTTTCATTTTGGGATGTAATAATTCTACAGCTCTGGAAAAAATTAAGAGACCACTCCCAAAATGATCGGTTTCTCTGGTTTCACTATTTATAGGTATGTGTTTGAGTAAAATTACATTAAAAACAAAAAATGTTGTTTTATTCTATCAACTACCGACAACATTTCTCCCAAAATTGAAATAAAAATATTGTCATTTAGAGCTTTTATTGGAAAATGACAACTAGTCAAAATAACAAAAAATATCAAGTCTTTTCAGACCTTGAATAATAATAATAATGAAAAGAAAACATGTTCATATTTATTCCTAAACAACACAGCAAGAATATTTTAACTCAGGAAGAGTTTATAAATAATGGGATAATGTCAATGTTTAATCCCAGCAGTGTTTTTTATAATCTTCCTATAAAACCAGATGTGGTTCAGGTGATGACCTCATCAGTGTCTCATTAAAGCAGAAGTAAGCGGAATGTTTGTGTTAATATAAGTCTTAAATAGTTCTATCTTCCGACAGCAATCACTTATATAGAGTGTTTGGTCTGAAACACGGGTCTGTCAGTCACTCTGCTCTGCTGTAAGCCGAGGAGAAAACTTTCCTTGTATCCTACAACCTTTATCCAATGAGGAGAGAGAACGGCATAAAGGGGCGGTCCTCTCTGTGTGTGCAGCCAAGGGATGCGCGTGAATGTGGTTGACTTAGGGACGAGGACCAATAGATCCATGACGAGGGCGGGGACTGCTAACTCCATCGGCTGACAAGAAGTTAGCCAAAACGACCAGATCGCTTACTTCTGCTTTAAGTAGAATGAGTTGTGTTTGTGTTGGTATTTAAAAAGGAAAAGAAAAGAATGACCGTCATACATGTAGAGATGCTTTTAAGAAACATTTGTGAAAGTGGTCTCTTATTTTTTTCCAGAGCTGTAAATTATTACAGTTCACACATAATACTTGACATGTTGAGACTATGCTATAGCCAAGGATAGAAGATTTGATGTTTCTTGTGTTACTGGACAGAGGTCATCACTGTCCACCCTGTCCATTCAGAAGAAAAACAACAGACGCTGTGATCATCTCCCGCCACAGTCATCCACTCCAGATGCTGCGTAATCATTCTGATACAACTTTCATGACTTTGCAGGTCACAAATAAAGGATTCAAGGGTATTGCCAGCAATAGTCATCACTCTGTTACGGACGGGGAGAAGACAAAAGGGGAGGGGCACTCACGACTTCTCCTCCAAGCCAGGATATTTCTAGAGCTGACCCATTTAAACAGCCTGGAGAATCTGCGAGCACAGGTGCATCTGGATGGCTGCAAATGCCAACCAGAATGCGTAATTATATACATAAAGCTGCTGTTAAATCACAAATTGAAGCAAGTGTCAAAACTGATTTTCCAAGTGCATTTTGATGAGGGAGAAGGGGGGGGCGGGGTGCAAACCACACAGGGTTTGAATGTTTGAATGGGAGAAATTGTGGGGAAAGAAGAATACATATGAGTGAGTGTTCTCAGCCATTCTCATTCTTTTATGAGGGAAAAAGAAAAGCTAATGTTAGCCCACGATTCAGTTGTTTTATTCAGCAATCAGATGAGTCTTTGAATGGGAAGCAGTGGCTGTTAACAGCTATTATACATGGCCTACAGCCTTGCACAATTAGTGCTACTCAGTACTGCTTTGCATTGTGCTTCTGTGGGATGGAGGGTGAATGATATCCATATTTAGAAGGACCTCATTGATTCTTCCAAAGCATGGCACAAAAGATTTGTTGTCTGTCCAGTCTTGAATAGCGGGACCTTGATGACAGGCCTGCTTTATAAAACCTCCTGCTGACCTCAATCACTGTTTGAAAATCTGATGAAACTCAGAGCGAGAGCAGCGTGCTCAAAATGTAATATTACAGCACTCTGCTTCTGTGCTGTTACATAATGATATAACGGTGACAATGCGCAGCCACAAATAATTCACACCAATCCAGAAGGAAGACAGCGCATCCGCCGAGGCGAGGGGTTGCGTCTTCTTGTTCCAAATGTGTTTTCCCTTTAATAAACTTGCACACATGACTGAGTGATTCTTTAGCCAAAATGGCAGATGATGGAGGATGAGAGAGAGAGAAAGAGGAGTATGTAGTAAAGATTTAATTAAGCCTCACCATGGGATGTCTTACTGTGACTCCAGAGACCAGGACAGAGGAGTTTGTGTTTGCTCAGTGCAGCTGTGAATAATATCTTCACTATTCTTACTTTGACCTACATGCACTGTGGGAGGAGGATCTGAGAATATGCCCACATGAGTTCAGGTCTTTCTTCCTTTTCTTGTTTTCACCGTGAGTCTGCCAGAAGCGGGGCAGAGGGGTCTCCTTATGGTCAACCTTATGTTGGCTTTAAATTGTTGGTCTCTGCTGGAGATAATCTGGGACGTGAGAGACATCTGCGCTGTATGTTCCTACTAAACGTACAGTGGCTGTGGGGGCTACGTGGCTGCGTGCTCTATTTGCAGACTGGTGTAGCTTGACGAGCAATTTTCACCTCCCTCGTTCTGGTGACGTAGATATTCATGGTCTCCATGGAAGACCCCCATCAGCACTTTCCGTCCTTACCTTTGAAATCGTATCAGTCTCTTTTGCTCCTACTCAGTATGGGTTGCCATGGATACAGCTCCCAAATAGTTTGGCTTGCACATGAATTTGTTTAGGAGTGTGACTTGGAGTGGATTGGAATGTTCTTTTCTTGTGCAGCCAAAGTAAACATAATTTGCTAATTGAGCGTAATTTTCTTTATTTAATAGTTTTTCAATCCTATTCTATGTTCTACTACATAATCTATTCTGCCAGATTAACCCTCCTGTTGTCCTTCTGGGTCAAATTGACCCAATCTGTTCACTTCCTCCTTCTTTCCTTCCTTTCCACAATCCTTTTCCCCTTGCTTCTTTCCTTCCTTCCTTCCTTCCCTTCGTCCTTACTTCTTCCTTCCTCTTTTGATCCTGGTGACCTGGTCTGTTCCCTCCCTCCATCTTTCTTTCCTTCCCTTTTCCCTTCCTTCTATCCACAATCCTTTTCGCCTCCCTCCCTTCCTTCCCTTCATCCTTACTTCTTCCTTCTTTTTTGACCCAATCTGTTCCCTCCCTCCCTCCATCGATCTTTCCTTCCCCTTTCCCTTCCTTCTTTCCTCCCTTTCCCTTTGTCCTTCCTTCGTTCCTTCTTTCCCTTCGTCCTTCCTTCCTTCCTTGACCCAGGAGGAAAGCAGGAGGGTTAAGCTGAGCATTTAAACTGATCATGAAGTCTCCTCTACTTCTTCTGCCCCGTTAACAGCAGCAGCAGCAGCAGCAGCAGCAGCAGCAGCAGCAGCTACCTGAGGACACTAACATCAGGATTTCCACCCTGGTCTACTTGGGAAAAGCCAAACAATCTGCTGAATATAATCTAGTCTGATCCACCAGGGATCAAAACTACGCCAACGTGGATTCTTCGGTTCCCTGTTGAGCCAAAAAAGGATCCAAACACTTCCCTCAGCTGCTTCTAATCCTCACAAGAAAACACGTGGCCCGAGTGAGTGGTGAGCACCCTATATGAACCACCACAACTGTAAATGATGTCTGGGACAAGAAAGTTGGACGGAGAGGATTGAGTGGTTTAATTTGTTGGGGACTTAATCAGGGTTCAGTTGGAATTAAAGAAAGACTGGGTGCATCTCCTGCTGAGTTCTTCAGCTTCAACACTGCTGCACTCCACTTTCCTTGAATCCAGTGAATCTGAGAATCTACATATTTCATACAGGGAACAAAAAGGTTTGTAAGATCTCAGGGAACCACCCACGGTCAGACATATGTCTGTCTAAGAGGTCTAATTCTGGCCGTGTGAAATATTTACCACTGCAGGAACCGTAGACAACATCCCCAGCTTCCTGAGGGATCCTCTGGACAACCTCCAGCCCCAGTGTGTTTAATGTGTTTTTCGTGTTTCCTTTGATACATCATTACAGTTCAAAATAACAGAGAGTGAGACGTGCTTTGTTTTAGCCTGTCAGAGTGGCTATTTTGGGCTGGACTTTGCAAGTAATGGAACCTGACTTTGAGAGTGCTTCCCCACGTCTCTTATGCAATCCCCTCCAAAGGGAACACAGACAACACAGAGTTAGTAAAGTCATGTAATTGTACACAGAGTTAATTGGAGACAGCTGGACAACTGAAGGTTGTTTACTGTGCCAGCATGCACATGAAACAAAGCAGAATCGTCAGCTTCTCCTTATGGGCCACTCCAGCTGATATGTTCAAGCAGCATGCAGCTTGTTTCTGAGGCAGAGTGCGGTTGTGTTCAGACTTGATGTTGTTGCTTTGTGGTGGTATACGCCTGATTGATCCCTGTCAGGGGGGTCTTTAATCAACAGAGAGCCATTGATTTCCTCTCCACGGAGTGTACGAGGTGCCGAAGACACCTGCTAGCGGCCAGCTGACAGACACTTATGCCTGCTAACCAACAGCTGACACAAACTGATGCCAATGCACTGTGCTGGAGAGAGGAGTGAGTCACACACGCTCAGATAGATCCCACACTCACGGATGCTGGATGCCGCACAATGTGAGATCCACTGTACTGTCATTCTGAATCATATCTAACACACGTGGTAAGTCACAGATGGAGTCTTGATTAGCTGTGGTTGTTTTGTAACCAGAGCGCAGGCAGTAAAAGAACCAAGAGATAATAGCAAAGAGGATGGGGGGAAAAAACCAGGTCATCTACTGTGCTCAAGCATTGGAAAGCACTGAAATGAGCTCTGTCAAAGCTAAGTATCATTGTGATCTTCAGCCTGATCAGCACAGTTGGTCTGTAGTGATTTCTATCTGCCGTGAGGGTGCTACAGTAAGCACTTTTCCTGCGGCAGTCACATGCTCTGGGCTGGGGCCCACAGCCAGCTGTCCCTATCATCAATTCAGACAATGCAGAAGGCTGGTGAGGTGAGACTTTGGGCCAGATGCGTGTCGAACAGAGCAGGCTGATGAAAGGCATTATGTCATAGATTTTTATCCTTGCAAGATTAGAAACAACAAGATAATTGTCCTAAAATAAAAGTCCTAAAAGCAGATTTTATCAGTTCAATTCATTATGGGCAGCAACAAGTATGATAGTCCCTCACACTAGCTGCAACTGAAAAAAAAGAAATCACTGGATCAATAGAAATGCAATTGCCACTGTTGTTATAATCAAATAACTTTCACACAGTTTTTAGGCCAAAGAAAAGAGTGTCTGTGTTTCGGTCTATCGATCGAAGAAAACAAGGCAGTCCAAGATGTCTCAGTTAAAATCTGCATTTTTCTCAAAGGTTTCACAGACCGAATATATCCATTAATAAATAGGCTACAGTGAGTGGCACATTAATCGTTAATGAAAAATAATCCACCCATCCATCTTCTTCCTCCACAATTAGATAAAATGTGAGGTCACAGATTGGCACAGGACTGGTTTTTACTCATCACCACATCTAATGCATGATCAGTGGTGTAGGAGTAAAACCAGCAGTGACGAGGCCCAGTTCTGCATGCAGTCTTTTGAACGTGTCTGCAGACTTTCTAAAAATGTATTTGTCAGATCTGCTTTGCCTCCTGATGGAGACAGATGATGATTACAAAGCACCTTACACTGCAGGATGACCAAACAAATGCCATGCCGCTATAGCTGTCTTCAGGACTCCACCATCCATAGAGATGAACTGGAGAGACCGCATTGCTGCTCCGACTTAACACCCACCCAGCACAGCACAGAGCACAGCACAGCACCCCTCTTCCCTCCTCCTCCTCCTCCTCCCGGATCCCCCCCACTCACCCCCCCTTCCTCATAAAAACACGCACAACCACGCCTCCAGAGACACGCGCGCACAAGCGCAGGCTCAGACACACCTCCTCCTCTCCATCCACCACACACAAACACACACACACACACACACGGCACAGTGCAGCGCGCACACACACACACTCAAAAGAGAGAAGCATCGCTGGCTGAAACAGACAACATGTAAAAGGCTGCATGAAGGACGAGTGCTCGGCTCAGTCACAGCAGGTGCGGTAGAGCTGAGGCTGCACCTCGGGGAGAGAGATAGAGAGAAAGAGGGAGAGAGAGAGGCTGCCTTGGCTTCACCATGTCCCCCGCATCCGACCAGCTCTCTGACGAAACGGTAAGGCCCCCCTTCACTCCTTCACTCGCACAAATCGTACATTTCCAAACTTAGCCCGAACTCATTCTTCCGTAGCTCTGGAGCTCTTGTCCTGATTTGAACCCCGCTACGCTACGATCGTGGTGTCCTTCTCCGCAAATGGTGTCAGTTGAATGATGAGCTCAAAGGCGTTAGGTCAGCCACTAAAGGATGGATGGATGGAGGGCCGTCCGTGCCGCAGCACCAAAATAAAACAAGGGGCGCCTAAGTGCGTCGGAGCAAGTGTTTTTGGTAAGGCTTCCAGGCTGAATGCGCCTCGGCATGGCCCCGGGGAGAGAGAGAGGGAGGGGGGGCCGGGGGGAGGCTTCAGGCGAATCTGCATCACTTTTGTTATTGTCTGGAAAGCCTTGCAAACGGGGTAGAAAACAATCCTCCAAGTTGTTGTTTTTTAAGCTGAAAATGAATGTGAGCCTAATTAGTGTAATAGCACAGGCAGATGCATCCTTTAGCTCCGCGCACAGGATATTACAACAATTCAGACTGATAATATGAGTTCATTTTGTCGGACTGAGATTTTGCTCACAGTGTGCAACTCGAGGAGTGCTTCGTGGTTTCTTTGCTGTGTGCTGTAGCCATGGAGACAGTATGTGGCATGTGGGTTTATACTAGAAAGTCTAGTCCCTCTATGGAGGAACAGCCTCAGACCATGAACATGAATAGGGGAAGGAATGCGTCCGTTTAGTTCCTCTGAGCATCTTGTCTTGTCCTCTGATTCTAAAACAACGGAACTCAATGTTTGTCTAATCTTTGGCCCTAGATCACAGTGAACAAGCACTTATAGCTGGAGGAAAACCCTTACTCTACACAGGCTTAGGTGTCACTACTCTGGTCAGTGTTAATGTTATGGAGACCTTCCTATAGACCTACATAATTAATTCTTATGTTTTATTAATCCCTTGTGGCTTTTAAATACTGTAGCATCCCTTTTATAGCTTTGCTGGGCTGTATTTTCAGTATTCTTGCATCACCATTTGTATCTCCTTTAACAGTATTTGATACAGCTCAGTGGGGCGCTGATAGCTATTGTTCATATCTATGAATATATTAAAGCTATGCCTCTCTGAATGTTCAACCTTTACATCCTGCACCTCACCAGGCTTGTTTTTTTTATTTTATTTTACTACTGTGTAACACAGTGAAGTAGAATCAAGGCCCTCCTTATCTTGCTGATACCTCGCCTCATTCATTTAAACCTAAAGGGACAAGAAGCCTGAAAGTGAGATTGATTGTTTTTTTTTCTATTTAGTTTAACCACAATTTCCACATTCGTCACAAATAGGATGTTAGTGATGCATTGGTTTTTGCTGTATTGGCAGAAATGACATAGAACTAGTCCCAGATTGCATGAATGTTTTACAGTAATGAAATCAGTCGTAATTTAGACCATGTCCACATTTCTGTCCTACAGTGTTATACAATTGTTTTATGTGACACACTGATAAAATCTAAATTACTTGTTCAAAAGTCACAGTGTAAGATGAATACAATACTCTTTATAAGTTAATCCATGACATAGAAAACAAAAAGCTGTATGCAAAACTGACGAATCCAAATTAAAGTGATCCACCAAGACTGTAATTTTTCTACAGAATAAATCATTCTTTTGTGCAGCTGTAACAGTTTGAGTAGCAGTACCCTACACTATGACTTGGAACAATAAATTCTAAAAAATCAAGCGAAGCAGTGGATTAAAACAGTATAGTTGTGTCTGTCGAAGCTGGTCGTGTGTGAACAGACGTGATACTGAGGTGTGTTGTGGAGACATGACAGGGAGATGGCTGGTCAGTCCTCTCTCATCCTGATGAACAGATGGTAACTCAGGGTTAGCTCATGGGTGAGTGCCAACAAGAAAGCCCATGTGTGGTACACATACAAATCCATTGTAGAAAATAGAGTTTTGTCCATAATGTTCCTCACAAAACTAAAAATAAGGAAAATGCCTTCAGATGTTCTTGACGCAGATTTCCAGAGCAGTTGTCTATATATTATTTATTGATAAGATGTGAATAATTAAAAGAGTAGAAAACCAAAATGGTTTGTATCACTGAACTGGTTGGTTGCTTACCTAATTTAATGTTAGGCCTATACATGTTGCAGTTAATCATCATAATTACCAAGGATGATGACATTTTCCTCATGAATCAGAAAATAGTTTAAAAAGGCTTGATTTTATTGACTGCAACCAGATGCAATAATTAGTCCCACCATCATGTTCATAAGTAGGACGTTTTTTTTTTTTGTCTCAACAGCATTTTAGTGTATTGTATTCTTTGAATAAGGAAAACTAATGGACTAAATAAAGCTCATGACTGATGTTTTACTGTAGTTTTATTATTATGGTCAGTTTACTCAGTATTTTAAAGTATATAACTGGCTGCCACGTTGCTCACACAGACACATCTTGTGTGTTGTGGCTGTGTTGGATAAACATCACCTATTAACCTGGTTAGTGAATCAGGTCAGCAACTACATCCGGAACAGGAATTTACAGGAATCCGACCAGAACAGACATTGGATAGTTTAAGTGTACTGAACTGATTACAACAATATATAGAATATCAAATATTTACTGTTGCCATTCAGTTATGTTTGTTTTATGTCTTTTCACAGGCTGCGTTGATCTTGAATCACACTGGCTGGAGAGCACTGAAGTCCCTTAAAGATGACACGGACACATCCCCCTGATATACTGGCATCAACTCTGTATCGGGACATTACTGTAAATCCCATCACTGACCATTCAATTTCTCTCCACTCCTCCCAGCAATGTGACTTGAAAATGATTGATAAACCAGAAATCATCAACAAAAGACACTGCCGCAGCTTTGACTTCATTGAGTCACTGGATGACCCACAGTCTTTCTCTTCCTCAATGGAGTGCCCTTACAAGAGGGCCGAACTTGAGACATTAAACAAAGATCTGATGTGGAATGGACTAGATCAACAGGGACATCTTCGCTTTTCATCTCCTGATCTGTTTAATACAAGGCAGTTTCAGCAACACACCAGCCAAGACAAACCCAGCCATCTTACATGGTCAGATTCTAAAAAGAGAACAAGATCTAAAAGTGCACCAAGAATTAAGGCCACCCTCACTCCTGTGCCCATCTCAGTGTCTCCACCAGGAGCCAGGAAGGGGAGGGATGCACCTCCAGCTGCGTCAGATTCCCTGAGGACTTCTGAAACACACAGAGAAACCTACTCCTCTAACAGGGCTTTTTTGAACGAGGTGCATCCTATCAAACTGCAGCCTCACTCCCCCCTCTATGTCTCGGACTGTTTTGAAGAGGAGAAACCAGATAAACCAGCCATAACCCCTCACGTCAGGTGCCGTGTGGACATTAAACCAGATGCTGCTGTACTGCAGCACACATCCAGGCAGGTTCCTAATGCA
The DNA here is from genome assembly GCF_045865225.1 of Trachurus japonicus. Lineage (NCBI taxonomy): Eukaryota > Metazoa > Chordata > Actinopteri > Carangiformes > Carangidae > Trachurus > Trachurus japonicus. Next base: position 34,017,147 of record NC_140915.1, on the reverse strand, counting down.
CGGACTGAGCATCTTTGGCAGAGATACTCCCAGGCCAGTAGCAACAGTAGAGGCTTGTATGTACCACGGCAGATTGTCTCCTCACCGACGCCCACTCCAAGCGAATGCTACAGCGGAGATTTCAGACAAGGATACCACTACACCACCAGCATGTCTCCCATCTCATACCAGCATCTAGACATGCACAGAATGCCATCACCAACAGCACCATATCTCAGTCAAGAACAAAGAGCTTACTCAAATCCCAACATACCAACCAAGTTTTTCTATACAGAGGACCCCGTTCGGTATCCGGTCCATCCCTATTCTAGAGCATACTATCAGGATGATCGGTCCAGTTTAACCAGCCATGGTAGTACATTGACTAGCCAGTATGATCCAAGGACTCGATGGGTGCACACCCTTCCTGTCAGGTCATATTACACGGACCACCTGCCCAACCGAGAGCCAGCACACTCTGTATACAGCAGGCCTTACTCCACAAGCGAGGCGGGATCATACTTTTCTCAAACTCCATTGTCTAGATCCTACTATGGAGAGGACAGCCGGTTCAATCCATACCACATGAGTAACCCGAGGTTGTTTTATTCCAAACCATTCAGCTCCCCCGAAGAGCAGTACTTTCCATCAAGGCCATATCATACAGAGGGTCGCCGGCGCCCTCGAATGTCCCAAGCCTTTTCAGATGACTGGTATCGCTCAAGTATATCTGGTTACTCCAACCAGTCCTCTCAGCACACACCACCAAGGGTAAGGCAGGAGCCCGGTATACACCCATGGTACGCTGGAAACTGTGTGGAGACAAGTAGACTGGGAGCAGAGGTAAAAAACCACTCAAAGTCTTGGGATAATATTCTGTATCCACGGCATGAAAGAGAACAATCAGTGCCTCGTGGGAGAAGCTATGAAAACTTGTTTTACCAAGCAAGACAGGGAGCATCCGCCGATATTACATCTCAACCTGTTATACTTAACCTCTCGAGCTCGCCGAGGCGCTATGCTGCACTGTCACTCTCTGAAAACTCATTAGAGAGGGGCTCGAACAACCCGTGGAGAAATACCAAGAGTGGGAACTGGTTTGTAACACCTGAGATCACAATAACAGACAATGACATATGTGCAGCCAACAGCAAGCGGCGGGATGTTCACTCTGTCAGCTGGGATACGCTGGACGGTGAAAAGACATCTCCAAGGGTAATGCATCAGAAGCAGCCATCCACCACAGCAGACATAACCAAAGACAGGAAACACAACAACTTCTCCCTGCAACAGAGTTTAGAGCAGCTGGACGAACTCTTAGCTGATTTGGTTGTGGATTACAAACCACCAACCAGCAGAAAGTCAAGTGTAGACCTTTTGGACCAGCTGAAACAACTAATCACCGATGACGGTGAGAAAGACAGAGGATCTGCTGGACTTGAAAACGTAGGATGTCTGAACACACAGCTCCTGTCCTCTAAATCCAGCCCTGACACAATCAAAGACCCAGACAGTGGGTGTGATGCTTTGCAAAGGAGTGCAGAAGAATGTTCTCCAGACCACAGCACAGATGAGGATGACACTATGGTGTGTGCTAACAAGAAGTGCAAACGGATCGAGAGCATGTTCAACGCCTGCCTGTACTTCAAGTCGTGTCATAGTTGCTACACCTTTTACTGCTCACGGAACTGCCGCAGGGATGACTGGGAGATCCATAAAGAGACGTGTCTGTACGGACGTGTCAGCAGTGTGTGTCGACACACTCTGAAGTTCTGCAGAGAGAATACCGAGATCCACAAAGCCTTCTCTCGCGTCGCGAAAGCTGGCTACCTGTCCAGAGGGAGAGGCGTTCTCTTCCTGGGTTTTGCTAATCCAGAGACAGCTGACAACTTCCTGCAAGTTGGGCTCGAAAGTCTCCTCATGTCTCCCACATACTTATCTCTCAGAGAGCTGGATGGTTTCAAGGACAACCTCGGCGAGTACTGCAAGGAACTGCAGCTGGCAGGCAATGAGTATGACCCAAATGAATGTTTCCTTCTGAATGTATCCATAGCTGTTGGTGAACTAGTGCCTAATAGACCTTCACCGAGAGTCCAAGCGCCAACAGTTCGAAAATATGCAAAGGTTTCCTTGGCCTCCTCGAGCCCCGACAAAAAGGTACTCAAGAAGGATAGTGAAATGGAAACGCTCATCCTCACTCCGCCTCCAGGCACACCGGACATTGACAAGGAGGGGGAGGAGGGAAGGAAAGCCAGAGAGGTGTGCTTTGTCAATATCCAGCGTGAACTCAGGACCAGGGGAGTCTTCCTTCGTCACGAGTACCCCAAAATCTATAATCAGCTGTGTGAGTTTGTGGAGACCAACAAAAGATTCACCCCTACTACGATTTACCCAATAGATAAGAGAACAGGGAAACAGTTCATGTGCATGATCATGGCTGCATCTGAGCCAAGAACACTGGACTGGGTGGGTACCCCTCATCTCTTGGATGATATTATATAGTATAGCACTAAAGAGTAATGATAATGATGTCAGTACACAATATGTACATACTGTAAATACATGGCGTGGTTTAGCAAATTGAACACTGACATGGAAATCTGTGTGTACATATGTGAACAGTCTCCCTTTCTGTCTTTCTCTTATTTCTCTGTGTTGCCATACAAACACACACATGCACACACAGATGTAAACACACAGTACAGTATGTAAACACTCTTCTAAAAGTTGCCCTATGATGTTTTTGGCTTGTTTTGATCCTGTTGCACTCAGAAGAGTTGATTGCCTGCATGTAGACTAGGCAAAAACCCAGTTATCCAGGTGTTTAAGATGTGAACATGTATGATCTGTGCAGTTTCTGCAGCCAATGTATGAAGCACACAATATTTATGAAGTACACATCTCATTGCCTCCACATTACAGTATAGTAGGCACAGCCAGGTCTCATGTTGTAACTGTCACCCACTTTTGATTTCTCCAATAAATGCTATATCAGACATTTATATTATTGTTACAGTGGTTGTAATATTACAACTGTTTATCAGTATTTAAGTATTATTTCCTAAGTATAGTGTAGTTGTGTGGGTATTTAATTTTTTATTATTGCTAAATTAGTTATTGTTTGATAGACAAAGAAGAACAATCAAACCACCTATTTGTTTTCCCACTTCATTTAGAATTTTTGTTGGAACCTATTCCATCTCGTGATAAGACTTGATGTCACCCTTGTATAAATTGCTTTGTTTGAAAGTGGCCTTCAGTCGAAAAAAAAAATGCATTTGACACAAAGCAATGTATAGGTTTAGCTATTTCTAAAGGCTTGACAGCTCTTGACTTAGGTTGTTTGAACTTCCATTGTAAATGAACAATTATTTTGCTCAAAGCATGTTATTTATATTCAGGTATTTTAATATTGATATTGCTTATAATTAAATTTATTATGTTAATGGGATACAATTTGATGCATAGAAATGTAAGAAGTATATTATATATATTGAATATTAGATCATTTGAACATTGCGACCTTGAGACCTTATTGTAACTAATACCACAGTATGTTCTTAAACAATATGCAATAAAAGAGCAACCTTAACATCTATATTGTAAAACCCTATTTTATTATTAATATTGAATTCCTTGGAGCCAAGAGCTGCAAAGACTTTGTTTGCACTAAAACATAAATTATAAAATAAGAATGTTCCTAACCTAGCTGCAGCACTCAACCCCGATGTGATGATATGCCTGCTTCCATTGCCATTGCTGACTAATCTAAGGTTGCTCTTTTACTTGATTATATATATATATCTTTGTGCAAGACCCTCCTCAACTTTCTATTTTGTGATGTTTATAACCTATATATAAATATATAATAAATGGAATTTAACAAGTGACCTTGGGGCTTTGTCTTTCTCCTCCTGAGTTTTCCTTTGAACAGAAGGGTAAAATAATACAGTCCCACAAGACTAGATTTCACACTGTTGACACAGAATTCAAACAGCAGAATGAGAAGAACCAATGCTGTTCCTTAATAAATAGACAGAACATGTCTATTACAGACCAGAATTACAATTTATTAAGCTTTGCATTAAATGAAAAATGTTAATCCAAACATAGAGCCAGTGGACTAAAGTCTTTCAAGTTGTTCTGATCAGGGTCAAATATATTAACCATTTTAAATCTCTGATCTGCCACAGTTGATTTCAAAATTTTCATTGTTTGTATAAGCATTAATACAGGTATGACATGGGCATGTTCATGATGGCTGTCAACAATTAGGCCTATCTTAAATGCATTTTTAAGATTAGGATGTGGGGGAAGAGGTGTGCAGCATAAATTGATAGTTCAAGCTTTAAGGAAGCCAACATTTCAACCTACATGCAAATTTCTGTGGGTAAATCTGATCTGATGAAGACATGCTGATTGTCAAAATAGTAGGCGTAGCTGTTGATAAATAAAAACTTGATAACCACATGCTTCAAATGTCACCCCTCCAAATCTTCCCTAATCCCTTTTATTCTATGAACATGCTCTAATATATGTGATAAATACTAAGGTGTTGCCAACACAATAATTTAGTGTTTCTTCTTTGTTTTGTTTTTTAATGTTAGAACACCACCTAGTGGAATAATGCAAACATCACTACCACTGATTCACTATCATTATTACTACCACCGCAATGTTCTTGTTTGAGGAAGTCTGATTTAAAATACAGCAATACAGCTACTTAAAATCAATTTATTATGAAAGTATGTGCTATGGGAATTTTAAAAAATCATTATTAATTTGTAACCTGAAACTTCAGTTTGATCAAACACTGCATCCCAAACACCATACTCACTATTTCCTTACTGACAAACTGAACTATATTATCCAAAGCATAATTGGCAATATTAGTTACTATAGTGGGGTCTTATCTTAATATCTTATCTTAATATTTTACTTGTTTTAGGAAGTTACTGTTACTACTACTGCTACAAATTACACACCGTCACATTATGGTCTGATTTACCTGAACAAGGGCACTGGGGTTAAAGTGATACAAATAGTGAAGTAGAAATTAAAGTAGAAATTGCCTTTAGAGAGTATTTAGCTGGTGTTTGATGTAGCCTATTATTACTGTCTGTACCCATCTCTCAGCAATGCCAAATGTCCAACACACATTTGACATCTTTCCCCATAGCCAGAGTTTAATCAGAAAGCATTGACTTACAAACCAAACATGCTAACATCTTATTTAACAGTTTAAAACAGATTAAGAATAATATGTTGAAATATAAACCCAATAAAAACTCCCCAGTTTTGGCTACTGAATTGTATCTTCCAACCTGGACAAGCCTTTGTCTTTTACTGCAAATATATAAATCATTATTGATGTCAGACGGCTGCATCCTAGTGTGTTAGCTATGTTTCACATTTTACATTTTTGACTTGTCGGTCTTATTGTGGCACTCTACTGCAGCTGAAATTGAGTTTCAGTGCGTGGGCTCTCATGCTGCAGGCTTCCGGGACAGCATTATGTCAGACATGAACACTGGCAGACTGGATAAGTTGGTCAAAATTGCTGGGTCTGTAACTGGCATGAGTCTGGATTCACTCAGGCCTGTTGCTGAGAGACACATGCAATGTAAGATGCAGGACATCTTAGACAACACCAACCACTCTCCACAACATTCTGGCAGGTCAAAGACACAGCTACAGCTGCAGCCAAAGGAAATAGCTCTTGAGCTATATTAACTTTGCTTTATTCATTATCAAATATCATTATTAACATAATTAATAATAATTGGCATTAATGATTTGCTGGGCACCTGAATTTTCCTTGGGGGATAAAGTATTTATCTATAGCTCTGAAATCAAGTAAAGCCAATTGTAGGCTATTCGCTATTATTTGAACATGCAATGACTTAGCACTGTATCTTAACCCATTTAATCCCATCGGTCACAAAAGTGACCATAAAAAATATTTCCAGTTGAAAGGCCCTAAAAATGTTAGTAAATGGAGTATTAACATATTTCCAAAAAATACTGAAGCAAGAAACCCTTCTGATCACATATGTGCAGTTTCACATGTTTAGTGTAAATTGTCACATGATCAGAGCTGATTACTTCCTGGTTGCACCATCCGAGGAAGATGGCTGCATCAAAGCCTCAACAAAGAAGGTCAGTAAAGAAGGTTGACATAAAGATAAGAGAAAGATTTTTGGCACACATCATCTTTAAGGTGTCTAGTATTGATATATGCATCTACAATCACTCAACTGTGTTTAGTGTGGTCACAGCATGAGTAAAATTGTTGACGGCAACAATAGTGACCGGTGGGATAACACAGTGTAAGTAGCTAACTTTCTACTTTTTAAAAACTTTCTTTTTTTATTATTATTATTTAAATTTGAATCAAACACAGTATATGTTGGACCTTACAGACCCTAAAGCATTTCAGTTAACCTATCTCTCAAAGTGAAATACATGTTGTCCCCATTGACTGTGATATGGACTATAAGGGCGAGACTGGCCAATTGCCAGCCAGGCTGTTGAATGAAAGTTAGGCAAAAAGATTATGTAAGAAACAATGTTATTAGGGATGATAACTTCCCTCTCACCACTACCCCACTTCCACCCACTGTTGGTGAAGAGGCAAATCCCTATACCCACATGAGCAGCTATGGGCAAACCTTCCCACAAAGGGCCGCGCGGCTGCAGGTTTCTGTTCCAACCAAGCAGCAGGTGCAGGTTGCAGGTGGTCAAAAATAAAATCTAAACATTCAAACAACCTTCATAAGGTGTCATATCTTAATCAGGTCCAAGAAGTGGTGGGGGCCCACCTTTACATGGTCCCTCAATGCACTCATAAGCAGCCACCTCTTCTACAGAGATGTTGTAGGAAGGAGGTCTCATACATGGGTCAGTGACAAATAAGGGTTGGCAAGATGAGCAATTCATGGATTTTCTTAAAAAACTATTTTAAAAGCTTGCATCAAATTTGTTAAAATGTGCATTTTGTAGTCATGTTGGTTTTATGTCTTTTGAAATTACATTTGAACCTGAACAAAAGTAAGACTGAGGTTATGCAGGTTATTCTGAGTGACCCCTAGGTCAATAAGTCAATATTGCACTAAAAATGTACATTTACAATGGTAAAATGAAAAGTACACTAAAGCAATATTGCACTAACTGTAACACACTGTAAATCCAATAACAAAGTTACAATATGCATGTCTTAAATTTTTCACAAAAGCGACAATGGCAATGTTGATAGGCGTCTTTTCGTTTTTGCTTTTAGTTGTTCTACATGTTTTTGATATGTAAAATAGCCACACTAACATGTGATAAAGCACACAAGCATCTGTTATGTATGCTGGCACTGGTAACAGTAAAAAAAGAGTTCTGTAGTACAGCCCAGTTAAAATTGGGCTGGAATATAAGCAATTTGATAGCTATGATGGATATGTAAAATTAGTATACATATTATCCCACCGGTCACAATTGTGACCGACTATAAAACACACTTTTTCTCCTATTTTTCCATGAAAATTTAAAAAAATAATGATTGATTATTTCAAAGAGTTGCTAATGGCACATGGTTTGGATATTTTCATGTCTGGGAAAAATTTGGGATTAAATGGGTTAACACACAAATAGCCTACCTTAGAAACAGTTAAACCTTAAATTGATAATGAACTGCTCATATAGACTATAAAACACATACGTGTCAGAAAAAGAAAAAGGAGGAATTCACAAATCATGTGACATTAGACTATACTAAATTAGATTCCCAACTGATGTCCAGATGATGAGCTGCTCTTCTCAATGGTTCAGAATTTGATACAGCCCCTGCTCTGCTTAGTCTCAGGAGCAAATTTTATTTTATTGTTTTGTCAATTTGGTTGGAAGCATCATGTCTCAGTTCTCAATACCATTGTAAAAGCTCATTCAAAAGGCCACAGTATGGCATGTACAGAGTATTTGAGTGATATTAATACATCAAGCTTTATTCATTTATTTTATTATTAGTATTATTATTATTTTTTTACAAATGAAATAATGTAAAATATGCCACAAAATCATTGTGCACACAGGGCCCAGATAAATGCACACTGAGACATTAACATTATTGCATTTGAATATCTAGCTATTCAAATGCATGAAAAGTAAAAGTTATTTGAACTGATGTAGGCTATTGTTTTTCATTTAGTTGCATAGTGTGTGTGTGAAATTGCAAGAAACTCTCCACTGTGTTACACAAATTAACATGATGTGCAGGCCTGTTTACTGTGAAATCTTCCTTTAATGAAGCTTCGCGCCTGCGTGTTGTGCGGGTCTCCTCGTGATGACAGCAGATGACAGCAGTGTTCGCTCCTGCAGTCAGAAGCCAGTGTGTGAGACGGCTAACCGCCAACAAACAGCCCCTTTGACTCGAGAAACCTTTGGATCAGTTGTGTGTAGAGAAGCCGAGGACCACCGGGACTCTCTAATTACGTCCGGTAAGTTACCGAATTTGCGTCAGCTTGTTTCCTCGGTTACATTATTTGGCCAACCCAGGAGCTTGCAGTGTGAAGCTAAGCTAACGCAGCTAACTAGCTTATCATTAGCTTACCCTGCTTGGCGAGCAAACGTTAGCCGAGTGTAACTTGGTTAACATTAGCACTCTGCTGCTAGGTTAGCCCACTACCACCAGTTTGCTCTCTGAGAACAAATCACTTCAAACACGAGTCCTTATTGGCTGGTGCTAATGTAACAGCTGAGTAACTTGTGTCGCCTGCTCTAATAGCTATTAGCTGATAGAACGCTAGCTAAGTGGTGTATCTGATATGATTGTCAGCTCGACTAAGCCACTTCTGTCGAGCTACCAAACGGTAATAACATACACTAACCTTTCTCATCCCAGTTTGTCGCTGCCTGGTTAAACCACGGTTGGCTGGCTATTACATTATTTAAGCAAACCAACCATAAACAGCACATTAAATTGCTTCAGCTTTTTGTGTTCAACGTATCCCCACCCCACCCACTGAGCCACAGAGAGGAATGTCTAAAGTTTTAGCCTTATAACATGGCCTGAGCACTCAGACCTAGTGTTTGTGAGGCCGTGAGATAGTCTATCACACTGTCATCTAACATTGTTTAGTGTTGAAACACTGGATATTACTGTAAACTGCTTGTAGCAGCAGTAGTCACGTCGCCCATTATGTCCACTATGTCAGAAGTACGATGGCAAAGACATGTCAAATATTAAATGTGAGGCTTGGCTGCTTTTCTCTGTTCACCATAAACACTTGCATTTTTACCGTTGGTCAAAGTAAAAGTCAACCCAACTAGTCAAAGATCCAAAGGCCTAGGGAAGTTCAACCTGAAGTTATAAACAATACAAATAAGGATTCATTATAAATCAAGTATACAATCATTACCTCCCACTTTATTGTCATCTGTGCAAGTATAAACAAGCAACACCCCTCTTGGTCTGAAGCCAACAGCTGAAACATTACATTCACTTGTATTTGTCATGCACTTACATTCAATGACGACTTTTTAATCAGCTTATTTTCAGTGTTGGTAAAATTGACGTTATTGCGAGGAAATTAGGTCCACTTCACTGTTTGAGACTAAAATGACTAAGTTCGAGTCTGACCAATCGATCACATGGACTTTTTGAATTTCTCAGAAGCAGGTTGATTTTTTCTTGTCAGGGTGAGTGGGAAGGTTTGCTGATAGCTGACGGATGACAACAAATGACATCATTCATGTTCTTCGTCCTTCCTTATTGGTCAGTGTGTATCAAAACCACTGCTTCTGCTAAAATCACTGCTGTGTTAGTTTTTCTTTTGATTGATTATTATTTAGTGTTTATATCTCTTGTCCCCGAAGTGGATTAGTATGAACTAGTGCAAGTATATTTAATTGTGCCCTCTGTCTTCTCTCTCCATCTGTGTATCTGTGTGTGTGTTTGCCTTGCAGTGACAGCTGCCGTATGAGTTAAGGATTTTGTTATTGGGACGTTCTTAATCCATTGTTGTCACAGTTTGCTGACAGCTAACACACTCAAGACATGACTCAACCCGCCTTGGTGGGTTTTTTCAGAGAGCGCGAGTGTTAGGCTCAACTCTTGCCTCTTCCCTAAGGGAGATGGGCAACCCCAACTGATTGTGTTCTCTGGTACTAATAGTGAAAAGAAAAAAAACCCTCTTAATGTTTCATTTCAAGAAATGAAATTGAGGAATGAAGAAGCAACATTTTGGCCACAAGCCCACGTCTGTAGCCTTGAGGTCGCCACTGCCCCAAAATAAATGTATGACAAGAATGTCCACGCTTTGTGAAGATAGTGGCTGGATCTTCCTAAATCCATATTTTAAGCCCCAATACAGCGTTTACTACTTAACCCAGTTTCACACATGTACTGACACTTCATCTGCTGCCTTGAGGATAACGTTCAGGTGGTAATTTAAAGGGATAGTTCACCAAAAAATGAAATTCAAAATTCAAATTCAAAGTGCATCTGGAGACCCAGGAGGCCGGTTCGCTCTCGCGTTCACGCGACGCACGCGTGCATCATGCCCGACACAAACAGGTCCATAAACTACACAAAAACCTTGAAATATTCCTCCACACCGCTCGGCAGCGGCAATCCAAGTGTCCTGAAGGGATTTAGTCCAGAGTTTACCTGAACAATGTCATTGAGGCAAGTCCGGTCACGTCCGCGTGCGCACCTGAATGTGAGAGAGCGCGCACCAGGCAAATTCAATACAGGACTGTTTAGGCTGTAAAAATGTCCTAAATTATAAAAAATAAATTGTTTCGAGTAAACTCTGGACTATATCCCTTCAGGACACTTGGATTACAGTGGAAGAGCAATGTGGAGGAATATGAAATGGTTTTTGTGTAGTTTTATGGATGTTTTTGTATCGGGCGCTATTTTTCTCATGTAAAGTTTTCGTTGGACTACAAACCAGCCTCCCAAGTCTCCAGATGGACTTTGAGGAATAAAAAACTACTCCGGAGTATTCATCAGCATGAGGGTGAGTCAATAATGACTGAATTTCATTTTTTGGTGAACTATTCCTTTAAATTACCACCTGAAAGTTATCCTCAAGGCAGCAGATAAAGTGTCAGTACATGTGTGAAACTGGGTTAAGTATGTTAATGGAAAGTACCGGTATTATCCATAAAACATCCATCTGACACATGATATCCGGGTTGATAACAATAACAATTCATAAGAATTCCAGCTTAAACTGTTTTGTTTTTGTTGGCACAAAACGGATGTGAGCCTTTGAAATAGGACAAGTCTTGTCTGTTCTTCATGCTGTATTGGGTCTTAAAATATGGATTTAGGAAGATCCAGCCACTATACTAGACATTCTGGCCATACGTTTATTTTGGGGCAGTGGCGACTTCAAGGCTACAGACGTGGGCTTGTGGCCAAAATGTTGCTTCTTCATTCCTCACTGGTAGGCTACATCTGGATGGAAAACATGAAAGAGTAGTGATCTTTTCACACGCACCCACACACACCCACACCTCCACACTCATTGACCATTAGCCCTCATTATCTGACTGAACTCCAAACTCAAGCTTTCATTTCTTCACAGTTTTTGCTAAGCTAACGGACACGTCATATTAGTCATTATTATTCCCCAAGCGTGTTACAGTTCAGTACCCGGCCCTGGTAGTGGGAACGGTTACTCATGCATCTCGTGGATGTAGCACATGCACAGAGTTTGCTGCTTGCTGAGCAGAGTAAGAAATGATCAAGAAGGGAAGTGTGAAGAGGATGTTGGCTCAGAACCATAGATAGCCCACCTTTTGAAAGTGAAATGCTTTAAATATGTTCCATTGGTTGCCATACATGTGTGTTTGTGTGTGCCAACATGTCGTGGGAAGAGTGGGCAGAGTTCCAACAGCTTTACTTTTTACCTAACCAACATTTTTATAAATAAGTGCTGCACATTTAAAAAGAATTTTTGAATTTTGAAGTTTTTCATTAGGTTATGAATGTATCAATTAGCCTGTGTGATCATGGCGCTCACACAGTTCCTATGGTTGAACAGTCCTCTTGCCACGCATGTGACTGGTATTGAATGGCTGTCCTTCCACAACTACGATCTTTCTCACACAACTCAGAAGTTTGAAGATTCTGCCTGACTTCATGCTGTCTGTTGTTTGGTTTTCGCTTCTGCTTTAGAGTTCCTCAGTGCTCTCCACGACTGACTCACCAGGTACCCTCATGTAGTGACTTATATTGGAGCTGAAGGGCACGGGGGGATCACGGCCAATGGCAGTTAACCTCGCCACTAGCCACTTAATAGCTTGGTGGCTTTTTCACTTCCTTTCCAAGTATGTGAGGAATGCGCTTATTCAAGAACATGATGAGTGTATGTACATGGAAGTGAACCTGTCAGCCAGTTACCTGCCATTTCATTCAAATGGAAAATGGAAACAAAATAAGACATTTTTACTTTTTTATTGCTTTCAGTTGTATTAGTCTAAATATAGATCAACAACTTTAGATAGAATATTTAAAGTGGTTTTTCTAATTGTTGATTAATCATTTCTGAAGTTAAAAAGAGGACTCAAATGTGAGTAGCTCTATGTTGGTTTGATCAACCTTCTGTGTTGATGCCTTTAACGGTTCAAATCATGAAGTAATTTGAGAACTTCTCTATGGGCTCTGGGAAATTATTGATGGTCAAATGTTAAACCATAGTGAAAAATGAATTAGAAACCATGAAGACAAAAATCTCCATATTATTCAATAATGAAATTAATTATATATTGCAGCCCTTCTTAAAACCCACCTCAAGTCATCACCACTTAGTTCCTGACTCTAATCATCTACTCTAAAGCACGGCATCAAATTCCCAAAGTGGGCCACAGCTAACAGTTATCTTGCTAACACATTACCCTAAGTCTCCTTAATGTAGCATTTACTGACAACTTATTAACAATTTATCAGTGGTTTTTAATCCACTATTATGCAGGAGTACTGTACACATTACACAACTGCATTAGATGACATCTCAAAGTCATTGTTAATGTACAATACTTTGGAACATTGATAACTTCTCCAATTGATTTTGTTAGATCAGTAATTTAGTAAAATCTGTCACCAGTCTCCTCTTTAGATATAGTTTGTATTAAGTATTTATACAAATGTGGTAGGTGATTTTGTATTAGTCTAGGTCTTTAAAATGTAAAAATAAACAAAATAATACAACTATCATAAAAAGTATGAAAAGCAACATTTTTTACAAACTCAGAGGGTAAATGTTTCATGTTTTTGCTGATAAATCTTGAAATAGTTAACTTTTTTCCAAAGATTTATAGCAGTCGATGTCAGTCACGTTTCTCATGTGATCAGGAGCCGCCCATGTCTCATGAAGAAGTCTTGGTAACACTTTCTACATTTTCTTCACAAAATAGCACACTGAACATTTCTTTAGATTGATATTAGACCAAAATGACCTGAAACATGACCAAAACAATGACAGTCTATCGCTGTTATCTGAAGTGGAGGAAGAAATCACTGTTTATTCTTGGTTTGCCAAGGGAATTCAACGTAAAGCCTATCATTATGTGTGTAAATCTGCATAACCAATTTGATTTGTCAGGCATATCAACTCCAACGCTGTGGTTGTCTGTTAGCTTGCGAGCAGGGACACTGCCTTGCAGTCATTCCCACTCTGAGGTAGTTTTCTTTAGTCTCGTCTCATTCTCCTCCCAGAGTCCTAACTCTACAGTTAAATCTGTGTTTGCTATGTTAGCTGCCAGTGACAAAGAGGCTTTTGTGCGATCCATTTACGAAGTAATCACTCAAATTTCATGCACTCCGCTTGGATAGTAGGTCTTGGCTGTGTGTATCTGGTAGATTTGCATAGCCTGTAGTGTAGCGTCTTCTGGAGCTTGTGAAAAAGCATGCTTTTGCTATTGTTGTTGCATGCAATGTCTGCAGCACACTGGATGCAAATGATCACTTCCCTTGCATGACATGAGCATCATGTGTGAGCTTGTGTTCAGCCAAGCTCACACACGGCTTTACAGAAAAGGGAACCATTTCCTGCTTTTTCTCTAAATAATACTTAACTTTTAAATCCAGATTTATAAATACTGATTCTATTTGAAAGGAACAGTACAGCAAAACTTTAATTCAAACTGTTAACTTTCACAGGTTCATTGGAAGTCGCAACATCAACAGCGCCACAGAATTGTTACGAGTCGCCTTATTCCAAAAAGTAACCATGACATGCACAAGAAAAATGCAGTTTTTCCTCTCCGTTTAGTGGAGCCTGCCAGAAAATAATTGCAGTTTTGTCTATTGCAGCTATTTCATAATCCACTTCTATGAAATAGAGCAACGGACGAAAGGCGGACAAAAAACAGTTTGAGTTTGAACCATCAGGTTACAGGAATCATCATGACTCTTTCAACTGTATGTTCTGTCGTCATCAGGGTTATTTTCATAGACCTGATAAAGCAGCTCCAGAGCCACAGTGGACACAACACAAATTTGCTCACATGTTGAATAGTAGTATCCATGACAACTAAAGTAACAGGTGGGGTTCCCCTTTAACACACTTTAACTTGCCTAAAACTTCGGTCTGACATTTGGTCAAAGGTTATTTGAGCTTATGCTTCGTTTGCATTCCGCATATTTCTCCTCATTCACCCGTTTCCATTTCATTCTTGTCCCCTTTGTGCTTCAGTCATTTCCCTCTCTGCCTGTGTGAGCTGGTGAAGATGGTGAAGCCAGACATCCACACTCTGGCCCACCACCTGAAGCAGGAGCGGCTGTACGTGTCGTCGGAGAAGCTGCTGATCCAGAGGCTCAACAGCGATGTGCTGAAGACGGCTGAGAGGCTGTACCGCGCCGCATGGATCGCCAAGCAGCAGAGGATCAATCTAGATCGTCTCATTCTCACCAGGTCAGAAACTACTGTCATGATTCACTCTGCCCCCAAAAAACTATAGGAAAAGGAAGTATAGACTTGGAGCCAGGATGTGGTAAGTCTAGTATGCAGGCTGGATAACAGGGAGAAATGGCTGGTTTGGCTCTTTAAAGGGACAATGAGGAGTTTTGGAAAAGCGAAGCGTTTTTACACTACATTTATGAGCCTCCGCGCGCACCGTGAAATTCTTTGACTGGCGCAAGACAGACTCATGTTTTCATTCATCAAGAATTAAAGTCAGAGGTTCGAAGACGATCAGATACCGTCGTAGTTCCGACCATAAATGGCGATTCGGCTGCGTTATTCTCATGACTCGCCGCGAAACTGAGAGTAAGGAAACGCTGGTCGGCTCGACCAGCATTTCCGCCACCACTAATAATAACAAAATAACAATAGAGACAAAACGATATATTTATCGAAAATGGGCCCATTAACAAGTGTGGGTAACGTAGATTCATCCACATTAATATGAGACTTTTTTATTGTCGCGGAATTTTTCGTTCTGCTGATGGAGAAACTCCTCGTTGTCCCTTTAACTTGTTTCTAAAAAAGAAAAGAAAGAAAAGTAAAAATATGGTTGTTGTCAAAGTTATAGGTAGTTGTCACACATCAGTGATTTGTCTTACTCCTCCCAACATGCAAGTTAGTGACCTCGGACATTCGCATAGTAAAATATGCCACTCGTTGCAGCCCTAGTGGACAGCCACCCTTTGTTTCTCTGTGATTTCCCTCGATGATGTGGAGCTGTCCAAGCCCCCAGAGGCCGCAAAACCCAAATCATCATGCTCCCTTTCGCCATTAAGATGCTACTTTCATGTCGGTTTGCAGTTCCCTATTTACACCGTATGTACTTCAGCATCTTCCTCCCAAATAAATGAACCTCAGTTAGTTTCATCAGTGCAAGAAACATTTTCCCAGCAATGTTGTATTATTGTACTCTTTGATAAACCACAGAGGTTTTTTTTTTGAGAGAGCAGTGGTGTCTCTGGTGTCCGTGGATGGCAGGACACCAGGCCCCATGCAACCAAACATGTACTTGAGTAAAGCTGGATAGAATGACATGTCAGTAGGAACTATGATAGATAATCCCTTTTAGAGCCAGTGCTTTCGTAGATGAGAGGGAACTGTACTATTAAAGATTTTGTGTGATGCATATCAGTAATAAAAAAAACCTCTCATCTACAGTGCGGAGGCCTCTCCAGCTGAATGCTGCCAACATGCGAAGATGCTGGAGGACACGCAGTTTGTTGACGGCTACAAGACTCTGGGCTTCCAGGAGACGATCTATGGGGAGTTTGTGGCCCGGTTGAGGGAGAACCCCAGACTGGTGGCTTCCTGTCTGGTGGCAGGAGAGAGGCTGAACCAGGAGCACACCCAAGGGGTCATCCACACAGTCTTCACCTCACTCTATGGCAACTGTATCATGCAGGAGGACGAGAGCTATTTGCTACAGGTCAGTGGTTCTACCTTTCACACACATGCAAGAGAAATACTAAAGTAGCTTTTTAGGAATTAGGAATGTATTTATTTAAAACAGGGACAATGCACAAAAACATTAATCTTGTAAGGCAAGAGAAGATGCCTTGAGCCAGGTTGTAGCAACATTTGCTAATTTCCACCTGTAGTCCCTGGGCAGGTAAGAAACAGACAGAATACAATATTAAAGGACAATTCTGGGCAAATTCAACTCGGGGGTGTATTTTCCTAACATTTTAGGTCTAAAAGAAGGAATCTGAAGATTTTCAGTTTAATCGCTCCTGTTTTGCAGTAGTTGTGTCTGTCCCTGCATCGCCACGGCAGAAATGAATGGAAGCGGGTGCAAGTTCCGCTGCTTAGGCTGTTTACATCCCTCAAAGTTGCAATTTTTTTCCACAGACAGCGTCAGATGGCTACTCAAACATGCACCGAGCAGTTTATTTACTTGAAGCAAGCCGACATGTTTGTAAAAAGTCGATCTAATTCAAAGACTCCCGGAGTCTCGCGTGAGACCCAGTTGCCGTGCTTGGTGTGTTCACATGCAGTGGGAAAGCTACTGTTTGTGTCATAAACACAGGAATATCAACTCTTGACTTGCTTCAAGTAATAGAAACTTCTCGGCACATGTTTGAGTAGCCACCTGACGCTGTCTGTGGAAAAAAATGTACACTTGAAGCAAGTCAAGAGTTGATATTCCTGTGTTTATGACACAAACGGTAGCTCCTACTGCACCTGAACACACCGTGCACTGCAACTTCGGTCTCGCGCGAGACTCCGGGAGACTTTGAATTAGATCTAGTTTTACAAACATGTCGGCTTGCTTGAAGTAAATAAACTTCTCGGTGCATGTTTGAGTCTCCATCTGACGCTGTCTGTGGAAAAAAATATGGCTTTGAGGGATGTAAACAGCCTAAGCAGCGGAACGGACAGACACAACTACCGCAAAACAGGAGCGATTAAACTGAAAATCTTCAGATTCCTTCTTTTAGACCTAAAATGATAGGAACATACACCCCCGAGTTGAATTTGCCTGGAATTGTCCTTTAAGATCGTTGAATAAAAGTGATATGATCTGATATAATAATATTTAAAAAATGGACAGAGTAAACTAGCAAAAGCAGGGAACAAGAGTGCCAAATCATGAAATGTACAATAGAGTTAAATGAACAGCACATACTCTCTCTTATTCTCATCACACATTCAAACAAAAGCACACACATAGACAACAGTCCAACTATCTCCATCTCCCATCCTCACCCTCATCTAATAACCACACTCATGCACATATTAATAATCAGACACATTTACATACACACTCACTTGCTTACTAAGTAACCAGCGCTTTGATAAGCATGAAAATGTGTAGGAATTTGTACATAAGATAAATTCTGTGGGGAGGACATTCCACTGACTCAGCTACCAAATTGAGTTCTACATTGTGGGATGTTACACTCACCCCTTGTAACAGATCGAGCTACTCGTACTGTGTTTTCAGAGCAGAGTGTAACAAACTTCTTATTTTGAACGTTTCTTTCCTGCCAACTCCCAGGTGTTGCGGTATCTGGTAGAGTTTGAGCTGAAGGAGAGTGACAACCCTCGCCGCCTGCTGCGACGGGGAACCTGTGCCTTCAGCATCCTGTTCAAGCTCTTCTCCGAGGGCCTGTACTCAGCCAAGCTTTTCCTCACCGCCACCCTCCACGAACCCATTATGCAGCTGCTGGTGGAAGACGAAGACCACCTGGAGACAGACCCAGCCAAGGTTACAGAGCGCCTCACTCCAGCCCAGCAGGAACGCTTTGGAGAGAAGGGCTCTGAGGACTACAAACAAAGGGTGCAGGCTGCCGTGGAGGCCAACGAAGCCAAGCTGGTAGCTCTGGTCAACAAATTTATCGGTTACTTGAAGCAGAACACCTACTGCTTTCCCCACAGCCTGCGCTGGATCGTGTCCCAGATGTACAAGACGTTGTCGTGCGTAGAGCGTCTGGAAGTGGGCGAAGTGCGCACCATGTGCACAGACCTGCTGCTGACCTGCTTCATCTGTCCCGCTATAGTCAACCCGGAGCAGTACGGGATCATCTCTGACGCTCCCATCAATGAAGTGGCCCGCTTCAATCTCATGCAGGTGAGCGGCTGCCGAGTTTTCCCTCCTTCACACTTCCACACATGGGAATCATCCTACTGTGGGCTAACTCTGCATCACTTTTTGTTCCACAGGTGGGGCAGCTTTTGCAGCAGCTGGCCATGACCGATGATGATGCAGACCCCAGGAGGAAAAGCAGTTTGTCTAAATTCGATAAGGTGTGTACCAAGCCAGTGCGACGTTAAGTCGAACTGCAGCTTGACTGCTTGAGATTCTTCCTTGTACTGAGTCGCCTCTCTGGGTATCTCTGTCACCAGAGTTGCGTTGCTGCCTTTCTGGATGTGGTGATTGGAGGACGAGCAGTGGAGACCCCGCCCATGTCCGCCATGAACCTTTTGGAGGGCCTCAGCAGAACTGCGGTCTATATTACGCATAATCAGCTGCTAGCACTGGTAAGCTCTTTTACTGTTGATATCTAAATGTAACAGTGGTATTTGAATTCCTGTGAAATGTGAGAACAGTACACACACACAGTAAAACTGCCAAGCAGCATCATAGGCACTCCCTACAGGCCAGGTCATGTGATCAGAGATGAGAGCACCATGCCGCATCCATTTGCATGTTTCCCTGAAACCACTTAAAGTACTTTCAAATGGGCTCTATGCACAGCTCCACCACTTCCTGAATTTAAGGCAGGTCCTTCATTTCCTGTCTTACATTATTGGACACACTGATTAATCCAGGTGTGTCTGAGTAGTCACAATGGTCAGACACACCTGGATTAATCAGTGTGTCCAATAATGTAAGACAGGAAATGAAGGACCTGCCTTAAATTCAGGAAGTGGTGGAGTTGTGCATAGAGCCCATTGAAGTTCATGTACGGGTGGAGCATACAATAACTAAAATACTTAACTATGCAAAGCTGTGCATTAACCTTCCTTATGATGTAGATCATTTTGTTGAGTCTGGTGTTGTTTCATATTTTGATGAACAGATATATAATAATAAACTTTATTTATAGAGCGCTTGTCAAACGAAAGTACAAAGTGCTTAACAGAGAAAAATGAGGACCACAGTTAAAACAAGAGAGAGTTTACACAGACAGTTAAAGGATACAATAACAAAAAATAAAATGACAATAAAACTAGCAGGGCTGGGTAGAAGCAAATAGATAAAACAGAGGAAATCAGTTAGTCAGATAAAATCAGGAAAAGCGAAACAAAAGAAATATGTTTTAAGTAAAGACTGAAAAGACGACACTGACTCCGACCACCTTATTTCCTCGGGCAGGTCATTCCAGAGCCTTATATCTTGTTACACCATCTGTCCTCCAGAGGGTGTTATTTATTGTTTTATGTGACCAATACCATGGTAACTTTTCTGTATGTCAGTGTTATAGAGACCTTAACCTACAGAATTGTCACTTTGCACCATTTGCATTGTTTACAACTATGTATTAGTAGGTCAGTCATGATTATGCAAATCACTTTTTAAACGGAGCTCGGCAAGTGAGTCACTTTTACTTGAATGCCAATAGCAGTGTGTGAAATCTCTAATAGACGTGTGACAAACACTCTGGACTTTTCAAGGTATCCTGCTGAGATGAAAACAGACCAGCTAGTTCCCTGAATTGCTGATGAATCAATTGCTATCACAGCAGAAATGGGACAAGAGGAGGGCTGTATGCATCAGCCTCTCTCATTACCTTAGTGTGACCTCTGCATGCAGTCTATGTACATTATGCTGTTATGGTGCAGCTTGAGTGAGTTTTGGTTAATTCTTATGCACGAGGCTTTGGTGCTGAATGTTTTCTTCCACATTTTAGGGGTGTGCCAAAAATCAATTCACAACTCATTTAATATGATTCAGAATCGATATAAAATGTCCTAAAATTGATTTTAAAAAATAAAAAAAATGAAGCAAATCTGCTGGCTGTCGGCCTCCAATTCCTTAGAATTTAAAAGGCAGCATGGTTAACTGCACTTTTTTTTTTTTTAAATAAAGAGGCACTTTTAATTTTGTTACTTAAGCAATATGTGATTTTGCTTTTATGCTGTTTATACAGTTTTATACAGTTTCAACAATTCCATCTAAGCATGGATAAATGTTTAAAACTCAATAAATGTGAAAAGGGCACTTTAGTCATTCTGTCTTGCAAAGCAGACTGAAGTAGATCATGAGGATCCTTTGCACACCGATAGACTGAAGCAGAAATCATTATGAATCAAATCGTTTTGAATCGAAAATCGATTTTGAATCGAATCATAGCCCCAACAATCAGAATTGAATCTAATCATGAAATAGTAAAAGATTCCCACCCCTACCACATTTAGCAGAATACTTTTTAGCAGTAAACTGAAATAATGCCATGTGTAGTGTGTGTCACATTTCCTTTCACCAGGCAATAGTTTGGATTCATATTGAGCAGTAACTTCCTGTGAGAAACTGCTGACTGCTAAGGACTGATGGACTGTGTCTGGGTTGTAGGATAACAGAATAACATCCTGTACTTCCTGTGTAGGTGGACTTTGTGCGGAGTGTGACTGCGGGGGACCACCTCCGGGAGGAGGAGCACATGGCTCTGGAGAACCTGCTGGCCAACGTGCCCCAGTCTCGAACCGTGAAGAGCAACAGTCTGGAGCTCACTCCCTCCAACACCCCCCAGCTCTCCCCGGCTACCACTCCTGCCAACAAGAAGAACAGGCTTCCCATAGGTAGCTACCTCCGCGGGCCTCTGAACCGTCCTGCCGCTCTTGTTTTAGAATAGATGATCTGTTGATGCACTCATTATGATGCAGCTTGTTATTTTCCAAAAGTAATGTTCTAAAGGATATCTTGCTTTATAGGAATATCACAATTTGAAAGCAGAACCAGGAAAGAGAAGTGTAATATGTTGTCTAATGAGAAGCAAAATAAACAAGTAGAGCTGAGTGGTGATGGCTAGTGAAAGCCCTGTGTGTTATAGGAAGCTAATGAGCTTCTTCTCAGCTTGTTATAAAGATAATTAGCATGGCCTGGATTGAAGCTCAATTACAGAAATGACAACCAATTAAATTACCAAATATAAATGAACTCATTTTAATTGGAATGGATGGAAAAGATGCATAGACTACCTTCATTAGCATTTTCAAGATAAATGATTCTGTAGCAACATCCCCTTAATTAGAGCTGAACCACTTGTGCTTGCTCCTCTGTAATATGACATTTATATAATCTTGACTTGACACTTGAAATACTTTGAATTCTGAGATGTACTCTGTATTCTTTCTCCAACTCCCTACCTTGTCCTTCTCCTTTCCTCCTGTGCTGCCAATGAATGACCAGGACAACACTTAGCTGCTATTACATCCTGGGACCCCACAACCACCACTCTGTCTGCTCACATTCCATTAGTAACCCCTTTTGGTGGGTAGCCTGTCAGTCGTGCTAGAGCTGGAGAGAACTTAACCCATGTATCTGGTGTCTCACGCAGTTAACACTCATCTAGTCCATGCTCCCTAGCTGCACAGTAACCTCCCTGCCTCGCCACTGTAAACTAGCACTGTTCTTGTCCACGTGCTCTCACCATGCTTGCTTTGCCTTGCAGTTATTTGGCTCATTGTCAGGTTTTTTCACTCATTATATTTTCTAAGTTTTCCCGTTGTTTGCTTCCTCATTCAGCGGAATATGGCTATTCATTACCAGGTAGAGTGGGGAAAAATCAGTCTTCCACCTTTCCCCCCCTCCTGCTTCGTGCTTGAGTTGTGGTAAAAACGAAGTAGACGCGAGTGTAATATTTTTACACAATGTCGGTAGCTCTACTGGTGTAGCTCCCTTTTTAGCATCCACACATCCCATTATTTTAACAATGCCAAGGCTTTAGATTGTGTTAGTGCTTCATAATAATGAATGGATACAAGTACATGTGGGCCACAGATTCAGAGCTTCTAGAGCTGCAATCTTATTGAAGGGTGCATCATAGAGTATAAGCGGCATACTTTATATGCTCAAACTCTGTAATGGCTCATACTTAGGGGTTATAGAGACATTGTTAGTGAAACCACTTTACCCACAATGAGTGTGATATGGTCGCATGTCTTCACTTCAAGGACGTCCACGGCCTCAAGATAGTTATACACTGTCTGTACCTAGATTTTCTATGTTCTGTAGCCCCGAAACATTTGGTCGAAATACATCAGAACTGTCTTTAGAATGGCATTATTTGATTGGGCCTACCATCGTAATCCCTGAAACACTGCGGAAGCACGTCACTTAGCATTTAAACATGCACAGTCTTATTTTATGCTAATATTTGATGTCATGTGCTAATATTTTGGAAAGGTGCAAGCAGTGTTGTCATTTTTGTGGTAAAATAAAAGTCATAAAACTAACATATTATTGTTAACTAACTAGTTCTAACGTATAGAAACGAGAAGTAAACTTGTCTGAAATGTCATACCAATGTATAGCTACAATGAAGAATTCAAAGAATATTTTTTTTAACATTTTGTTTGTCAAACTGATAAAAGCCACTATGACCTGCAGCTCATTTGGAATTACAAAACTTATGAGATACTCAGGTCATCTATTTGCTCTCGAAGAATAGTTACAAGGAACACAGTGGTGTGACATCACAGATGAGAGTTTTGGTTGTCTAGTTTCAAGCTTTGTGCTGAATTATTTGTTGACGTAACTATTGCTTGGTTGTTTAATATAAAACATGAATTTGTGGATGTACTGCCTAAACCCAAAGACATAACTAATTCAAACAAAATCAAACACATGCAGTTATTCGGTGCAATAATGCAAAAATCACAAAATTAACAGTGGTTTCCTACTAATTCCTTCCAACCCACCAACCAGCAGCTGCTCGAAGCCGCAGCCGTACCAACATAGCCCAGGAGGGGGAGGCAGAGGCCAGCTCCCAAGAGTCTCTACAGGAGCTGATGCCAGAGGAGGTGCTGGTGATTTCACTAGGAACTGGTCCTCAGACTGTCCCCGGGATGATGTCAGAGAATGAGGTAATGTGACTTGAATTAATGTACTAATTTGCAGCAGAGATGATGATGTGATAAATTCAATACCATATTTTTTCCTGTCACTGAAGGGGACGAAGACTTCCTAGAGATGGTGTCATGTATTTTGCAGTGCTTTGTGTGTACTAGCAATATTATGCAATTAATAAGAAACCTTGTATCTACCTGACTCAAATTTAATTGTCTCCTCTTTGTTATTACCCCTAGCAAGAATGACTCGGGGCAAAGTAAGTTTGCAACCAAACCTAAGTGATATCTATACACCTTTCTGATGTATGCGCTTCCTCTCTCTACCAACCTCTAGGTTTTGAACCTGCAGATGGCTGATGGGGCCCAGGGGGATGGCCATGCTGATGATACCAAGCTGCATGGTAAACCAGACAAAACCCTGCGCTTCTCCCTCTGCAGTGACAATCTGGAAGGCATCTCTGAGGGTCAGTCTGGAGTCTGATGACACATAAAGCTAAAACACGAGACAAACAAATTGCTGCTGTATTTTATTTTTCTGTTTTCAGAGTAATATTAAAAAAGCTGGATAGCATCATTGTTATTGGCCTTTAGCTGCTCATTTATCTTGTCATACACATTTATATGGACAAAAACAAACAAGCAAACAATGCTTGCAATTGTTGCAATGGATATTTTACTGTCACACTCAAGCATACACTATTACACAAATGCCATAATCAGCCACTATAACCTTAAAGCTGATTACTAAATGATTTTGTCACTCTTTGTACCTTTTTGGTTCATTTCCTTCCTCAGGTCCATCCAATCGTTCCAACTCGGTGTCGTCTCTGGACCTGGAGGGTGAGTCTGTTTCTGAGCTGGGAGCTGGACCATCAGGGAGCAATGGGGTGGAGGCTCTACAGCTTCTGGAGCATGAACAAGGTACATGTTAGGGGCAAATGTCCAAATGTTGATTTATTATTGAGTTGTAAAAGTAATGTGAAGCATATCCACAAGCCAGACTAGTCTAACACACTCTTTCCTTTAGCCACCACCCAGGACAACCTGGATGACAAACTCCGCAAATTTGAGATCAGAGACATGATGGGTCTGACGGATGACCGGGACATCTCTGAGACCGTCAGTGAAACGTGGAGCACCGATGTGCTCGGCAGTGACTTTGACCCCAACATGGATGAAGATCGGCTGCAGGAAATAGCAGGTGGGGGGGCATGGCTCTGGTGCCTGTATTTGTTGGCATTCACCATCTAAGCATCTGACTGATCTACACAGCCTGGGTGATCGATCGTTACACATTTTATGAGATGAATTTGCTGCAAAGTGCAACTTGTTCAGAAGTAGATTTAGGGAAATGTCATCACCTTGTGGTACGTTGGTGAAATGGCATCAAAAGGCAGGTCCTTATTTCATGTGTGGCCCTAGTTTGATACATTTCTGTGATTTGAAAAATAAATTAAATTTCATTTAAACACTTATATTGTTAACATAAGTTTACATTTTCTCTAATTGAGACTACAATAATAATTCAGACAAGTGTTTCTATTTTATTATTCTAAGGTTCAAGTATTTATACTTATAAGAAATAACACTGAATAACATTGTGTCAGATCTTTGGACCCCTCTGTATATCCAGAGTTTAGTTTGCATTATCATTATAATTCTAATATGCTGATATGCAAGAGACACATTTTAAGTAGACAATGGAGGTTAAGTTCAGCTTTTACACTCTGAGCTCAACTGTGACAATAAGATAAATGTTGAAAAGAAACAGAAAAAAAGAATATTTGAGTCCACTTAATTCAAATTCCATTCTCCCTGTATCCTCTGCTTCAATCTTTTCCTCAAAGCCTTCCCCCTGCCCATGTCTTTCCCTCTCTCTCTCTGTCTCTCTCTCTCTGACATTCATTCAGTCCCTGCAGTCTTATTGACCTTGGTTCCTTCTCATTTGCATCCACCATTTTTCATTCTTCGGAATATGGCGTTGGGGGACTTTTCCATCATTAAGTGAATTTACAGCGATTTCCTTATGTGTTTTCTCCAAGGGATTGGGTTATGAGATGCACATTAAATATCCATTAATACCTCATTATCCCACTGATAAGATTACCATGATAATGAGGCAGAAATTCTAATTGTTTCACTTCTTGTTGTGCCACTCATTTAATCATCCACCTGAAAGACAAGTACTCTGCGCCCCTACCTTGAAGACTGTAAACATGGACAGCGGGATAGAGCTCTCCCACCGCCAATGAGAGCCCTACCCCCGCCAACATCAGTACACACTGTTGCCTGGGTGCTGGCATGCACGCGTGCTCATGGCGTGTGTGTGCCGCGAAGTGGAAGCATGATGTACCAGGGGGCGCGGCTGCCACAGGTCGGCTTTTTGGTCTTGAGCCTTGGCCACTGACTCCCACTCACACCTGCTCAGCTCTTTTCCCCCTCCTCCACATTCTTCTGCCTTGTTAAGCCACAACTTCCTAAATGGAGATAGAGGGACACTCTGCTGAGGACTTTGTGGGAGGGAGAGCGAAGCAGTAATTTGGTGGTGAGTGATGCAAGGCTTAATCAACAGATCAAAGTCATGGCCCTGGAGGCCAGGGCAGGGTGAGATATTACCATTAACCTCTGACCTTTGGCACAGTGGTATATGTGCCTGTGGGTCCCAGCATGAAATCCATGTGACCTCCAACTCACTGCATTTCTGTATGCAAAGCTCACTATCTCTGAAGCAGGGACACCACCACCACATATTTTTTTTGCTGCTCTCAGACCTTTTCACAGTTTTGTTTGAAAGTCAGACCTGAAGGCCTTAAATCGATGTAATGATAAAATTTTTAATCGAGGTGTAACACAAGAAATGAAATGCCATATATAGAACAGAGCATTAATGCATATAACTCAAAAAATCAACCTTTTTTTTTTAATCAGAGGCTTCTTTTCTGTAGTGACATTCTCAACTTCTCACATTGCTCATTTCAAATCTGAATTATTTATTAGAACTAATTACAGAATATGAATCAACAGCGCTGCCTTAACTACATATACTAGAGATGCTTGGCAAAGAAGGTGCCTTCAAGATGACTTTGCTGCTACAGAGGTGGCTTTTTGCTTGTGCGATGCATTTCTAGGTAAATTAAAAAAAAGAAAAGTAGTTTCATGCTGCTGAAAGAGTTTAACCCTTTGTCTGTGTCTTTGTGTTCTCAGGGGCAGCTGCGGAGAACATGCTCGGGAGCCTGCTGTGTCTTCCTGGCTCGGGTTCAGTGCTGTTGGACCCCTACGGCTCCACCATCTCAGAGACCACGAGCGAGGCCTGGAGTGTGGAGGTCCTGCCCAGTGACTCAGGTGGGGAGCCAGGTTTCATTCTGCTGATGCAGACAGCCTTTGACTGTTGTTTTTGTTCAGTTATTGCTTCACTTCTCGCACTTGATCTCCATGTTTGTTTGCATGCATGTATACGCATACATGCATATGTTATGCCTGTTCAGTATGGTGGGGGATGGGGACACCAGGTGTATTTGCACCGCATACCATACCAAAAATGTGTGCGATACATCTGTCTTCATGTTTGTGTGCACTTGCCTGTCTTTCAGGGCAGATCTGCCTGTGCCAGTAAAAGGCAGCTCAGAGTTTCCTTAGAGGGACCACCAGGTGTGTTTGCACCTGTGGTGGAGCAGTGGGGAGGGAATCACAAGGAGAGCAGCTGGCCTCAGTCACTTTACATGGTGTCAGGTTGTTTTCTTTGGCTGGGCTTTGTATTGCATTGCTCTATATTGCAATGTGTACATTGTGTTTTGTTATCACAGTAATCAGTCAAGGCATTCCTTGTGTAACGGTGTCACCGCAAATTCAAGTACAATGTGACATGTATAAAAAAAAGCAATGTATACTGTAAACTGAGTGTTCAGTCCAAACCTTTTATTAATGAGAGATTACTTGCTCAAGTCCCCCTTTTGAAAACCAGTGTTTTTGTGGGAATCAGTACAGAGCTTTATTAACTGTGTTAAGTGTTTCTTTGAAAAGCCTGGGCCTTATGTTAATTGAAGTAGTACACCATTTCAATATGTGCAGTGCAGAAATGACATGCATGAGTGTCTTGATTGCTTTTTGTTCCGTTTGCTGCCCCTGTTCTGCTCAGTAATAGTGTGATCGGAGGCTTGCTTGGAGTAGAGCGCTTGTTTCATGGCTAGGCAGCAGAAAACTACACTCTGAAGAGCACTTCACCAACACATTATTACTAACGAGCATGCAAATGAGTTCTGCTGTTAGTATGCAGCCTCTGGGTTCGACCCAACAGCTCCATTGGGTAGCCAGAGAATTGGCCGCACTAGCTTTATGGTTTGGTTTGGCAGTTTTAAGACATGGTAATGTATGCTTTGTTTGATTTCATGCATATGTGTGCACTTGCTTTTCCAATAATCATAACAGAGGAGGGGCTGGGGTAGAAGAATGACCATCATCTGTAGCAAACTGCCACAAATATGGTGGATTATGAGCTTCTTTTAAATGATACTTTATTCGCACTTCCAGCGAGGAAAGTACACATTATTGTCTCGGGTGTCGGGTTTTTCTAAAGTGCCAGTTGTCTTTTGGGTTTGCTTGCAGAGGCCCCGGACCTGAAGCAGGAGGAGCGTCTGCAGGAGCTGGAGAGCTGCTCAGGAGTCGGCAGCACCTCAGATGACACAGAGGTCAGAGAGGTCAGCTCCAGACCCAGCACACCAGGCCTCAGCGTCGTCTCAGGTATACCATCTAACTATCCCACCTCCTCTCCCTCACTGCTGCCCTGTCTGCGTACGTTTTCTCACTAAAACAATCGGTTCCATTTCTGAATTTGACTCCGTAGTCCTTTTGTCTTCTACAAACTGAAAACTCATTCACCTACCTCTCCTAACTCTCCTTGTTTCCGTGCGGAGCGGTCATGGTGCTGGGAGGGTTGTTAGCCAGCGAACTGGGGGTCAGTGGGAATTTTTCTGTATGACACAGAGGTTAATGCTGCTTGTCTTTTTCTGTGGGCTCAGGTGGACATGCCATGTTGACATGCATGAAGTAGTATCCTAGATTAAGAAGCCAGCAGTGACGTTCCTGGCTCAGCTCGCAGGAAAACGTCCCCCGGGATCCAGCCGATGGATAGTCTCTGCCTGATGATCACTCTTTTCTGTGTCTCTCCCCTAACCCATGGGAGCTTACGCTACCAATTTAGAGTTCCCACTGGGTTCTCATCTGAGAGGGACCATACAGCATAGTCTAAAAAAAAGAAATCCTCTTTTGTTTGAGAAACATTGAACATGCAGGCTCTCTCTCCTGACTGCTGAGACACCTCACTGTAAAGGTGATACTGAGCTGCTTTTGTCCTGAATGTCAACACAACTGTTTTTTCTTTTGTGCTGCAGGTATCAGTGCAACCTCAGAAGACATCCCCAACAAGATTGAGGACCTGCGGTCAGAGTGCAGCTCAGACTTTGGAGGGAAGGACTCTGTGACCAGTCCAGATGGGGAGGAGTCAGGCCACGGTAGGAGAGTGTCACATCCCCGCTAGGCTAGCGAAGCCATCAGTCCACTGTCTATCTGCTCAGAACAGCATCAGCCAGAGCCATCAGTCCCTGTCACTTCTACAGCTGCCACCAAGCTAAATCACCGTTTCACTCACCATAGGCGTAGTTGTTACTTAAAACTAGACTGGAGAGTTAAGTGTTCTTTATTAGCCTGGCTGGGGAATCATGTTTTAAGGTCACGCTAGAGTCTTTAGCCATTTTTTAAACAGAATATCTGCAGATTAAAAGTTGATTTAGTTAACGCCGTTAATTGTCTCATGTCCTCTGTTTTTACAGGAGCACACCATCTGACATCTCCACCCTCACAGGCTGATTCCTTACTGGCCATGTTCGATCCCCTCTCCACTGGCGAAGGTAATTGGCGCTCCCAGAATGCTCTACAGCCAATCAGAGCTAGAAATGAGTATCATTAAATTCCCTCCCTAATGTCATGGATACACAGAACAGCTTGAGCTCTGCGAAATTAACCAAAAGAGTGTCTGTACCCCGCAAACGAGCCTTACTTACCAAAGCTTGTAAGTGCAAGTGAAATGTCATTTCATTTGGCTCATTTAGTGTCTCGGATTATTCTTAGCGGAGTCTTTGTTCCTGCTCCTGTGTGTTTTTGTTTGTAGTGCAGGTGAAAAGTGTTTGAGAGAGAAATGGTGGTGGCTGTGTGTCTGTGGCAAGGTGAAGGTATGACAGGTTGAGAGACCTCACCCCAGGCTCTTTGGCACTGTCCCCTTGTCCCACTGTGCTCATGGCACGAGTCTGCCATTGGAAGCTTTTCAGGAGAGAGTGTCTACCCTTGGAACAGGTGGCCTACCTACACCTAGGGCTCATCTCCCACTAACATCTCTCTTTAGCACTCTCCCCCACTTTGGAGGTGTTTTTATCTGCAGGTTTTATTATGCCTCCACGCCGGCGACAACAATGGCCAGAGACAATGTGTGTCCGGGTTGTCTGTCCATCAGTCCATCCCATTCTCAGGAACGCTACATTTCCGGAGTGCCTTGGGGAGTCGCTTCAAATATGGCACAAATGTTTTCTTAGGGCTCAAGGATGAACTTTTTAGATTTTGGTGGTTAAAGGTCAAGGTCACACTGACATTCCATATGCCCATTATGACAAAACTTCACACACATTTCTAATGGGAGAAAAATATATAGTGATGGCAATTTATATCCAAAGTACAAATTATTTCATTCATTTGTGACAGTGATCATTACAACTGTGTGTTTTTATCAGAATCAACTTTATTGGTCAAATGAATATATACAAGGAATTTAATTATATTTCTGTCAGTGCACTTTCACACTATTACAGTAGATCTGCAGCAAAACAAAAAAAAACAACCCAGCTAGACAAAGTGAAGTCAATTCAACTTTATTTGTATATCTATTGCCCTTTTTTTTTTTTTTAATCAAATTCCTTCAAAGCCCTCAGTAAATATATTATATGAGTCTGGACAGACAAAGCTGTAAAACAGTGATCCTAGTTGTATTAGGTTAGCTGATGCAGCGCTACATCTCAATAATCTACAGTACTAGTAGAATTCCAGTAACATATTAACAATTCTTCTACTTCTGAATGACTATTTCCATATTGTCCATTTTCAAATTTACTTTTTTTAAAATATATATTTATCTTTGTCTTTCATAACCTTAGGCTCGTCCACTGGTACAATAGTGAGGCCTAAAGTGCACTATGCCAGGCCTGCTCACCCTCCACCCGACCCTCCCATCCCAGAAGCCAGTGCCCTGGGGCAAGACACCCGCCACTCTCTCTTCACACCCCACTGCCTGGCCCAGGCTGAGCTGGAGCACACCAAGCAGCGCCACTCCTTCCCTGACAGGCTGGTCCGTAGCCGCAGCTCTGACATCGTGTGCCCAGGCCGCCGGCCCACCAGCGACCCCGGCCTTAACCGACGGGTAGCAGTCGAGGAGCGCGACCCCGCCGGGGCCTTCGCCTTAGGACCCTCTTCATCCCCCAGCAAGGACTCTCTGAAAGGAGAGGTAACCAGCTGCAGTCGTGCTCTGTGTTCATGTCAGAGAAATGAAGCATAAAAGCCTCTTGAAAATACTTTCTCTCGTAGCCACTTTCACTTGTTTTGTTTGATAAACTACCTGCCAGTTCCCAGTTGTGACATGTTAATGTCCATTCAAAGGCTGAGGACAGAAAAGACAGTGACGATGAGAAGTCTGACCGCAACAGACCCTGGTGGAAGAAACGTTTCGTGTCGGCCATTCCCAAAGGTAAGCACACGGGCCACTTGGTCATTTTAGACCTGTCGTCTCTTCTAGACTGAAAAATGTAGTTCTGTACATTTAAAAGTGATCAGTTTGATTGCAGTGCTCCTTATATGTTTTGTTGTCGGAGGCAAAAAAATTCTCTTAATCACTACTGACAGGAAATATCACACTTTAAAGAGCAGAGCGAATACCAATTTATAATGTGAGAAAGAGAATGATGATCCATGTTGTCCACTCCATTGCTGATGTTCCAGTTGGAAAATGATGTTTCTCGTTGTTTGAAGTTCCTCCAGAGACATGTCCAGTCCTTTTTCTCTCACGTCTCACTGGCTGCAGATTTATATAGACTTTTCAAAGCTAATCAGTCATCAGAGAAGCTTTAGCTGTGTAGATTGTTTGGCTGTAGCCCTCCCAGCAGTGCTGTCAGCCAGCGGCTAATGGTCATTAGATAGACCTCTCTGTCATCAGCACTGATAGATGACACATCTCTTGTTGCAGTTCCCCTCTACAACCATCTCTCATACATCTGTCTGGGAAATAATGAGCTGTGCCCACACGGAATGACTGCTTATTACTTTTTCAGATAATGATGTTTTCTTAAGTAAACATTAAATTGATATTCATAAAATGGAGGACTGCGTGCACATGGTAACGTAAAGTGCCGTGACGCCTTAAAACCACCAGCTCTCCCGCCGAACCTCTGTAGAGTCCATTGTGTTTGTTCTGTTGCTCTGCACGGTGACGCACAAGTCAGTTGTCCTGCGGAGCAGCAGCCTGTGTGTGAAAGGCCAACCCTGTCTGTTGTGTTCCTCACAGTGCTGTATTGGACGGCTGAGAGTGATGTCCCAGGTAACGCTTCCATGCTGTCATCATCCAGATAGCTTTACTGCTGGAGCCAGCGGCTGCGTGCCCATGCTGCTTTGTAGATGTGGCCTTAGAGCTTTAGAGCTGTGATGTGACATGGTGTAGCCTGAGCTCACACACCCACACTCTTCATCCATGCATCCGTTTTGTCACCCTTTTCCTTTTTTTTTTTTTGCTACAGTATGTTACCATTTTACTGTATAGAGAATACAGAATATCAGTGTAGATACACCACCAAATGTCTCCTGAGTGTGTTGTTTAATTGTAGACTGTGTCTCTCTTGTTTGTCCTGTTTCCACAGCTTGTGTTAACAGGATAAGCCTCAGTATTTACCTGTATATAGACATATGGACTTCTTACAATGAGTTACTGTCGATATTTGTGATATTCTGGTTTAAATCACCATTTCAATATTCTTTTGCTCTTTTCTTGGTAAAGTTCTGCAACTAGACATTTTTTGGTTCCTCTAGATGATACCATACATCTCACATTGAGATTTTTAGTCTCAATAATACTCATGGAAAAAAACAAAAAAACAACTAAAGTTTTAAAGTGGCTGTCAACAGCTGACTCATGATCAGCCTGCCATCCAGTGATAGTGAAAGTGGTGTCACTCTGCCCCCAGTCAGTCATCACATGTCTCTCCTCCACAGCTCCAATAGCAGCGTTTAGGAAAAGGGACAAACAGGAGAAAGATGAGGAGCGTATCCCACAAGGTCCGTCCCAATTTGGTTTCATTGAACTGACTGGCTGAAACTAATCCACCATGGTGTGTTTGATTTTAAATGTTATCTATTTGTTGGTGGGATTGTTAGAAGACCCAATGCCCAGGCTGAGCAGTCAAGCACAGGCAGCTGAAGACATTTTGGACAAGTACAGGAACATCAAGAGGCCCAGCCCGAGTGATGGAGCTGCAGCTGGAGCTTCCTATGACGGTACAGGAGGTCAGAAAAAAAAGTGCCCCATATGCATATAACATTCACTTGCTAATACAAGGTTAAAATGTTCAAATTGTATTTTCAATTATTTTTTAATATGTTTACAGATCTATGTGTTGAAGACAGTGTGCATGACTCTCCAAGAGAAGATACTTTGCAGAACATTTCCACAGACGACCTCCCAGACTCGGCCAGCGAGACGGCACAGCAGCACGACTCCAAGTTCTCTTTCAGGTCAGACCATCACAGAAACCACAAAACTCACTCAATAGGATTTCTTGTTTTCTCAGCAGACATTGCGTAGCCATTAACGTTAATTTGACTTTTTGTCATTTGCGTTTAACCAGTGATGCAAAGAAGAAGTTGAGGTTGGCGTTGTGTTCTGCAGACTCGGTGGCTCTGCCCATCATGGCTCACGCAACCACACGGAACGGTCTGCCTGACCACATGGATCCTGAAGGTAGGAAGTCTTGTGTGTGCTAAATCTCCACTTCATTCTACTTGAATTCCCGATTGCCCGCTCTATATGCTCCATATGTTCATTTTGAGCTACTGTAAAAAAAAAAAATGGTCTCATCTACGGAGGTATGAGTTTGTCACAAACCTCCACAGGGAGCAGGGTGCAAGCTCTTTATGTTGGCAAGTATCCAACCAGCTGAAAGTGTCCTTAAGCCAAGACACCGAATGTGTACCACCTTCACCTCCCAAGGTTTAGGGCAAGGTCGGAAGAGAGGAGGCTGTTTAGAAGAGACTTTCCATATGGTGTCGGTTCAGAATTAAGTTATTACACATTGTAAATATTAAAAATACTTGTGTAATCAGGCTGATTAATACTGGCCCAACATTTTATCAGAAAGATGCAAGTGTTCTGATGTTATACAAGATGAAGAACGACCTGTTTAGTTTTCCTCACAGCAAATCTGCATGGTCCCACCTTCACATCCTGAAGCAGGGGGGGGGCAGAGTCATGCCACCTTCTGTGAAATGGATAACAGTAGAACCATAAGACTCCATCTTGGTGCCCATCAGTCACATTTGTCATGTGGAGGCGGCAGCCTGATCAGATTAGAGCAACCAGGCGTTCCTTTGTGAGCTGCGAGCAGTCTTGTCTTAATGCTGCCTCCCTGTCACCCCCCCCTCCATCTCTCTCTCTCTCAGACAATGAGATCGTCTGCTTCCTGAAGGTCCAGCTCGCAGAGGCCATCAACCTCCAGGATAAGAACCAGATGGCCCAGATCCAGGAGACCACGCGCTGTGTCAGCCGCTTTGACGCACGCACCTGCAGGAAGCTGCTGGCTGCCATCGCTGAGGATTACAGGTAGGTCTGGGGAGACGAGGGAGGCTCACTTAATGCACCACATGACGCGGGTCTTCACTTATTTGTTTTTGTTCGGTGCATAACCCATTTTTCGGCAACGACGGAGAACGATGAATAATACGATGCATTTTTTCTCTGTGTTCCCTGCAGAAAGCGGGCGCCGTACATCGCTTATCTAACCAGGTGTCGTCAGGGCCTGCAGACCTCTCAGGCTCATCTGGAGAGGCTCCTCCAGAGGGTGCTGAGAGACAAGGAGGTGGCAAACCGCTACTTCACCACCGTCTGTGTTCGGCTCCTTCTTGAACACATGGAAACCAAGATGCTTGATTTTATTAAAGGTACCATACGTCTACATTTTTATTTTGCTCATAACCGACTTGTTTGTTCTTCAGCTGGCCTTTACTGCTACCCTGTTAAGCACGTCCCTCCCTCTCTACCATCCTTGTCTGTCATCTTCGGGATATTATACATTATTTATCATGTTGTGACAGTTATAACTCCACAATTAAAAGAAGCGAATACACTGAGGCAATTGCATGTTAATGATGTAAAGGCATTCCCTTGTATAATAGTGTATAAAACAGTTCTGTTTTAAGGATTTTATGTGGTTAAATATGACCAATGTCACTTCCAAGCTGAAACTACCTCACTTAAAAACAACCAACAAATCTAGTTGCTGCATGTTTCCTGCTCTGGTGTGATTTTTCTGCTGACTCTCTCCCCTCAGCGTTCCAGGGGTGCACAGCGTCGGATGACAAGACGGCATCCGTGGAGGATTTTCTGCGCTACTTGTACGGCGCCATGGCCCGTGATGCCATTTGGCAGTATGCAAGCGAGGACCAGCTGCAGGATGCCCAGATGGCTATCGAGCGCAGCGTCATGAACCGCATCTTTAAGCTGGCCTTCTACCCCAACCAGGATGGAGATATTCTCAGAGACCAGTGAGTAGCTGGAATGTCTACAGCTCCAGACAAAAATGATGTTAGCCATAACAATATATAGACTTTTTTATACTCTGTACAGTAGGGATGTACCCGAACCTGAATACTATACATTATTCGGAAATACACAAATAATGCTTTGATCCCGCATAGCTTTTCTGTTTTTCTCCTCATTATTCAGGAGCTTTTTTCTAAAGAGAAAGAAATGTTTGGATCAGCAATAGCACATAACCAGGTGACTCTGGTTCTACACAGTAGCTGGCGGAAGCATTTTTCACATAGACAATAACGGGAAAAGAAGCGGCTATAAAACGGTGGATACATTTTTTTTTTGTGTCACAACCCCTGCGAAACGACTGGTCTCACTACCAGAATTCGATCCATTCAGTCCAATAACGTATGGAAAGTCTAGAAGAGCCGCACGATTAAATTATTTTATTCCCGTTCTGGTTAGCTGAAAGCTAAAGCGGAAGTTAGCCAGCTAGCTCGGCTGAAGTCTCTAGTGGGCCCACTTCCGGTTTCTTCCCGAATACGAATAACGAATCTGAAGTTTTTTTTAAAAGCCAGAATCCGAACCCGGATACAAATAGTGCACTGGCTGTACATCCCTACTGTACAGTGGTGTATTTTTAAATTGGGTTTGTTGGGTGGAGCAGAAAAGACAAAAGTGTGTGAATTATAAAAGTACTCCACACCCTGACAAGAGTTTTACCCATCGAGTTATGTTAAATCATCACATTCAGAACAAGCTGTGATGCCATGATGTGTGACGTAACAGTTTATCTACTTCTTTACATGCTCGGAAAATTTTAATTTAGCTCCTGACTTTAACCGGCAGCAGCTAAATTTAAAATGAATCCAGGTATCTTAATTTCCACTGTTTGAAACAATCTTCTATATCTCTATCTGCTGTCATAAACTGAGTTGTTTTGTCTTGTACAGACTTTTCCATGAACACATCCAGCGGGTCTCAAAAGTTGTGACGGCTACTCATAAAGCTCTTCAAATCCCTGAGGTATATTCTTTGACTTCCACGCATTAGAAGATACTTGTTGTCAGTCACACAGAACTTTAATGAACGTGTCTGAACTTTTCTGGTTGCAGGTTTACTTGAAGGAGGCTCCCTGGCCCTCCGCACAGTCTGAGATCAGGACCATCAATGCGTACAAAACGCCACGAGACAAAGTCCAGTGTATTCTGCGCATGTGTTCCACCATCATGAACCTCCTCAGTCTGGCCAACGAAGACTCTGTCCCTGGAGCGGATGACTTTGTCCCTGTACTTGTCTTCGTGCTTATAAGGGTAAGTCTTCTCACTGACGTTTTGAAATTAGACTCATTACTCAGCCGTATTTTCTTTAATAATTATTAGTCCATGAATTTACACCTTCAATATGGATCACGTAATTAAAAATCATCCGAAAATGCAGAAAACAAGAGGAATTGCAGTGCAGCGTAAAGACTGTTATCTGCTAACCTGTGTGAAAATATTTTCCATATTTCCATATTTATGATTATAATCTGTACGGCGTTGCGTGAGGTTCTTTCAGCGGTTAATGTGGGCCCATCCCCACATCTCCTCCCCTCCAGGCAAACCCGCCCTGCCTGCTGTCCACCATTCAGTA
Source organism: Trachurus japonicus (assembly GCF_045865225.1). Taxonomy (NCBI): domain Eukaryota; kingdom Metazoa; phylum Chordata; class Actinopteri; order Carangiformes; family Carangidae; genus Trachurus; species Trachurus japonicus. Next base: position 33,980,229 of record NC_140915.1, on the reverse strand, counting down.
CATCAATAATTTCTACGCCAGCCGGCTGAGTGGGGAGGAGTGCTATTGGTGGATGCAGTTCACCGCGGCGGTGGAATTCATTAAGACCATCGACGATCGCAAGTGAAGCAGAACAGCCACCTGTATGGGCAGACTGCGGGGGAAGGAGCCGGGAGACTGGGAGACTTCCCAACCAACTGCTCCCTCTGCACAGCTTATAAAACCTGGCCCACAGCCTGCTCTTTATTTGTATAGCTTGTACATAGCCAGAGACGTTGAAAGATTACAAATATATATTACTGTATGTATGTGGACAAATCCAGGTTTTAGCCGTGGTGAGAGAAAAAAAAAACAAACAAAAAAAAAAGAAAACAAACGGCCTTGGGGGAAAATTGGCAAGATGTTAACTTCCAACCTGATTTGGATCTTTCCTTTTATCTTTGTCTCTACAGTCATGTCTCACTTTTGGGGTCTGTATTAGGAATTTTATATACACACAGTTATCAATATGACATTAAATCAACATAAAAGATAATCCTATATAAAGGGACCAGACTTGCTTGATGTGATCACTGATCTTTTTTTCCCCCCGAGTGAGAGGGAAGGGCTTCCAATTAAATTTCAATATAGCGTTCATTAAATGCATTGTAACGTGGGGATTTACAGTGCATGATACTTACTGATGGGATTTAGTGACTCATAAACACTGAAATCAATTCACAATTACCATACTACTCATTAAGGTTAGTGTATCAACTAGTAGGGCAGCTTATTTCATGAATTGTTTACTTCATCCTATTCCCAAAAAACATGAGTGTCAGTGACAATTTGGACATAAGGGCCCACATGTTTATATGAAATAAAATGTATTTATTTCTGTAATTCTATTTAATGCTTTTGTTTATCTAATTTTTAAAAAATGAAAATGCATATCATGCCCATTCAAGATGTCTGAGGCAAGTGGCGTGATTATGATATACTTGCAAGAAAAGCTTGAGTTAGGAAGGCACCTTAGCAGTGAGTAGCCCTCAGGTGGGGATGCTGATACAGGGTCAGATTGTGCACAGTGTAGTGGTGGCATTTATGGAAATATTGAAAATAGTGCCTTTGGTGTGGGGCGCTCTGTACAGGTAGTTATTTTTGAGTTTTTATTTTCCTTTTTTTTCTTTAACTCAGCATAGGCATTAATACCCCTGCCCCCACACACATACACACACACACACACATACAGAAACACACTCCAGTTGGCCAACCACGTCTCCCTGAGACACCTTTGTCCAGCCGTTGCCGCAGGAACATGAGCATCTCCACATCACTGATTGTCATGGCTCTGTCCCTTTAATGCACTTGAGTTTGAACAACTTGTCCCCTCTGGTTTTCTCGGTCCTACCTCAGAGTTGAAACCAATGAGCCTGATATCAGTCTGTATACAGTTAGCTGTCCTGCATTGGTTGACACCAGAGGACTGGATCATTTTGCACTGGTCAAAAAAAAAAGAAAAAAAGAAAAACAATAAGGGGGGAGGGAGGAAAAGTTGGATATCGACCTGCTGTGATGTTTATTGTGGTCACATCACCCTTAATTAACACAAGCCTTTGTTAATGAACAAAGACATTTTAGTTTCTAATCTTATACCTGAGATGCCACATGTGTCCACATGGGCAGACTAGTGAACTATTGGATATTAGCTCTACCTCCTCATAAGTTCAAGAAAGGGACTCGTGTTTATGTGCACTTATATTTCTTTTCTTTTTTTTTCTCCCCCAATTTGGCGTGCTGTGATATCCCAGTGTCATTGTATCTTTCCAATAATAGTACACGCATGTCTTTAATTACTCAGAAACAACTAAAACTCCTTTTCTCTTGAAATCCTCTGCTTCGTTTTTGCGCACAGACGTGCCACATGTATTATAGTTTTCGATAATCCATTTCTTTTCATGGTAAATGACCTGACAGCACAATACACAGTAGGATAGAAGAGCAAATAATCAACACTATTGACTTGTTACTGACTTGCAGTTTATGCTAAAGTGGTTGGTGTAGTACATGAGTGTGGTTTTTGTCTAGTGAGTGTGTGTGAGACGACTGCGTGATTGGTTGACCCTCTGCCTCCTCTTGCATGAAGTCATTGAATGGTCTGTACATTCTCAATCATGATAAACAGTAGAATAGGATTAGTATCTGCCACAGGCCAGTAATTGAACCTGCAAGAGGATGCAAAGCCTCTCTTTGTGTCCGTGATACTTGCATATCAGAACTCGATTTATTTTGCACAAAACAGACGTCTTTTCCTGGAAGATTTGACAGGGAGCAGTGCATTTTTGAAATGTGTTTTACTTTTGGCCTTTTCCAGTCATCCCATTAAATATATTGTGATTAAAATAATATTTGAGTAGCAAAGTTAAGCACCTGACTGTTAACTCCCTGGAGCTGATGAACAGCCATGTTTATGAGCAACATCGCAAATGCGTTTTTATATCCGCCGACAGTAGCATGTGCACTAGATTCATATGTGCAGTCCACTTCCTTGCAGGGTCTGTGTAATCAATTTGATGAGAAAACCATGCACTGGAAAATCAAGTTGCAGGTTGCATCTATACTAATTAGGTTTATGTGATGTCACTTTAATTGGAAATACATACTGCACAAATCTGATGAAATTATTTGGACCTGGCTTATGTTTCAGCGTTTCCTCAGATAGCCTGGTCACCGCCGCTACGGATGACCCCAGTGATGCACTGATCAAAGCAGCAGGTTATTTACAGACAAATGCATATGGCTGTGATAGCATCTGTAAGTTTGAAGCCCTGTTGGTATGCAAGCCACCGGGACAGTGGTGTGAATGAACACAGACTAGAGAGTTTAGGCCCGTTCCTTGAAGCTTTACTGCTCTGCTCCCTGTTACAATTGAGTTGAAAGGCTGAGCAGAGAAAAAAAACAAACAAAAGTTTTTTCATCTTACATCTAATTTTACATTTAATTGTAAGCTTGCACAATTATGACATGCGGGGAAAGCCGGTTTGTCTTTACTGTGATTAATGCATTATGTAATTCTTTAAAAACAATAAAAGAAGCAGAAGTTTTTCCTTTTTTTTCTTTTATTCTTCTTGGTCTGTGCCTCTTGAGATACATTATGCATTTTCTCCACAGGAGTAATGTATGTATAGGGATATCATGTCTACTCTACGCACATGATAATGTTTCATTATTCTGTGGCTTCTTGGACAGTTGTAGGTATATCTGGCCAACAGTTCACACAATACAAGAGATGGTAGGGAAATTTATGCATGGAATATAATTGTTAGTGGGGGCAGTGGAGCAGCATCATCCAATCTAGCAGCCACAAATAGCAACCTCTCAGCAAACATTTCATTACTGCTGACAAGTGTACGGTGGATTGTAATTGGAGATATCCCCTCATCTAAAAGCCCTCCTTACTTCACCGATTGCCTTCTCTAATACTCATCTTTTTTTCATCATAAACTTCTTCGTGGGGTGCTTTGTGTCCCCTGATGATATCTCGCAATCGTTAATTTAAATTCAAATTTTGGTGTGTGAAGTTAATTAGCTGCATAAGCCAATGGCTAGATAGGCCAGATTTGGAGATTGGATCTTTTGACTGTGTGGCACTTAGCTGATGTGTGATAAAAGGAAGCTTGCTTTTTTTATTTTGTATTAAACTGCACCACATGATGTTTTATTATTGGCTAATACCTGCCTCAGCAGTGCAACAGGGAACACGGGGCTCACATTCATGAGGTGTTATTGTTAATGTAAGTTTATAAAAGGTGTCAGTGCAGTGGAGTCAGTGTTACAAGGGGATGGCAGATGGATCAAACGACAAGGAAGACGTGGTTTGTTTGTCTGATCTGCGGTTCATATTCTAGTCGGCCCTGTTGCTTGAAGATCTAAACAGGCCTGGGGTCTGCACCCAGATGGCTGTGGAATAACAGATGATCAGTCCAGCGAGGCTCATGCATGACTTCACAGGTTGGTCTGGGACACCTCCTGGATGTAGGGGAGCAGTGGGGGAGAGCTTGAACTGTGGCCTCCATCAGCTCACCATCAGCCAATGATCTCATGAAAACACACACATTATTTTGGGTCTGTTTTTTTTCCTATGGGAAAATCTAAGTTGAACATGTTGAAAATGTAAAAAAGTGTGGATTTTACAGTGAAACAATAAAATAAGATGAATGAATGAAATGAAAAATAATGACTAACCAGTTGTAGGTGCCTAAATTCAATAGATGTAGCCTATGTATAGTGTAGTGAGTCTGAGATAATAAAACAAAGTACAATAAGAGGATGAGGGTGTATTATTTGGTAATTACGGTGTTTATTCAATGATGCATTACCTGTATTCATACATTGGAGAGTTAGAATGCAGCTGCAAGAAGCACAACATCAGCACTGCTTTCTTGTGCCACTGTACTGTTGACTGAAAATTTAAGTTGAACATGTTGAAAATGTGGATTTTACAGTGAAATAATAAAATAAGATGAATGAATGAAATTAAAAATAATGAATAACCAGTTGTAAAACTGATAAAGAATAGGTGCCTAAATTCAATAGATGTAGCCTATGTATAGTGTAGTGAGTCTAATAATCCAAGAGGAGATAAAACAAAGTACAATACAGTAAGAGGACTGAAGGTGTATTATTTGGTACCACAAAATCTAGTAACCCCCAATAGAGAATTACAGTGTTTATTTCAATGATGCATTACCGGTATTCATATTAACCACATTGGAGAGTTAGAATGCAGCTGCTGCAAGAAGCACAACATCAGCATTGCTTTCTCGTGCCACTGTACCGTTTACTGTCCACGGTGCGTGTGCGCGTCGTACCCTCGTGGCCCGGCAGATGGCACACGCACCATTCCCGACGACGCTCTGCAGAGCTGATCTGAGAGCGGCTCAGACAAAGAACACCACGGGGCACGACGGGCTTGACATTTTAAAACCAGTAGGGACCTGCTGTCTGGAACTGGATCTGTTTTGTTTATTATGGATTTAATACAAATTGAAAAATTGTAATTATTATTGTTATTATCACTCATAGGCTAGTTGTATTAATAGTAGATGAACGGACAGCATTTATAATGATAAAAAAGGTAATAGTTTTTTAATACTTAGAATTGTCTCAAGTTCCTCGTGTTATGTTGTGAAAAGCTCATAAGGGCGCGCGCCTTCTCTCCAGCCCTCACGTGCACACACACACACACACACACACACACACACACACCATACAGCATGGTCCAGATCTATGTGCATATTGGACAAATCTGCCGTTAGTGGCGGGATATCTTCACAGAGGACATAATAAACAACACAAGGCAGCAGCACGTCAATTAAATTAAGTGGGAGAGTGAGGGGGGTGGGGGGGTTGGGGGTCCAAATGAACAAAATGTCAAATACACATATTAAAACTTAAATGAAATAGCCGCGAGGATCCAGGCAGACGAGGAGATTAAAACTCAAAGGGATACCAAGTCTCTGTGCCCTGAAGTGGCGGTAGCTACTGTAAATATATGCAAATAGTAAGAGTGAGCACCACTCTGCAGCAGTTTCTAAAAAAGCACAGACAAAGGGGATGAAAAGGAGATTTGTATCTGGCACCAAATGACAGTTACAGCTCTGGTCCATTAGAAGGAGAGTCAATATTAAACCATGGAGATGCTGTAATGCTAAGACACTCGTGTTACCTATTGCATCATCCCAAAGCACCTTTTATGTGGAATAATGCATCCTTTTGCACTTTTACTGTGACATTAAACCGATGAGGTTTGCTCTAAAATAGTAAACAGGGATAAATGACATTCTCCCCATGCTTCCCTTTACTACCCACGACAAAGGATATCATCCAGGCAAAGGTGTCAATTACAGCAGTGCTTGTGATGCTACTGCTCATTCTTTATATTGTGCTTATATCATTAAAAAAAGAACAATTTTCAAAGGCTCGGCTAATCACCTGTGAGAGAAAGAGTGGGTGGTGACATCAAATTGAACCGTGGAAATGGAACAGGAATTAGATGCACTTAGCCATCACATGTTAATGGCAGCAATCAACAGCCAATTACCCAGCGTACTTGAGTACCTTGACAAGTGCAGGTGTACCCTACAACTAACACAGGCCTCTTTCATGCATTTCCATAAATTCGACAGTAAACTCCCTCTGTGATTGAGCATGCATGTTTCATCGAGGTTGCAATTAAGCAGCATTGTTAGGAAAGTGTCAAGTGTGGATCGTAAGGAAAAAAAAAAGAAATCCCTTAAGGGCAATAATAACATGTATTTTACCTGGGTGCATGTAAATCAATAAAGTTGTTATTTGTTTATATTAAAATGACCTTTGTTGTGATTGCCAAGAGAAATGCTCATGGTGCTTATGGGCTAAATATGTTTGCTGATTTGAACGTTGCTAAATCAATGTTCAGAAATGTGTTGGCAGACAGTGATTTTTTTGTCCAGCCGGACAGTGCAGTGGTGTCTCTGCCTGGCAAGGCCCTCACTGTGAACATGATCTAGGCTGAAGATCTGTTGCTGATGCTGATGATCTCTGTCACTGGGGTGGATTTCAGGGCTCAGCTCTAGCCGCTGCTCTGACAAGTCTAGGAAAACACACACACACACACATACACACATGCACAAGATGAGCACATCAGCGAGGGCCAGCGTCCCGGTATGACCCACTTTGATTATTCTGTCCTTAAGCAACAGGTGACGGGCTTCCCCCGGATGTCATCTGTGTCGTTGGCCTCTGTTCAGAGACGCCGTTCAGGACCCAGAGAGAGCTGGCTGGCAACATGCCCGATCTACAAGTGAGCTGTCCTATCATTGACATCAAGTAAGCCGAAGATGTCATGTCTTCATCTTGTGAGAGTTCAATCCCCCTTTCAGGATGGATCAAGCTCTCTGTCGCTGGAGAGAAGCTGTGCAGATAAGTGTAGCGGCTCATACTTCCTCCTGGGAATGTCTAGAACATAACCCTGGGGACACAGGCATGCTTAATAAAGGCTGCTTTATTGGCCATCAGGAAATGATACATTGCACCAGTGAGTGTGTGTATGTGTGATCCTTTTATAGTAAAACATGATGTTTTAAATGGACAACTACATACCAGAGGAGTAAATGTACAATGTTGCACAAGTGTTTTGTCTGTATGTGCTTTGTAGGAGCTCTGCATGCAGGCAGTCCATCTGGTGGATATCACTATAAGATGCAGCAGCGCTGAGTACTGATCTGAGCAGCTGGTGGACAGACTCCACTTCACCGACTTTGCAAAAGGTTACACAGAAGTAGAAAAAGACATAAAAAAGAGTGAAGGAGGTGTACTGATAATCAGATTGAAACTAATAACTAAAACCATATTTCTGGAATAGAATGAAAAGAGACAATTGGGAACTCACTTTTAAATCAACATTATTGGTATTTCTTGAATTTATTTGTGATTTGTTGAGATGTCTTTATTATTGTTGATCAATAGTCTTAGCAGTCACTGATGAATGGTGCAGCCTTAATAACATGAAGCAAACATATCTTATATTATTCGATATATTACAATATGACCATTGACAGTCCATTAGCTTTTAAGAATGACCTGTTCACTCGCTCCTCTTTCTCTCTCTTTTGTTTGCCCTCCAGCTACTTGACTTGTTCTACTTGACTCCTGAACCATTTTAATATCAGGCTGCCATGGGTTTCCTTCCTGTAAGCCCTGTGAGCTTCTTCATATTTGTGTTTCTGCCCTCCCAGAGTGAGAGATAAAAAACGAGTGGTGAGCGTGCCGCTGGTATCCTCTACCAGTGTATATTAAAAGCATTAGTGACCCTGTTAATGGCCCTTTTAAACACCACAGAGAGTGTGCAAGGAGCACAAATGTTGAGAAAATATTTTGGATTCACTCGACTAAGATATTTGTATATATTAAAAAAATGAACACCTGCATCCTCATGCTGCCTCTGATGAAATGCAGCAATGTTGAGACCATTAATACACTGCTCTTCAAGTGCAGAACACTGCGCCGAATGCTTTCCTTTCTGCACATCATGTTATCATTCTTTTTTTTTTTTTTTTTTTTACACAGCATACTATTTCTGAATTGATTTTATCAATGTATACTATTAGAAAAATAAAAAAAATCAATATAATTCCACCTGCCAGTTCAGTTTTGTTTAGTGCTCAATGCAACAGCTAGTTAAAAGTTCATATTAATCACTTTTGAAATGACATCAATAAAGCAGCCCAATGGAAAAATGGCAATTAAGCATTTATTGGCCCAAAGTGATCAGTGTTGTCAGAGGTCATGTGCAGACATCAGTGGCTGTGTGTGTGTGTGTGTGTGTATGGTTGAATGCAGATGCAGTTTGTGCTTGTGCATATCAAGTCGGCGCAACTTTAGTTTTTTTTTCTTTTTTTATGCCTCTATTAAAGATACAGCCCCTTCGCTGAAGCAAACCTCTTACACTCTGTCTCTCCGTCACTGGCACCTCATCGCTTACTCACAGAGCAGTCCACAATGCTATATATTAATTAAGGGTTTCAGAAACAATAATGGTGACAATAAAGACAGTCCTCCCTCTTTGTCCTCCTCGTTCTGCCATCAGACGACATTAGGAGGCATGTGAGAGGAGATAGGAGGAGGAGGAGGGGACGGAGGAGAGATAGAGCTCCTTCTCTCCAGAATGTAATCTCCCTGATGTTACATGGTGCAGCCTAAACTGATAAATTGCAGATTAAATGGCGGCCACACTCCACTTCACCCTGCAGTTTACACCACACCCCCTTAGTTCCTCACATTTTTGCTATTCACTGCCTTCTTGGCCTGTCAATTCTGCCTAATCGTGAGAGGCACTAAAACACCAGGTCTTGACAGAGCCAGATCAAGAATGATGAACATCTCTCAATGGCAAAAGACTCGTGCTCCTAACTCTACTAGAAGGCTCGCATCACTTATGCAGAAATCAGCGGCGTGCCAGCATCCAGGAATTATGCCTGCTGACAGGAGATGCATGAGGTACGCATTGTGCGGCTGGAGCAGCCTTGACAAGTTATAGTTAACTGCAGCAGTGGCGACCCCAAACACAAAGGATACAGGGGCTTATTAATGGTGGAGCATCCATGTCAATAATCCCTGCTTTTGGGTTGTGTCCAGAGTCATGCATCTTGCCACTACAAGTGGCACACACACTTGGTTTTACAGCATAAAAACACACACACACACAGAGCACACACTTCCTCGGTCCCTTTGGAGTTATGGGCTGGAAAGCTTTTTTTTTCTCCTTCCCCCCATAGAATGAATGGCACAGCAGCTGGAAAAAATGAAAGGTGAATATAAATATCAATACATACGTCTGTGTTTAATTATTTATGTTTCCCTAAAAACCCTGCCACGGGGAGGGGTGGGGGTCCTAAAAGCATGAATACAAAGAAATAAGTCATTAAATTCATAACCGCATGTTGCTGATGTCGTCTATGGAAATATTTGTAATGTATATTCTAATTTTTCGGAATAAATTAGGCAGAGATGCATTTCCATGTAAATTTATTCAAGGCGAAAGGAAGAGGAGTGTGGGGGGTGCGCTAAGATCTGCCAGATTATGCATAATTGTAGTATTGTAGCCCTCATTTCTACATCTAGCTCCGTATTGCGTGGTCATTAAATTCTAAAATAATGGCAACCTCACAGCTTCTCTGGCCTAATTGCCCCTTCCATACAATTGCCTTCTCAAGACAATATGATGAAGTGTGCTGAAGGACGTGTTAATAAGATGGCATTTCTAACTGAGGAGGACAGTGCTTTGGAGTTGTACTCTCAGTGTATACCAAGTGGACCGACTTCACTCACTCTCTGTCTCTCTTATTTGTTCACCTATTTGCTGTTTGATGCCTTTGAGGTGGCAAACAGCCGAGCCGCCTGTAGTCCTGACATGTCAGGAGGAACTGGGATTTCAGCTTGTCTCCACTCATCTCAATATGTGGAGAAATCAAAGAGGGAAAAAAAGGCTCATTAATAAAAACTTGTGTCTCCAATCCACTCAGTGGTCGGGGGGGAAATTTTTTTAATGAAATGCAACACGTTGCCTAATTGCGCATCTGCGATTTCAGGGGCACAGTATACATTTCAAAGGAGAATATGCATGAATTTCAAATGTAGTATCTCTCAATTGAGAGCAGATAGGAGTGAGAGGAAGCGAAGGAGAGATCAATCTTTGTGATGATGTGTGAAAAGGGCAAGCTCCTCGCCCAGCTTGTACTTTTCCTCATTACCTTTCATTTGGCAACTAAGCATCCTCCACTTGATGCAATATAAACAACTTGGATGCAGTGTGATGATATGCAGTGTCCTCATCCGCGCATACGTGTAAACACCCATCTGATATGTGTGAGCTTTAGTTGCACTTGCGTGATAGAGGGTTATTGTAACGTGTTTAAAGTGTCTCCCAGTGGACATTTTGTCCATGCTGGGACTCGGTAGACTTATCACCAGCAAGTAGTGCATGCGGGCCCGAACTGTCTGTGCTGCAGCCCCCTCGCACACGCACACACACACACACACACACAACACCCTAGAGTGCTCTCCTCGTAGCCTAACCCACCTCAACATCCTCTCAGCTCATTCCGCCTCTGACGTTTAGCCATGCTTCATCTCCACATCCTTAAAAGCAGAAATTAATGACAAGCACAAAGCTGCTCATTTATAATTGCTTCATTATACTGTTGTGTTCTCCTGACAATAATGGTGTTGCTGGTGTTTTTCTAATTATATGGCATTTTTTTTGCTCGTTATCAAGGACTTCAGGTAATTGTGGAGAAAATAATGACTGTCTGCCTGCCTGCTTCCTCTGTCTCTCATGGATTGCACATCACAAACAGTCTCAGTGCAACCCAGAGCCTTATCAAGGAGGCTGTTGGGTTGCCTTTTAAAGCTGACTCCACTTACCCTGCAAGTCATCAGTGGCCACAGTGGCTCAAGCATCTCTAATGAG